>NW_028270140.1:156331363-156631363 GCF_037043375.1 Chiloscyllium plagiosum
CATGACCTTCTGAAAAAAATGTTTTTACCTCATCTGTTTTAACCAGGTGAACTCTGAGATTTAAACAGTGACGCTTAGTTTTAGATTCTCCCACAGGAGGAAGCATCCCATCCTCATCCACCTGGTCAAGACTCCTCAGAGTTTCCTAATTAAGTTGCCTCTTAATTTCCTAACCTTCAACAGATACAAGACCAGCCTGATTCCAGGGATTAATCTGATAAACCTTCTCTGAACTGCCCCACACACATTTACATCCTTCCTTATTTAAGGAGACCAGTAGTCTCCTCTTCATTGGGGAGACCGGACGCCTCCTAGCAGAGCGCTTTAGGGAACATCTCCGAGACACCCACACCAATCAACCACACCGCCCCGTGGCCCAACATTTCAACTCCCCCTCCCACTCTGCCGAGGACATGGAGGTCCTGGGACTCCTTCACCGCCGCTCCCTCACCACCAGACCCCTGGAGGAAGAATGCCTCATCTTCCACCTCAGAACACTTCAACCCCAGGGCATCAATGTGGACTTCAACAGTTTCCTCATTTCCCCTTCCCCCACCTCACCCTGGTTCCAAACTTCCAGCTCAGTACTGTCCCCATGACTTGTCCGGACTTGTCCTACCTGCCTATCTCCTTTTCCACCTATCCACTCCACCCTCTCCTCCCTGACCTATCACCTTCATCTCCTCCCCCACTCACCCATTGTACTCTATGCTACTCTCTCCCCACCCCCACCCTCCTCTAGCTTATCTCTCCACGCTTCAGGCTCACTGCCTTTATTCCTGATGAAGGGCTTTTGCCCGAAACGTCGATTTTACTGCTCCTCAGATGCTGCCTAAACTGCTGTGCTCTTCCAGCACCACTGATCCAGAATCTGGTTTCCAGCATCTGCAGTCATTGTTTTTACCTAAGGGAACACTTAGAACATACATAAAACAGTACAGTGCAGTACAGGCCTTTCGGCCCTCAATGTGGTGCTGACATTTTATCCTATTCTCAGATCAGACTAGCCGACATTCTCTTAATTTTACTGTCATCCGTCTACCTATCCAAGAGTCGCTTAAATGTCCCTCATGTCTCTGACTGTACTCCCACTGCTGGCAGTACATTCCACACACCCACCACTCTCTGTGTAAAGAACCTACCTCTGACATCTCTCCTAAACCTTCCTCTAATCACCTTAAAATTACATCCCCGATTTCTGACTTCACCACCCTTTCAGGGTGATTTCTAGACTCAGTCCATCCTTAGAGTGAAAAATCCCTCTTGAACTCTCTCCTTAACCTTATACCTCTTACCTGGAACCTTTGCCCCCTGATTATTGCCTTCTCTACCGATGAGAGAAGTGATATCATATCCATGGTATTAATACCCCTCACAATCTTGTACATCTCCATCAGATCCTCTCTCAACCTTCACTGTTCCAATGAAACATCCTCGGCCTCTCCAATCATTCCTTTATGGCTCAGAGCCTCCGGCCCAGGGAACATCCTGGTGAATCTCCTATGTATCCCCTTGTGTGCTCTCACATCCTTCTGGTAGTGTGGGGACCAGAATTATACACAGTACTCCAGCTGTAGCCTAACCAGTGTTTTATATAAAGAAGAATAAAGGGAAAAAAAGAACAATACAGCACAAGGACAGGCCCTTCGGCCTACCAAGACTGCACCAACACATGACACCTTCCCAAACTCAAAACCTTTTGCCTCCACACGGTCCGTATCCCTCTCGTTCCTGCCTATTCATGTATCTGTCAAGATGCCTCCAAAATGCCTTGATCATACCTGCCTCCACCACCATCTCTGGCAGCACTTTCCAGAGTCCTACCACTCTCAACATAAAACCTTCTCTTCCAAATCATTTATATATTAATCCCTGTGAAACCACTGGTCAGAGATCTCCAGTCAGAAACACACCCTTCCACCACTACTCTCTGTTGTCTATGACTAAGCCAGTGCTGTATCCATCTTACCAGTTCATCATGGATCCCATGTGACTTCACCTTTTGTATGAGCCTTCCATGAGGACAACATCCACTGCCCTTCCCTCATCAATCATTTATCTCACACCCTCAAAAAACTCAAATCATGTTTGTGAGACACGACCTTCCCTGTACATAGCAATGCTGCCTATCACGAAAAAGTCTGAAAAGTTCCAGAGACGTAGAGGAAAGGATTGCAAAGATGATTCCAGAAAGGAGTGAGAGTGACAGGGGAGTTGTTATGGGGGCTTTTAACTTTCCAAATATTGACTGGAAATATTATAGTTCAAGTACTTTAGATGGGTCAGGTTTTGTCCAACGTGAGCAGGAGGGTTTCCTGACACAGTATGTAGACAGGCCAACAAGGGGCGAGGCCACTTTGGATTTGGTACTGGGTAATGAACCCAGCCAGGTGTTAGGTTTGTAGGTAGGTGAGCACTTTGGTGATAGTAACCACAATTCAGTTATGTTTACTTTAGTGATGGAAAGTGATAGGTATATATCACAGGGCAAGAGTTGTAGCTGGGCGAAAGGCAATTACAATGTGATTAGGCAAGATTTAGGATGCAAAGGATGGGGAAGGAAACTGCAGGGGATGGGCACAACTGAAATGTGGAGCTTATTCAAGGACCAGCTACTGTGGGTCCTTGATAAGTATGTACCAGTCAGGTAGTGAGGAAGTGGTTGAGCGCGGGAGCCGTGCTTTACTAAAGAAGTTAAATCTGTTGTCAAGTGGAAGAAGGTGGCTTATGTTAGGATGAGATGTGAAGGCTCGGTTAGAGCGCTTGAGAGTTACAAGGTAGCCAGGAAAGACCTAAAGAGAGAGCTTAGAAGAGCCAGAAGGAGACATGAGAAGTTGTTGGCAGATAGGATCAAGGTAAACCCTCAACACATGACACCTGTTCTACAGGTATGTTAAGAATAAAAGATTGACCCGGATACGATTAGGGCTAGTTAAGGACAATAGTGGAAAGTTGTTGTGGACTCCGAAGAGATAGGAGAGGTGCTAAATGAATACTTTTTGTCAGTATAGACACTAGAAAATGACAATGTTGTTGAAGAGAATACTGAGAAACAGCCTACTAGACCAGATGGGATTGAGGTTCACAAGGAGGAGGTGTTAGCAATTCTGGAAAGTGTAAAAAACAGGTAAGTCCCCTGGGCCAGATGGGATTTATCCTCGGATTCTCTGGGAAGCCAGGGAGGAGATTGCAGAGCCTTTGGCTTTGATCCTTATGTGGTCGTTGTCTACAGGAATAGTGCCAGAAGACTGGAGGATAGCAAATGTGGTTCCCCTGTTCAAGAAGGGGAGTAGAAACAACCCTGGGAATTATAGACCAGTGAGCCTTACTTCGGTTGTGGGTAAAGTGTTGGAAAGAGTTATAAGAGATAGGATTTATAATCATCTAGAAAGGAATAAGTTCATTAGGGATAGTCAACATGATTTCGTGAAGGGTAGGTCGTGTCTCACAAACCTTATTGAGCTCTCTGAGAAGGTGACAAAACAGGTGGATGAGGGTAAAGCAGTTGATGTGGTGTATATTGCATGCAATTCTGGTCTCCTTCCTATCGGAAAGATTTTGTGAAACTTGGAAGGGTTCAGAAAAGATTTTCAAGGATGCTGCCAGGGTTAGAGGATTTGAGCTATAAGGAGAAGCTGAACAGGCTGGGGCTGTTTTCCCTGGAGCGTCAGAGGCTGAGGGGTGACCTTATAGAGGTTTATAAAATCATGAGGGGCATGGACAGGATAAATAGACACAGTCTTTTCCCTGGGGTGGGGGAGTCCAGAACTAGAGGGCATAGGTTTAGGGTGACAGGGGCAAGATATAAAAGAAACCTATGGGGCAACTTTTTCATATAGAGGCTGGTATGTGTATGGAATGAGCTGCCAGAGGAACTGGTGGAGGCTGGTACAAATACAACATTTAAAAGGCATCTGGATGGGTATATGAATAGGAAGAGTTTTGAGGGATATGGGGTGAGTGCTAGTAGGTGCGTCTAGATTGGGTTGGGATATCTGGTCGGCATGGGCGGATTGGACTGAAGGGTCTGTTTCCGTGCTGTATATCTCTATGACTCTATGCTTCTATATGGACTTCAGTAAAGCTTTTGTTAAGGATCTCTCCTGTAACTAAAGAGGTTACAAAGATTTCACACAAGGCCCCAGCAATTTCCTCACCTGCCTACCTCAGCATTCAGGGATAGCTGCCATCAGGTCCTGAGGATTTGTCCACTTTAATGCTTTTCAAAACACACACCACCTCCTCCTTCTCTATACTGACATGCCCCAGAGTAACAACATACCCCTCCTGAGACTCACCATCCACCAGGTCCTCAATGGTGAATACCAAGGTGCAAAGTATTCATTAAGAACCTCACCATCTGACTCCATGCGTAAATTCCTCCTCGGTTCTTGACTGGACTGATCTTTTCCCTATTTACCTTTTGCTCCTTATGTATGTATAAAACCTCTTGGAATTTCCCTTAATCCTATTTGCCAAATACATTTCCTGGCCCCTTTTCGCCCTCCCAATTCCTTGTTTGAGTTCTTTCCTGTTCTCTTTGTACACTTTGAGGGCTCTGTCTGTCTCCCGACTCTAACACCTTACATGTCCCTCCTTTCTCTTTTTGACTAAGTTCCCAGTTTCTCTT
Source organism: Chiloscyllium plagiosum (assembly GCF_037043375.1). Classification (NCBI taxonomy): domain Eukaryota; kingdom Metazoa; phylum Chordata; class Chondrichthyes; order Orectolobiformes; family Hemiscylliidae; genus Chiloscyllium; species Chiloscyllium plagiosum. The sequence goes on from NW_028270140.1 coordinate 156,335,994, forward strand.
GTCATCTAAGATTCCGACATGTCAGAGGTGAATTTGTCTTCAGTCGACATTCCCCAGTTTCTGCCTAATTGTGGCCGTTAGTCTTTTCCCAATTTAATACCTGATCCACCTGAGGATCACATGGATTTGAGGTGACTGTCAGGTCAGGCATGATCTTATTGAATGGTGGAGCAGCCTTGAGGGGCTGAGCGGCCTCCTGCTGGATTTCAGATGCCTGTATATATGTGTGCCCTCACAGAATAGAATCATAGAATCCCTACAGTGTGAAAACTGGCCCTTCGCCCCATTGACACTCTGAAAAGTATCCCACCCAAACCCAAGCCCCATTACTCTACACTTACCCCTGACTAATGCACCTAACCGACACATCCCTGAACACTACGGGCAATTTCCCACGGCCAATTCACCTGACCTGCACATCTTTGGAATGTGGGAGGAAACCGGAGCACCCGGAGGAAACCCACACAGACACGGGGAGAATGTGCAAACTCCAAACAGACAATCGCCCGAAGCTGGAATTGAACCCGGGTCCCTGGCTCTCTGAGGCAGCAGTGTTAACCACTGAGTCGTCGTGCTGCCCTGATTGGTCCCAGATTGTTTTTCATGGTTTGTTAGTTTGACCCAGTTTTGTTCTTTTCCTGCAGAGGCTGTGGGATTGGCTGATTTCAGCACAGGCAGTAATTTGTGACTGTGACATGAATGGGATGGAACTGGAAGAGGTGAATGAGAGGCTGAGCCAAGTGAAGGTGAGGCAAAATTGGGAAAGTGCCTGTGTTACTCAGAGGAAGGGAATAATGACCCAGGGGCACTGAGGCAGCTTTTCCCATCTTGGTCTGACATTGAAATGTGTCAGATTGGCTTTAGTGAAATTGGTTTTCCTGAACTAGTCTGGGTGCCAACTGGGTTGCCACTGGTGCAGGACAAAGGTCTGGATGAAGAACCCAAAAACCTTTACTGCTGTGTCCTTGTGGAAGTGAGGGATTTCAAGTCATCCCCAGCTTCAGGCTGCTTTCTGAAAGTTTAATGAATCACCCAGCACCGAGAGTGACAACTAAATGTAAACTATCTCTTTCATAGCAGCAGCTGTGTGAGGGACATTGCCACTTCAATGGTGTCTGGTAAAGCACACATGCTAATCGCTGCTCGGTCACATAGAACGTAAGTATTGTTGAAAAAGACCTTTTTATGGCCTTGACCAATCAGAATCAAATGTAGACAATTCTCAACAAGTCCAGCTCTGTGTCCATTGTACTTGCTGCTCATCAATGAGACCCACGCTTACAGGATGTGAGTGACTGTACTTGTGCCACACTCAGTCAAATGCAGCCTTGATATCAAAGGCTGTCCCTCTCCCCTCCCCTCTGGAATTCAGCTCTTTTGTCCATGTTTGACCCAAGGCTGGAATGAGGTCAGGAGCTGAGTGACCCTGGGGTTACCCACTGAGCAGGTTATTGCTGAGCAGGTGCTGCTTGGTAGCTCTGTTACTGACACCGTCCATCACGCTACTGAGGATCGAGGGGAGACTGATGGGGCAGGAATTGGTCAGGTTGGATTTGTCTTGCTTTTCATGTACAGGACATTCCTGGTTAATTTTCCGCATTGTCAGGTAGATGCCAGTGTTGTAACTCTACATGGAACATGTTGGCTGGGGGTGAGGCAAGTTCTGGAGTATAAGCTTTCAATACTATTGCTGGAATGTTATAGTGCTACCCCTGGCATGTCCCCTGCACTCCCCATTGAACCAGGGTTGATCCCCTGGCTTGATGATAATGGGTGAGTGGGGGATATGCCGGGCCATGAGGTTACAGATTGTGCTGGAGTTCAGTTCTGCAGTTGATGGCCCACAGTGCCTCATGGATGCCCACCCTTGAGCTCCTCGATCAGTTTGAAGTCTGACCCATTTAGCACAGTGATGGTGCCACACAACACACTGGAGGGGATTCTCAATGTGAAGGTGGGACTTTGTCTCCACACGGACTGTGTGGTGGTCATTCTTACCGATACTGTCATGGACAGATACATCTGCAGCCGGCAGATTGGTAAGGATGAGGTCAAGTATGTTTTTCCCTCTTGTTGGTTCCCTCCCCACCTGCTGCAGACCCAGTGCAGCAGCTCTGTCCTTTAGGACCTGACCAATTCAATCAGGAATACTGCTGCCGAGACACTCTTGGTTTTGGACAATGAAATCCCCCACCCGGAGTATATTCTGTGATCTTGCCATCCTCCCTCAAAGTGTTGTTCAACATGGAGGATACCGATTCATCAGCCGAGGGAGGGCGGTATGTGGTGATCAGCAGGAGGTTTCCTTGCCCTTGTTTAACCTGAAACAGTGAGACTTCCTGGGGTCCGGAGTCAATGTTGAGGACTCCCAGGGTAATTCCCTCCCGACTGTATCCCACTGTGGAGCCCTGTCTACTGGGTCTGTCCTGCCGGTGGGACAGGACATATCCAGGGATGGGGATGGTGGGGCCTGGGACATTGCTGTGAGGTTATGATGCCGTGAGTATGACTGTGTCAGGCTGTTGCTTGGCTAGGCTGTGAGACAGCTCTCCCAGTGTTGGCACCAGCCCCCGGATGTTAATGAGGGGACCTTTGCAGGATTATAGAGTCATAGAGATGGACAGCATGGAAACAGACCCTTCGGTCCAACCCGTCCATGCCGACCAGATATCCCAACCCAATCTAGTCCTACCTGCCAGCACCCGGCCCATATCCCTCCAAACCCTTCCTATTCATATACCCATCCAAATGCCTCTTAAATGTTGCAATTGTACCAGCCTCCACCACTTCCTCTGGCAGCTCATTCCATACACGTACCACCCTCTGCGTGAAAAAGGTGCCCCTTAGATCTCTTTTATATCTTTCCCCTCTCACCCTAAACCCATGCCCTCTAGTTCTGGACTCCCCGACCCCAGGGAAAAGACTTTGCCTATTTACCCTATCCATGCCCCTCATGATTTTGTAAACTTCGATAAGGTCACCCCTCAGCCTCTGACACTCCAGGGAAAACAGCCCCAGCCTGTTCAGCCTCTCCCTATAGCTCAAACCCCCAACCCTGGCAACATCCTTGTAAATCTTTTCTGAATCCTTTCAAGTTTCACAACATCTTTCCGATAGGAAGGAGACCAGAATTGCACGCAATATTCCAACAGTGGCCTAACCACTGTCCGGTACAGCTGCAATATGACCTCCCAACTCCTGTACTCAATACTCTGACCAATAAAGGAAAGCATACCCAAACATCGCCTTCACTATCCTATCTACCTGCGACTCCACTTTCAAGGAGATATGAACCTGCACTCCAAGGTCTCTTTGTTGAGCAACACTCCCTAGGACCTTACCATTAAGTGTATAAATCCTGCTCAAGCTTACTTTCCCAAAATGCAGCACATTGCATTTATCTAAATTAAACTCCATCTGCCACTTCTCAGCCCATTGGCCCATCTGGTCCAGATCTTGTTGTAATCTGAGGTAACCCTCTTCGCTGTCCACTACACCTCCAATTTTGGAGTCATTTGTAAACTTACTAACTGTACCTCTTACGCTCACATCCAAATCATTATTGTAAATGACAAAAAGTAGAGGGCCCAGCACCGATCCTTGTGGCACTCTACTGGTCACAGGCCTCCAGTCTGAAAAACAACCCTCCACCATCACTCTCTGTCTTCTACCTTTGAGCCAGTTCTGTATCCAAATGGCTAGTTCTCCCTGTATTCCATGAGATCTGGCGTTGCTAATCAGTCTCCCATGGGGAACCTTGTCGAACGCCTTACTGAAGTCCATATAGATCACATCTACTTGTTATGGCTGGTTTTGCCATTGTCTTCCGGTGCCAAGGTCGATGCCAGGTGATCCGTCTGGTTTCATGTCATAGAGTTATAGAGTCATAGAGATGTGCAGCATGGAAACAGACCCTTCGGTCCAAACCGTCCATGTCACGATTGATACAACTGAATGCCTTTCCTGGCCATTTCAGAGGGGCAACTGAGAGCCAACCACATTGCTATAGGTCTAGAGTCACATGTAGGCCAGACCAGGTGAGGATGGCAGATTTCTTTCCCTGAAGGTCTTTCATGGACCAGATGGTATTTTCCCAACATTTGATGACAGTTTCATGGTCACAATCACTGAGATCAGTTGTAGATTCCAGATTTATTAAGTGCTTTTCAATTCCACCAGCCCCCATGTTTCAATTCAAGCCCCAGATTTCAGACATTAGCCTGGGTTTCTAGCCCAGTGACATTATTGTTATGCCATGTTGACCTCCCATTTTCTCATTTCTCTCTGGACACCCACATTTGCAAGATTCATGTTTTTTTTTTAATCATTTCCACTTGTACAACAGCCTCAGTCTTCTGCACATTATCCTGGGTCTGCCAGCCTGTGGCTAACTCACTGAAGCTGTTTGTATCTTACAGCCGCATGTGTCCTTCCACACAGCTTCCTGATCCACCCAGGTTTGTAACATTAACAAATGTTGATATTTACACCCTACCTCTGAACCTAAGTCACTAATTTGTTGCTCTCCTCTCTCTCCCCCTCCCCCACACTTTCTCCACTCCTGCCTTCCTCCCACTCTCTCCCCCTCTTTACTCCCCACCTCCTCTTTCCCCACTCTCTCTCCTCTATGCCACCCCCACTCTCTACCCCTCACCCCCCTTCCAATCTCTCCCACACTTGTCTCTCCCCATCTCTCCCAATCCTCTCTCTCCCTCCTTTCTCTCTCCTTAATGTCTCCACTCTCTCCCCCTTCCATTAACTCCTCACACTATCTACTCCTCTCTCTTAACCTCCCAATATCTCCCTTTCTTTCTCTCCTCCTTCATCTCCCCCTGTCACTATCTCTGTCTGTCTCCCCTTCCATTATCTCATTTTCTCTCCCTCCATTTCTCCCTCTCTCCTTCCCCACTTTCCCCTCCCTCTCTCTCCCTTCTCCCAGCTGCACCTCTGCCATCCCCCCATCTCCTTTTTTCTCCCTTCCCTTCTCCCTCCCTACTCCCCCTATCCTCTCTTGGACTACTTCTCTGCAGGAGTTGATGAGTGATCTCTATCTGCAGAAGTTAGAGGTGGAGACCCTTACTCATCACTCTCAGTCTTTCACTCGCCGATTGCCAGTTCCTGAGCGAGAGCTGATTGAGGGGCTCTTGCAGGACTATCGAGAACGCTGGGAGAAGCTGGAGAGAGAATTAGTCAGTAAACAGGTAAGGGGGATTCACATTAGAGAGGGAACAGTGGATGTTCCTGGTGGAATAGGGGGTGTTCCTGGAGAAATGGAAGATGTTTCAGAAGGAATGGGGGATGGTCCATTAGAGAATGGAAGATATTAGAACCACAGAATGGTATAGCACGGAAGGGATCCATTCGGCCCAACTTGTCCAAGCCAACCCAAAGACCCCGAGATGTCCTTTCTAATTTCATCTTGCTGCACATGGCAACTTACAACATTTTAAAGTTCAGAACCAGGAACGTTTTCAAAAAGTTTAGTGCCTCAACACAGGCAGCCAATTCCAGGCACCTACCATGTTCTCTACATGGCACGGGTGGCTCAGTGGTTAGCACTGTTGCCTCACAGCACCAGGAACCTGAATTTGATTCCAGCTTTGGGTAACTGTCTGTGGAGTTTGCACACTCTGCCTGTGTCTGCGTGGGTTTCTTCCCACAATCCAGAGCTGGACAGGTTATGTGGATTAGCCATGTTAAATTGCCCCACTGTCCTGTGGACATATTGACCAAACAACCTCACCTCCCCATGGCCGAACACGTCAACTCCCCCCTCCACCCCCAACCAACTCCCCCAAGGACATGCAGGTCCTGGGCCTCCTCTGCCACCAAACCCTAACCATCCGACGCCTGGAGGAAGAATGTCTCATCTTCCGCCTTGGGACCCTCCAACCATACGGGAACAATGTGGATTTCTTCATCTCCCCTCCCCCCACCTGGTCAGCATGGATGCGTTGGACCGAAGGGTCTGTTTCCGTGCTGTATGACTCCACGCTCGTGTTGGCATGTGGCACTGGGAGTAATCCTGAGGTTTGAGGTCCTGTATTTTAATTTGTCTCCTAACTTCCTCGATTCAGCTGTCGAGTCCTCATCCCTGTGTTTGGTGGTTGATACCTCTGTGTGTACCACCACCAGACTGTTCAACCTCCTGCTCCAGAATGTCTTGCAGCCACTCTGAGACATCCCTGACCAGAACACTATGATATTCGAGAGGAGATAGAGGAGAATCCAGAGCGATTGGTGAGAGGGTGGGCGGGGGGGGCGGGTAGCGGTGACTGAAATGGAATGAGGAATCCAACTCAGACTTTTGTCCTTTGATTGCAGCATGAGTTAGAAAAGACGTTGCTGAGTCTTGGACATTTCCAACCAGCTCTCCAGCAGACTCTGACATGGCTGATAACTACCCAGGAGTTACTGGATCAACAACGATGCCCCAGCATTGATCTCCACACCTGTGAGATACAGCTAGCAAAACTTCGGGTCAGTTCGATAGATCTATAATAGATCAATATAATCTTTACAGGTGGCACAGTGGTTAGCACTGCTGCCTCACAGCGCCAGAGACCCAGGTTCAATTCCCGCCTCAGGCAACTGACTGTGTGGAGTTTGCACATTCTCCCTGTGTCTGTGTGGGTTTTCTCTGGGTGCTCTGGTTTCCTCCCACAGTCCAAAAATGTGCAAGTTAGGTGAATTGGCCATGCTAAATTGCCCATTGTGTTAGGTGAAGGGATAAATGTAGGGGAATGGGTCTGGGAGGGTTGCTCTTCAGAGGGTCAGTGTGGACTTGTTGGGCCGAAGGGCCTGTTTTCACACTGTAAGTAATCTAATAAGATCATAGACATAAGACACAGGACCAGAAAGTAGGCCATTCAGCCCATCAAATCTGCTCTGCCATTCAATCATGGTAGATATGTTTCTTGACTCCATTCTCCCTCTTTCTCTCTGTAACCTTTGATCCCCTTGATACTCAGGAACCTTTCTATCTCAGTCTTAAATATACTCCCTGACCTGGCCATCACAGCATTCTGTGGAGTGAATTCCATAGACTCCCCACTCTCTGGCTGAAGACGTTTCTCCTGATCTCTATTCTAAAAGGGTCTTCCCTTTACTCTAAGGCTATGCCCTTGGGTCCGAGTCTCTCCTACCAATGGAAACATCTTGCCAAAATCATCTGTTTTGTCAACATCATTCAGTATTCTGTATGTTTCAATGAGATCTGACCTCATCCTTCTAATGTCCATTGAGTGTAAACCCAGAGTCCTCAAACGTTCCTCATTTGTGAACCTTTTCATTCCTGGGACCGTTCTCATGAACCACCTCTGAACATGCTCCAGGGCCAGTACGTCCTTCCTGAGATATGGGCCCCAAAACTGCACATAATATTCCAAATGGGGTCTGGCCAGAGCTTTATAGAGCCTCAGAAGTACATCCCTGCTTTTATATTTAAATCCTTTCAAAATAAATGCCATAATTGCATTTGCCTTCCTATCTACTGACTCAACCCGCAAGTTTACCTTGAGAGAATCCTGGACTAGAACTCCCAAGTCTCTTTGCACTTCAGATTTCTGAATTTTCTCCCCCATTTAGAAAATAGTCCACGCCTCCATTCTTCCGACCAAAGTGCATCACCTCACACTTCCCCACGTTGTACTCCATCTGCCACTTCTTTGCCCACTCTCCTATCCTGTCCAAATCCTTCTGCAGCCTCCCCACCTCCTCAATGCTACCTGTCCCTCTACCCACCTTTGTATTGTCTGCAAACGTGGCCAGAATGCCCTCAGCTCCTTCATCTTGATCGTTATTGTATAAAGTGAAAGGTTGTGGTCCCAACACTGAGCCTTGTGGAACACCACTTGTCACCGGCTGCCATCCTGAGAAGGACCCTTTTATCCCAGTCTCTGTTTTCTGCCTGACAGCCCAGCTTCTACCTGTGCTAGCACCTTGCCCCTAACACCATGGGCACTTAGCTTACTCAGTAGCGTCCTGTACGGCACCTTGTCGAAGGTTTCCTGAAGTCCAGGTAGATAACATCCATTAGCTCTCCTTGGTCTAACCTGCTCATTACTTCCTCAAAGAATTCTAGCAGATCTGTCAGGTGTGACCTCCCCTTGATGAAACAATGTGGACTTTGCCGTATTTTACCGTACATTTCCAAGTATTCAGAAATCCTCTTCCTCACAATGAATTCCAGGATCTTACCCATGATCAAGGTTAGGCTAATCGGTCTGTAATTTTCTATCTTTTGTCTTACTCCCTTTTTAAACAGGGGTGTCATGTTAGCGATTTTCCAGTTATCTGGGACCCTCCCTGATTCTAGCGATTCCTGAAAGATCACCACTAACTCCTCCGCTATCTCTTCAGCTATGTCCCTGAGAACTCTGGGCTGTAGCCCATCTGCTCCAGTTGATTTATCCACCTTCAGGCCATTCAGTTTTTCTAGCACCTTCTCCTTGGTGATGGCCACCATACTCAGCTCTACCCCCTCACTCTCTTGAATTTTTGGGATATTACTCCTGTCTTCCACCATGAAGACTGACCCAAAATAATTATTCAGTCCCTCAGCCATTTCCTTGTTCCCCCACTACTATCTCTCCAGTGGCACTTCCAACAACCCAATGTCCACTTTTGCCTCTCTCTATATATCTAAAGAAACTCTTACAGTCTTCCTTTATATTACTGGCTACCTTACCCTCATATTGAATCTTCTTGGTCTTTGTAAGCTTCCAAATCCTCTGGTTTCCCACTGCCCTTCACCACATTATATGCTTTCCCTTTTGTTTTTATGCTGACCCTGACTTCCCTGGTCAGCCAGGGTTGCCTCATCCTCCCAGTACCTTGCTTCCTTTTCCTCAGGATGAATCCCTGCTGTGTCTCCTGAATTACTCCCAGAAGCTCCTGCCATTGTTAACCTGCATCAGCTTTTAGAGTCCGACACCCCCTTGGTCTTTACTGAGGATCTATGCTCCAGAACTTGCCGCTTCCCTCGCCAAGTTGTTCCAGTACAGCTACAACACTGATATCACCCCAACATTGTTGAAAATTGCCCAGGTTTATCCTGTACGTAAAAGGCAGGGCAAATCCAACCCAGCCATCAGTCTCCTCTTGATCCTCAGTAACGTGATGAACAGTGTCATTAACAGTGCTATCAAGCAGCACCTGCTCATTGAGGCCCAGTTTGGGTTCCACTCAGCTCCTGACCTTATTGCAACTTTGGTTCAAAGCGTTTTAACTTATTCATCGGTGAGATGTGCTGTTGGGGTGGCTGGTCAGCATTTATTGCCCATCACAAGTTGCCCTTGAGAAGGTGGTGATGAGCTGTCAATATGGACGAAACAGTAAAAGTTCAGAAGTGAGGTGAGAGTGACAGCTCTTGACATCAAGGCTGCATTTGACCGAGTGTGTCATCAAGGAGCCCTGGCAAAACTGGACTCAATGGAAATCAGGGTCAAACTGTCTGACTGGAATCATACCTGACACATAGCAAGATGGTCATAATTGTTGTAGGTCAGTCATCTCAGCTCCAGGACACCTCTGCAGGGGTTTCTCAGGGTAGTGTCCTAGGCCCAACCATCTTCAGTTGCTTCATCAATGACCTTCCCTCCAGCATAAGGTCAGAGGTGGGGATGTTCGCTGATGATTGTACAGTGTTCAGCACCATTCGCAACTCCTCAGATACTGAAACAGTCCGTGTTCAAATGCAACAAGATCTAGACAATCTCCAGGCTTGGGCTGACAAGTGACAAGTAACATTCATGCCACAGAAATCGTCATCTCCAATAAGGGGCAATCTAACCACCACCCCTTGACAATCAATGGTGTTACCATCACTGAATCCCCCACGATTAACATCCTGAGGGTTACTATTGACCAGAAATTCAACTAGACTCACCATATAAACACAGTGGCTACAACAGCAGGTCAGAGGCTGGGAATACTGCAGCGAGTAACTCACCTCTTGACTCCCCAGAGCCTGCCCACCATCTACAAGGCACAAGGCAGTAGGGTGATGGAATACTCCCCACTTGCCTGGATGGGGGCAGCTCCAACAACACTCAAGGAGCTTGACACCATCCAGGACAAAGCAGCCCCCACTTGATTGGCACCACATTCACAAACACCCACTCCCTCCCCCACCGACGCTCAGTAGCAGCAGTGTGTACTGTCTACAAGATGCACTGAAGAAACCCACCAAAGATCCTCACACAGCACCTTCTAAACCCACAGCCACTTCCATTTAGAAGGACAAGGGCAGCAGATCTATGGGAACACCACCATCAGCAAGTTCCCTTCCAAGCCCCTCACCATTCTGACTTGGAAATATATCACCGTTCATTCACTGGGTCAAAATCTGGAATTTGTCCCCTAATGGCATTCCGAGTCTATTTACAGCACATGAACTGCAGCAGCTCAAGGCGGCAACTCACGCCCACTTTATAGAGTCAGAGAGTCATACAGGTAAAAACAATGACTGCAAATGCTGGAAACCAGATTCTGGATCAGTGGTGCTGGAAGAGCACAGCAGTTCAGGCAGTATCCTCTCATTGGATGCTGCCTGAACTGCTGTGCTCTTCCAGAACCACTGATCCAGAATCAGAGAGTCATACAGCACAGAAACCTTTTGTCTGACTCATCCATTCTCACCAGACATCCTAATCTCTTCTAATCATTTGCCAGCATTTAGCCAATATCCCTCTAAATCTTTCCTATTAATGTACACATCCAGATGCTTTTTAAATGTTGTAACTGTACACACCTTGACCATTTCCTCTGGCAGCTCGTTCCATACACACACCACCCTCTGTGTTTAAAAAGGTTACCCCTCATGTCCCTTTTAAATCCCGCCCCTCTCACCCTAGTTCTGGATTCCCCCCTATCCCAGGGAGAAGACTTTGTCTATTTATCCTATCCATGCCCCTCATGATTTTATAAACCTCTATAATGTCACCCCTCAGCCTCCAACGCTCCAGGGAAAACAGCCCCAGCCTGTTCAGCCTCTCCCTATAGCTCAAATCCTCCAATCCTGGCAATGTCCTTAAATCTTTTTTGCACTCTCTCAAGTTTAACAACTTTAATTGGTAATGAGTTGAAGGGTTATGGGCAGAAGACAGGAGAATGGGGGTGAGGGGTATATCAGCCATGATCGAATGGCACAGCAGACTCAATGGGTCAAATGGCCTAATTCTGCACCTTTAACTTATGAGCTGTTTGTGCAGCAACACTCCCCAGGACCCCACCATTAAGTGTATAAGGAGAAAGTGAGGCCTGCAGACGCTGGAGATCAGAGTCGAGAGCGCGGTGCTGGAAAAGCACAGCAGGTCAGGCAGCATCCAAGGAGCAGGAGAATCGACATTTCGGGCAAAAGCCCTTCATCAGGAATGAGGGATGAAGACAAACTATTCCTGATGAAGGGCTCCTGCCCGAAACGTCGATTCTCCTGCTCCTCGGATGCTGCCTGACCTGCTGTGCTTTTCCAGCAACACACTCTCGACATTAAGTGTATAAGTCCTGCCCTGATTTGTCTTACCAAAAAAGCAGCACCTCACATTTATCTAAATTAAACTTCATCTGCCACTTTTCAGTCCATTGGCCCATTTGATCAAGGTCAGGTTGTAATCTGAGATAACCTTCTTCACTGTCCACTACACAACCTAAGAGCAAAGAAAATTTACAGCCCAGGAACAGGCCCTTCGGCCCTCCAAGCCTGAGCCGATCCAAATCCACCGTCTAAACCTGTCGCCCAATTCCTAAGCATCTGTATCCCTCTGCTCCCCACCTACTCATACATCTGTCCAGATGCATCTTAAATGAATCTACCGTGCCTGCCTCTACCACCTCTGCTGGCAACGCATTCCTGATGCCCACCACCCTCTGTGTGAAGTACTTGCCGCGTGTATCCCCCTTAAACTTTCCACCTCTCAGCTTGAACGTGTGACCTCTCGTTATTGAATCCTTTACCCTGGGAAAAAGCTTGTCTCTATCCACCCTGTCTATACCCTTCATGATTTTGTAAACCTCAATCAGGTCCACCCACAATCTCTATTTTTCTAATGAAAACAAACCTAACCTACTCAACCTCTCTTCATAGCTCACACCTTCCATACCAGGCAACATCCTCGTAAACCTTCTCTGCACCCTCTCCAAAGCGTCCACATCCTTTTGGTAATGTGGCGACCAGAACTGTACACAGTATTCTAAATGCGGCCGAACCAATGTCTTGTACAATTTTAACATGACCTGCCAGCTCTTATACTCAATACCCCGTCCAATTAAAGCAAGTATACCATATGCCTTCTTGACCACATTATCCACCTGTGCAGCAACCTTCAGGGTACAATGGACCTGCACTCCCAGATCTCTCTGCCCATCAACTTTTCCCAAGGCTCTTCCATTCATTGTATAATTCACTCGAGAATTAGACTTTCCTAAATACATCACCTCACATTTGTCTGGATTGAGCTCCAGTCTATCTATATCCTCCCGTATTCTCTGACAGTCCCTTATGCTTTCTCCTACTCCACCAATCTTTATGTCATCTGCAAACTTGCTGATCATACCAACAGTGTCCTCTTCCAGATCATTTATGTATATTATGATATTTATGATATTTATGATTTATGATATCCTAGTCTCATGTTCCTAACCATGTCCTGAGTTCATCTGCCTTCCCTTTTGCATTGAAATAAATGCAGTTTAATTTACCAGTCCTACTCCACTCTCTGCCAAGCTCTTGTCTCTTTTGACTAATAGACTTGCTCCCCGTAACTACTGTCCCAGCCTCAGCCTTTCTCACTATCTCTTTGGTTCCCACCTCTCCTTACTAGTTTGAAGCCTCCCGAGTAGCACCAGCTAATCTGCCCGCTAGTATTCTACATACAGAATCTGCAGGCAGGGAGGAAAGCTAATGGCATGCTGGCCTTCATAGCGAGAGGATTGAAGTAGGGATGTCTTGCTGCAGTTACACAGGGCCTTGGTGAGGCCACACCTTGAGTATTGTGTACAGTTTTGGTCTCCTAGTCTGAGGAAGGACGTTCTTGCTATTGAGGGAGTTCAGTGAAGGTTCACCAGACTGATTCCCGGGATGGCAGGATCAATGTATGAGGAAAGACTAGATCGACTGGGCTCCTACTCACGGGAATCTCACAGAAACATATAAAATCCTGATGGGACTGGACAGGCTAGATGTGGGAAGAATGTTCCCGATGTTGGGGAGGCCCAGAACTAGGGGGTCACAGTCTAACAGTAAGGGGTAAGTCATTTAGGACTGAGATGAGGAAGGATTTCTTCACCCGGAGTTGGGAACCTGTGGAATTCTCTTCCACAGGAAGCTGTTGGGGCCTGTTCATTAGATAGAAAGGAGTCAAGGGGTATGGGGAGAGGTTGGGAATGGGCTACTGAGACTGCATGATCAGCCATGATCATACTGAATGATGGTACAGGCTCAAAGGGCTGATTGGCCTCCTCCTGCACCTATTTTCTATATTTCTATGATAATGGTCCCCTTCCAATCTAGGTGGAACCCATCCTTCTTATACAGGTCAATTCTATCCCAAAAATGTGAATCCTTGCCCACTGTACCAGCTCCTCAACAACACATTCATCTGCTCTATCCTCCTATTCCTACTCTCACTCACACATGGCATCAGTATTAGTCCATATTACTTCCTCCAGGACCAACATTTCAACATCCTGCCTAATTTCCTTTATTCTCCCTGCAGAACATCATCCATTTCCTTAGCTATACCTCTGGTATCAGTATGTACAATGACTTTCTACTGGTCAGTCTCCTCTTTGAAAATATTCTGCTCCCTCTCTGAGACATCCTTGACCCTAGCTCCAGGGAGGCAACACCGCATCCTAATGCCTCCTCGTTGGCCACTGAAACATCTTCTGTGCCACAGACTAGAGAGTCCCCTATTACAATCAATCACTTGGAACCTGACTTACTCATTACTGTACAGCCAGTTACAGTACCAGAAACCTGGTTGTCAGTGCTAGACTCCCCTGAGAGGTCACACCTCCCGACAGTATCCAAAAGGGTCTAGTGGTATTATCGTTGGACTGTTAAGCCAGAGATCCAGATAATGTTCCAACGACCCAGGTTCAAATCCGGCCAGCATTGATGGTGAAATTTGAATTCAGTAAAACTCTGGAATTAAGAGTCTAATGATGACCGTGAATCCATTGTCATTGGAAAAACCCATCTGGTTCATTAATATGCATTAGGGAAGGAAAGTGCCATTCTTTGCCAGATCTGGCCTACATGTGACTCCAGACCCACAGCAATGCGGTTGACTCTTAAACTACCCTCTGGGTAATTAGGGATGGGTAATAAATGCTAGCCTAGCCAGCGACACCCTCATCCCATGAACAAATGCCAAATAAAATCCAAACGGCAGACCTGTTTGAGATGGGGATAGCCACAGGAGACTCCTGCCCTACCTGCCTCCCTCTCCTACCATTCATGGCAGTCAACCATCGACCTCTCTATATCTGCAGTGTCTCCATCTTCCATCATACCCCCAGCTCTTGTAAACTCTTGCCTCAAACCCACTGCTGCAGCTGATCCATGTAATCTAAAAAGGTTGCAACCAAACACACTTCCTCTCGGCATAGTCATCAGGAGTATGAAATTCTCCCTAATCTCCTACATCCAATAGAAATTGAATTGAGTTGAATTTATTGTCACGTGTACCGAGGTGCAGTGAAAAGCTTTGTCTTGCGAGCAATCCAGGCAGATCGCAGAGTTAAATAGCATAGATAGTAAATAATAGGGAAACAGCAGCAAAAACAAAAACACAGGTACAGGCGAATGTTAAGTGTTTGTGAGTCTATTCAGTGTCTAACAATAGTAGGATAGAAACTATTTCAAAACCGGCTGGTGCGTGCGTTCAGGCTTCTGTACCTTCTCCCCGATGGTAGAGGTTGTAGAAAAACATTGCCAGGGTGGGATGGATCTTTGAGAATGCTGGCGGCCTTTCCCTGACAGTGGGCCTGGATTCCATAGATGGGAGCTTGGCCTTTGTGAGTGTCCGGGCCGAGTTCCCCACTCTCTGTAACCATCTCCGATCTTGAATGGTGCAGCTGCCATACCAGGTAGTGATACATCCAGACAGAATGCTCTCGATGGCGCACCTATAAAAGTTGGCAAGGGTATTCACCGTCATGCCCCAAATTACCTCAGCTGCCTGAGGAAGAAGAGACGTTGTTGGGCCTTTGTAACCAGTGTGTCCACATGAAGAGCCCAAGAAAGCTTGTTGTGGATGACCACTCCCAGGAGCTTGACACTCTCCACTCGTTCCATCTCTGTGCTGTTAATGTTCAGGGGGGGCATATGTAACATCCCGCCGAAAGTCAATAATGAGTTCCTTGGTTTTGTCAGCATTGAGAGTTAGGTTGTTCTCAGTGCACCATTTTTCCAGGTCTTCCACCTCCCATCTGTAGTCTGTTTCGTTGCCATCTGAGATTCGACCGACTATGGTAGTGTCATCAGCGAACTTTTGTAAATGGCATTAGTCTGGTATTTGGCGACGCAGTCATGGGCATACAGTGAGTACAGTAGGGGGCTGAGTACGCACCCCTGGGGGGCTCCAGTGTTGAGTGTTAGTGAAATATTGTCCCCAATCTTCACTGAATGTGGCCTGTGGGTCAGGAAACACTGAGGTTCCAGTTGCAGAGAGTGGGGCTTAGTCCGAGGTCACTAAGTTTAGTAATCAGTCTCGAGGGGATAATAATGTTGAAGGCTAAAGTGTAGTCAATGAGTAGGATTCTTACATAGCTGTTCTTGGTGTCAAAATATTCTAGGGAGGAGTGAAGGGCATCTGACATGGATCTGTTGGTCCATTAGGCAAATTGGAGTGGGTCAAGCGTAGTGGGGAGGCTGGAGTTGATTAATGCCATGACCAGCCTTTCAAAGCACTTCATGCCCACCGAAGTTAGGGCCACTGGGCGGTAGTCATTGAGACATGCTGCATGAGCCTCCTTAGGCACAGGGGTGATGTTGGCCTCTTGAAACAGGCAGAGACAGTGGCCTGCTGCAGGGAGAGGTTGAAGATGTCCCAGAAGACCCCAGCCAGTTGATCTGCACATGCTCTGAGTGCACGGCCTGGTACTCTGTCTGGTCCCATCACTTTCCTTAGATTCACAGGAAGAAAAAATGATCTGACCTCTGATGCAGTGACTGTTGGCATAGGTTCGACAGGCCTTATTGGAATAGGAGTTACCTCTCCACTGAAATACTGCTCAAAGTGAGTAGAGAAGGTGGTGCGGAGGGATGCATCATCGTCTGCTATCTTATGCTGTCTCTTTTTAGAACCTGTGATGTCATTCAGTCCTTGCCATAGTCTCCGGGTGTCTGTCTGGGTCTCTAGTTTGGATCGGTATTGGTCCTTGGCTGCCTTAATGGCTCTGCGAAGGTCATACTTGGATTCCTTATATTTGAGTGGCTCTCCTGATCTGAAGGCCTTACACCTGATTTTTAGCAGGTTCCGCATGTCCTGATTCATCCAGGGTTTCCTGTTGGGGAACTCCCAGATTGACTGGAAGATAACCACCAATGCATCTATTATTTCTAGAGCCACTTCCTTAAGCACTCTGGGATGTAGGTTATCAGGCCCTGGGGATTTATCCACCTTCAATCCCCTCAATTTTCCCAGCACCATTTCTCTACTAATAGTGACCTCCCTCAGTTCTTCCCTCTCACTAAATCTTGCATTCTCCAGGAATTCTGGGATCTGATTTGTGCCCTCTTTTGTAAAGACAGAACCAAAGTATGTATCCAGTTGCTCAGCCATCTCTTTGCCCCCTATTATACATTCCTCCGTTTCTGTCTGTAGGGGACCTATATTTGTCTTCATCAGTCTCTCTCTGTTCACGTACCTATGAAAACTCTTACTGTCAGTCTTCATGTTCCCTACCTGCTTACTTTTGTTCTGTGTTTTCCCCTTCTTCATCAATCCCTTGGACCTTCTTTGCTGAATTCTAAACTGCTCACAATCCTCAGACATATTATTTTTCTTGGACAATCTGTATGCTTCTTCCACCTGTATGGATCGGATACCATCTCTAATTTTCTTACCCATTTTACTTTTGTGCCAGACAGGATTAAACATTTGTTGCAGTTTCCCCCGTGCATTCCTTGAATGTATGCCATTGCCTATCCACTGTCATTCCTTTAAGTGACTCTCCCCAATCTATCAAGACCAACTCACGCCTTTTATCTTCATAGTTTCCTTTATTAAGATTCAGCACCCTAGTCTCCGAATCAACTACCTCACTCTCCATCTTGTTAAAAATGACTATCTTGTTACAGTTGCTATTTGAGGAAAGACATTCTGGCTATTGAGGGAGTGCAGCGTAGGTTCACGAGGTCAATTCCTGGAATGGCGGGACTACCTTACGCTGATAGATTGGAGCGACTGGGCTTGTATACCCTTGAGTTTAGAAGACTGAGAGGGGATCTGATTGAGACATATAAGATTATTAAAGGATTGGACACTCTGGAGGCAGGGAACATGTTTCCGCTGATGGGTGAGTGCCGAACCAGAGGACACAGCTTAAAAATACAGGGTAGACCATTGAGGACAGAGATGATGAGAAACGTCTTCACCCAGAGAGTGGTGTGTGTGTGTGGAATGCTCTGCCCCAGAGGGCAGTGGAGGCCCAGTCTCTGGATTCATTTAAGAAAGAGTTGGATAGAGCTCTTAAGGATAGTGAAATCAAGGGTTATGGAGATAAGGCAGGAACAGGATACTGATTGAGGATGATCAGCCATGATCATAATGAATGGTGGTGCAGGCTCGAAGGGCAGAATGGCCTACTCCTGCACCGATTGTCTATTGCTCATCCCCAAGGGGTCTCACACAGCTAGATTGGCAATGATTCCCTTCTCATCGCACAGTACCCAGTCTAAGATGGTCTGCCCTCTTGTTGGTTCCTCCACATATTGGTCAAGAAAGCCATTCCATATACGTTCCTGGAATTCCTCCTCTACAGCATTGTGGCTTATTTGATTTGCCCAATCTACGTGCAGATTAAAATCATGTGATATTCCCTTATCACATGCATCTCTCATTTCCTGTTCACTGCCATTCCCAACATCACCACTGCAGTTTGGGGAATTCTCTGTATGACGTTGATTCTCCCGCTCCTCGGATGCTGCCTGACCTTCTGTGGTTTTTCAGCACCACTCTCTCGACAGTCAGTAACACCCACATCCCTGAATTAATTTTTAAGAATCTCTATCACCCCCTGGGCTATGACCAGATCAGAAACCCCCCTGATCCAGTGAAGGGTTTGGAGATCCATCACTCTCTCCCTCAGTGGATTGTCTGCTGTGAATATGAATCATGAAGTGTTTGTGTCTCTGTGACGGATGGAGATATGTTGAACAGGTTAATCATGAGCAGGAGCTGGTGTCTCTGCCTTCAATGTGCACAATGAGGAAGTTTGTTGTTGTTGAACCTCGGGACTGCCATGCCTCTTGTTATACAGGTTCTGTGGAATGATGTGAGAGCGCATGAGAGCACAGTGCAGTCTGTTCACCAAGCTGGTCTCGCACTGCTAACTCCAAACTCCAGAAAAACGGGGAGGAACCTTTCCCATAATCTTCAAGAACTGAATCTGCGATGGGAGCGTGTGAAATATCAGACTGAACAGCAAGTGCTGGAGCTGGAGACCACTGTGAGTCAGGTATGGAGTAAAGACAGAGTGAGTGAGGGAGGGACTGAGTCAGTGTTGGGAGGGACTGAGTCAATGTTGGAAGGAACTGAGTGAGTGATGGAGGGACTGAGTGAGGGACAGAGTGAGTGATGGAGAGAGGGGCTGAGTGAGGGACAGAGTGAGTGATGGAGAGAGGGGCTGAGTGAGGGACAGAGTGAGTGATGGAGAGAGGGGCTGAGTGAGGGACAGAGTGAATGAGAGACAGTGAGTGAGGGGATGGAATGAGTGAGTGAGGGACAGAGTGAAGTGGGGGACAGAGTAAGGGTGGGACAGAATGCACGTAATAGGCTAGTTAATGAATTAGTTAACGATTTAGTTTAAATATCACAGTCTAAGGTAATATTAATTGATAAGTCACAAAAATGGATGAATAAATGGAATCCATGAGGTAGGGTCTTTGTTGTCAAAATATTGCAACATGGGCATCCTTATCAAAAAAGACTGTTTCAGTTTGATTTTTATCTCCACACAGAAACAGAGGGATGGGGAGCAGGAGTAGGCCACTCAGCCCTGCTCCACCATTCCATATGATCACGTGACTCAGTCTCCTCTTCCTGCTTTCTCCCCAGACCCTTGGATCCCTTTGGTCCTAAGATCTAAATCTAATTTCTTCAATGTTTGGGCCTCAACTATTTTCTGTGACAGAGAATTCCACAGGCTTACCACTCTCTCAGTGAAGACATGTCTCCTCATCTCAATCTGAATGGTCACCCCGTATCCTTAGACAGTGACTCCTCATTCTGGACTCCCTGGCCATTGGGAACATTCTTCCCGAATCTACCTTGTCTAATTCTGTTAGAATTTTATAGGTTTCTATGAAATTCCCCTGTCATTCTTCTGAACAAAGAGAATGAAGAACAGGACAGCACAGGAATGGCCCTTCAACCCACCAAGCCTATGCTGACACATGACACCTTTCCAACCTAAAAAACTTGCCTCTATGCAGACCATATCCCTCTATTCCCTGCCTATCCATGCATCTGTCAAGATACCTCTTAAACATTGCTACTGTACCCGCCTCCACCACTGGCTCTGGCAGCACATTCCAGGCACTGACCACTGTCTGTGTAAAAAAACACTTGCCTCTCATCTCTCCTTTAAACTTAAACTCATGTCCCTCTTTCCAACCTGAGAAGCAGACTCTGATGATCCACCCTATATAATATTAAATACTTCCATCAGGTCGCTTCTCAGGATCTGATACTCTATTGAAAACAATCAAAGTTTATCCAACCTCTCCTTCTAGCTAATACACTCCAATCCAATTAACATCCTGGTAAACCTCTTCTGCACCGTGTCCAAAGCCTCCACATCCTTCCTATAGTGTGGGGAGCAGAACTGCACACAGTACTCCAGATGTGGCTTCACTGAAGTTCTATACTCAGTGTAACTGATGAAGGTGAGCATGCAGTAAGCCTTCTTTACCTCCTTAACCACTTGTGTTGCTACTTTCAAGGAGCTATGGACTTGCACCCCAAGATCCCTCTGTATATCAATGCTCCTCAGGGTCCTGCCATTTACTGTATGCTTGCCTTTTGCCTTTGACCTCCCAAAATGCATCACTTCACACTTGTCCGCATTAAACTCCACCTGCTATTTCTCCATCCAACTTTCCAAACGATTTCTATCCTGTTGGATCTTTGACAGCTCTCCTCTTTATCCACAACTCTACCCATTTTTGAGTTGTCTGTAAACTTACTAATCAGGCCATCTCGACTTCCATCTAAATCGTTTATCAATACGACAAACAACAGAAGTCCCAACATCCAGATTCTTGCGGAACACCATTGATCACAGTCCTCCAGTCAGAGAAACACCCCTCCACAACCACCCACTGTCTGCTGGGAGAAAGTGAGCACTGCAGCTGCTGGAGATCAGAGTTGAGAGTATGATGCTGGAAAAGCGCAGCCGTCAGGCAGCATCCAAGGAGCAGGAGAAGCTCTTCATTGGGAATATGGGGTGGGACCCAAGGCGGTTGAGAGTTAAATGGGAGGTGGATGGAAGGTATCTGGGAATGCAATAGACTGATGAAAGTGGGGGTGGAGGGTGGAAGATGACACATTCTTCCTCCAGGTGGCTAGAGGTGTGGGCACAGGTTTTACACCTCAGCGGTGGCAGGGGAAGGTGCCAGGGGTGGAGGGTGGGTTGGTGGGGGACGTGGATCTAACAAGGGAGTCATGGAGGGAATCATCTCTGCAGGTTGCAGATAGGGGTGGGGAGGGAACTATATCTCTGGTGGTGGGGTCTGTTTGTAGGTGGAGGAAATGGCAGCAGATGATATGTTGTATTATCCTCCGCCAAGGGCATGTAAGTCCTGGGCCTCCTCCCCTGCCAAACGCTAGTCACCCAATGCTTAGAGGAAGACTACCTCATCTTCTGCCTTGGGACCCTCCAACCCCAGGGCATCAATGTAAATTTCACCTGTTTCCTCATTTCCCCATCTCCCACCTTATTCCAGATCCAACCCTCCAACCCAGCACCGTCCCTTTGACCTGTCCGCTCCACTCTCCTCTCTGACCTATCATCACCCGCCATCTCCATATCACTTTCCCATCTACCTTCCCCCCCAGCCCCACCCCCCTCCCATTTATCTCTCAGCCATTCCTGATGAAGGGCTTATGTTCGAAATGTCAACTCTCCTGCTCCTCGGATGCTGCCTGACCTGCTGTGCTTTTCCAGCACCACACTGTTTGACTCTGTCTGCTGTGGCCAAGCCAATTTTGTATCCAACTCACCATGTATCCCATGTGACTTAATCTTCTGCATCAGCCTACCTTGAGGGATCTTGTCAAACACTTTTCATGTGGATAACATCCCTGGCCTACTCTCACCAATCACCTTTGTCACTTCCTCATGCTCCTTTATTGCATGTATCTCAAATTTCCTCTTTCCTGACATCACACCTACTGTTTGGCGACCTAATTAAACTATGCTTTTCCAAGTAATGCCACCCACATTGTTCTCTTGGTGTTTCTCACCTCTCCTCATACAAATTCCACATTGTCAGAGTTAATCTCCTTCCGCCCTATTGAATTAATTTCCTCGAAGCAGCCATGCAACTCCACCTGCTTTCTTTCTCGTCTGTCCTTCCTAAATTCTGAATACCTCTGGATAATCCGTTCCCATCCCTGGTGTCTGTACTGCCACATCTCAATAATCCCAGCTGTATCAAAGAGTCATAGAGATGTACAGCATGGAAACAGACCCTTCGGTCCAACCCGTCCATGCCGACCAGATATCCTAACCCAATCTAGTCCCACCTGCCAGCACCCGGCCCAAGTCCCTCCAAACCCTCCCTATTCATATACCCGTCCAAATGCCTCTTAAATGTTGCAATTGTACCAGCTTCCACCACATCCTCTGGCAGCTCATTCCATGCACGTAGCACCCTCTGTGTGAAAAAGTTGCCCCTTAGGTCTCTTTTATATCTTTCCCCTCTCACCCTAAACCCATGCCCTCTAGTTCTGGACTCCCCGACCCCAGGGAAAAGACTTTGCCTATTTATCCTATCCATGCCCCTCATAATTTTGTAAACCTCTATAAGGTCACCCCTCAGCCTCTGATGCTCCAGGGAAAACAGCCCCAGCCTGTTCAGCCTCTCCCTGTAGCTCAAACCCTCCAACCCTGGCAACATCCTTGTTAATCTTTTCTGAACCCTTTCAGGTTTCACAACATCTTTCCGATAGGAAGGTGACCAGAACTGCACGCAATATTCCAACAGTGGCCTAAGCAATGTCCTGTACAGTGTAGGCCCTAAAAATGAACAATAACTGAAGGAACCTTTTAAATGCAGATTCTTGATTTTCTCTTTACAACTTGAGAGACACTGAATTTAAAAGGACATTGACCAATGGAAAGCAAGAGGAACAAAAGCACTAAAATCACTGAAAGAGACAAAACAGCTCAATAACACATCTGATTCCATTTGTTTTTACTCGTTCCAAACGTTTACGCTGGAATCTCTGTCTCTTTCCTTTTCCCTGAAATGTCTGCTCTGTCTCCTTTTCCTCTTTTAAGTTCCAGCCTTCTTGTTTCTAGTTGTCTATCCTGTTCAAAATTAAGCATTTAATTTTCATTTCCTGCTTCTCAGTTATCTCATCTGCAATCCCCTCCAATTTAATTGACTCATTATCTTGTTTGCTTTACTGTTCTTCCAATTTCAAATGCTGTGCTATCATCTCAGTTACATCTGCCATCGTAGCTCCTACTTTTAACACTAACTGCTCTACCAACTCAATTAGTCCATCCTTGAGTTACTTTTGCTAAGTCACTTCAAGATAACTCTTCCTTTTCCAGAAAAGTCTGGGTAACTGCTGAACTTGTTTGGTTTAAAAATGCATAAAGATCCTGGTATATCTCCTTACATCTTTTTCCAACATTTCCATGTTCACTATCCCCCCCCGAATGGCCTAATTTATTTGTTTGGATGTTTAGGCGCAGAAACTAAACCAGGAAATACAAGGCCTTTTGCTGTGGATCGATGAAGTTGAAGGACAATTGTCTGCAAATGGACTTTGCGAAGCAGCTCAGACAGCTCAGGAGAGATTCCAGCTTCACCTGGTGAGTAATGAGGCTTGTGGGCTCAGAGCTCAAAACTGCTGCTAATGTGTCAGCCCAGGGCTGGGTCAGGCCTGTCAGGATCCCTAACTTCACACTAAAACCTCCCCGAAAATCAACTCCCACTTTTTCGACTTTACAAGGGGACTTCACGTTTAAAAAGTATAAAAGCAAATTAACGTGGATGCTGGAAATCTGAACAAAAAACAGAAATTACTGCAGGAAGCCAGCGAGTCTGGCAGCCTCTGTGGAGAGAAAGCAGAGTTAACATTTCTAATTCAACATTCTGAGAAAGACTCGTACTAGAAATAACTGTGTTTCTGTCTCTCTACAGATGCTGCCAGACCCATTTCTGTTTTCATTTTTAAAACTTACCTACTGTGACTCCGAAGGGAAGGGGGAGAAACAGGAGAGCGATAGTGACAGATCTAATGGTTCGAGGAACAGACAGGAGATTCTGTAGTCACAAGCGAGACTCCTGGATGGTATGTTGCCTCCCAGGCACCAGGGTCAGGGATGTCTCAGATTGATTTTTAAGGGGTAAAGAGAACAGCCAGAGGTTGCCACCCGGGTTGATCGAGTTATTAAGTAGGCAGATGGTGTGTTGGCGTTTATTGGTGGAGGGATTGAGTTTCAGAGCCACGAGGTCATGCTGCAGCTGTACAAAACTCTGGTGCAGCCGCTCTTGGAGTATTGCGTACAGTTCTGGTCACCGCATTATCGGAAGGATGTGGCAGCTTTGGAAAGGGTTCAGAGGAGATTTACTCGGATGTTCTTATGAGGAAAGGTTGAGGGACTTGAGGCTGTTTTCGTTAGAGAGAAGAATGTTGAGGGGTGTTAATTGAGACAGATAAGATGATCAGAGGGTTAGATAGGGTGGATAGTGACAGCCTTTTTCCTCAGATGGTGATGGCTAGCACGAGGGGACATAGCTTTAAATAAAGGGGTGATAGATTTAGGGCAGATGTCAGAGGTAGTTTCTTTACTCAGAGAGTAGTAGGGTAGTGGAATGCACTGCCTGAAACAGTAGTAGACTCGCCAACTTTAAGGACATTTAAATGGTCATTGGATAGACATTTGGATGAGAATAGAATAGCGTAGGTGAGGTGGGCTTCAGATTGGTCTCATAGGGCAGTGCAACATCGAGGACCGAAGGGCCTGTACTGCGCTGGAATGTTCTATGTTCTAAGTTGTGGTACATATCGGTACCAATGACAAAGCTAGGGAAAGGGATGAGGACCTGAAAAGTGAATATAGGGAATTAGGTTGGAAGCTAAAAGGCAAGATGAGCAGAGTAGTGATCTCAGGATTGCTACCGGTGCCATGGGCTAGTGAGGCTGGGAAGAGAAAGCGAGTGCAGCTGAACATGTGGCTGCAGGGATGGTATAGGAGGGAGGGCTTCAGATATGTGGATCATTGGGATACCTTCTGGGGAAGATGAGACCTGTACAAATTGAATGGGTTGCACCTGACCTGGATGGGCACCAATATCCTGGATGGGAGGTTTGCTAGAGCTCTTCAGGAGGGTTTAAACTATATTGGCAGGAGGATGGGAGCCGGAGCTATGGATCAGAGGATGAGGTAGCTGGTGAACAGGCAGATACAGTGTGCAGACAGTCTGTGAGGATGGATAGAAAGTTGATCGGGCAATGTTGCAGTCAGCGTGGTGGGTTGAAGAGTGTCTATTTTAACTCAAGAAATGTCAGGAGTAAGGGTGATGAACTTGGAGCTGTGATGTTGTGGCCATTACTGAGACTTGGATTTCACAGGGGTAGGAATGGTTGTTGGATGTTCCAGGATTTAGATGCTTCAGGGAGGGAGATAAAAGAGGTGGGGGAGTGGTATTGCTAATTAGGGATAGCATCACAGCTGCAGAAAGGGAGGTTGGCAAGGAGGGCTTGTCTACAGAGTCAGTATGGGTTAAAGGCAGGAACAGGAAAGGAGCAGTCACTTTGTTGGGAGCTTTCTATAGATCCCTCAATAGCAACAGAGACGTGGAAGAACAGATTGGGAGACAGATTTTGGAAAGGTGCAGAAGTAACAGGGCTGTTGTTACAGGTGACTTCAACTTCCCTAATACTGATTGGAACCTCCTTAGTGCAGATAGTTTGGATGATGCAGATTTTGTTAGGTGTGTCCAGGAAGGATTCTTAACTCAATAGGCCAACTAGATGGGAGGCCATATTGGATTTGGTGCTTGGCAACAAACCAGATCAGGTGTCAGATCTCTTGGTGGTAGAGTATTTCGGTGATAGTGATCACAACTTCCTGACCTTTATTGTACTCATGGAGAGGAATAGGAGCAGATGGTTTGGGAAAGTATTTAATTGTGTGAGGGGGAATTACAATGCTATTAAGTAGAACTATGGAGAATAAGTTGGGAGCATTGGAGGTGGAGTGGACAGCAAAGAAGGTTACCTCGGATTATAAGGGATCTTGATCAGATGGGCCAATGGGCTGAGGAGTAACAGGTGGATAAAAGCAAATTACTGCAGATGCTGGAATCTGAAACCAAAAGAGAAAATGCTGGAAAATCTCAGCAGGTCTGGCAGCATCTGTAAGGAGAGAAAAGAGCTGACGTTTTGAGTCGAACTGACCCTCTGTCAAAACTTTGACAAAGGGTCAGTTAGACTCAAAACGTCAGCTCTTTTCTCTCCTTACAGATGCTGCCAGACCTGCTGAGATTTTCCAGCATTTTCTCGAGTGGCAGATGGAGTTTAATTTAGATAAATTTTAGGTGCTGCATTTTGGAGAGGTTGAACAGGCTTAGGCTATTTTCCCTGGAATGTCGGAGGCTGAGGGGTGACCTTATAGAGGTTTATAAAATCATGAGGGGCATGGATAGGGTAAATAGGCAAGGTCTTTTCCCTGGGGTTGGGGAATCCAGAACTAGAGGGCAAAGGTTTAGGGTGAGAGGGGAAGGATATAAAAGAGACCTAAGGGGCAACTTTTTCACTCAGAGGGTGGTAGGTGTATGGAATGAGCTGCCAGAGGATGTGGTGGAGGCTGGTACAATTGCAACATTTAAGAGGCATTTGGATGGGTATATGAATAGGAAGGGTTTGGATGGATATGGGCCAGGTGCTGGCAGGTGGGACTAGATTGGGGTGGGATATCTGGTCAGCATGGACGACAGAAATGTGGAGGTTGTTTAGGAATCACTTGCTGATAGTGCTGCACAGGTCTGTCCCACTGAGGCAAGGAAGGGATAAGTAGGGTGAAGGAACCTTGGATGACAAGGGATGTGGAACATCTAGTCAAGAGGAAGAAGGAAGCTAACTTAGGGTTGAGGAAGTAAGGATCAGACTTGGCTCTAGAGGGTTACAAGGTAGGCAGGAAGGAACTGAAGAATGGACTTCGGAGAGATAGAAGGGGCAGGAAAAAGCTTTAGTGGGTAGGATTAAGGAAAACCCTAAGGCATTCTACACTTACGTGAGGAACAAGAGGATGGCCAGAGTGAGGATAGGGCCGATCAAGGATAGTGGAGGGAGCCTGTGCCTGGAGTTGGAGGAGGTCGGGGAGATCCTTAATTCACTACTGAGAAGGGCCTTTCCATTTGTGAGGGCAGCATGAAACAAGCTGATATGCCCAAACAGGTTGAAGTTAATGAGGATGTGCAGAAAAATTTGAAAAACATGAGGATAAATAAGTCCCCTGGGCCAGATGAGATATGCCCAAGGTTACTACAGGAAGCGAGAGAAGATTGCTATGCTCCTGGTGATGATCTTTGTGTCCTCACTGTCCACTGGAGTCGTGCCAGATGATTGCAGGGTGGCAAATGTTATTCCCCTGTTCAAGAAAGGGAATAGGGATAATCCTCGGAATTACATAGAACATCACAGTACAGTGAAGGCCCTTCAGCCCTCAATGTTGCACCAAACTGTGAAACCAATCTAAAGCTCATCTAACCAATACTATTCCGTTATCATTTATATGTTGATCCAATGGCCATTTAAATGCCCTTAAAGTTGGCGAGTCTACTACTGTTGCAGGCAGGTCGTTCCATGTCCCTACTACTCTGAAACTACCTCTGACATCTGTCCTATATGTATCACCCCTCAATTTAAATCTATGTCCCCTCAGGCCAGCCATCACCATCAAAGGAAAAAGGCTCTTACTGTCCACCCTATCTAACCCTCTGATTATCTTCTATGTCTCAATTAAGTCATTTCTCAGCCTTCTTCTCTCTAACAAAAACAGCCTCATGTCCCTCAGCCTTTCCTCGTAAGACCTTCCCTCCATACCAGGCAACATCCTGGTAAATCTTCCAATGCTTCCACGTCTTTCCTACAATGTGGTGACCAGAATTGTACACAATACTCCAAGTTTCATACAGCTGCAACCTGACCCCATGGTTCCGCAACTCAATTCCTCTACCAATAAAAGCTAACACCGTATGCCTTCTTAACAACCCTATCAACCTGGTGGCAACTTTGAGCGATCTATGTTCATGGACACCGAGATCTCTCTGCTCATCTACACTGCCAAGAATCTTACCATTAGGCCGGTACTCTTCATTCCTGTTACTCCTTCCAAAGTGAATCACCTCACGCTTTTCCACATTAAACTCCATTTGCCACCTCTCAGCCCAGCTCTACGTCTCTCTGTAACCTACAACATCCTTCCGCACTGTCCACAACTCCACTGGCCTAGTATCAGCCGCAAATTTACTAACCCATCCTTCAATGCCCTCATCCAGGTCATTTATAAAAATGACAAACAGCAGTGGCCCCAAAACAGATCCTTGCGGTACCCCACTAGTAACTGAACTCCAGGATAAACATTTCCTATCAACCACCACCCTCTGTCTTTCAGCTAGCCAATTTCTGATCCAAATCGCTAAATCACCCTCAATCCCAATCCTCTGCATTTCTGCATTAGCCTACCATGGAGAACCTTATCAAATGCCTTACTGAAATCCAGATACACCACATCAACCGCTTTATCCTCATCCACCTGTTTGGTCACCTTCACAAAGAACTCAATAAGGTTTGGTGAGGCCTGGCCCACCTTTCACAAGGATGCCGACCTTAAAGATGTTCTCCTCCTCCTTCTACAAGGATCTCAGTCAATCTCTCTCTCAATGTACCCCCCAAGGTTACCTACCTTCCCCCCAGCACCACCCACCTCCCATTTATACCTCAGCCCCCTTGGCCCACAAGCCTTATTCCTAATGAACTGCTTATACTTGAAACGTCGATTCTCCTGCTCCTCAGATACTGGCTGACCAGCTGTGTTTTTCCAGCACCATACTTTTTGACCCTTCACAAAACTATGCTGACTATCGATAATCAACTTATTCCTTTCTAGATGATTATAAATCCTATCTCTAATAATCCTTTACAAATCTTTGCCAAAAACCGAAGGAAGGCTCAATGGTCTATAAATTTCAGGGTTGTCTCTACTCCCCTTCTTGAACAAAGGGACAACACTTGCTATCCTCCAGTTGTCTGGCACTATTCCTGTAGATAATTACAACATGAAGATCAAAGCCAAAGGCTCTGCAATCTCCTCTGACTTCCAGAAAATCCTAGGATAAAACCAGTCCGGCCCAGGGGACTTATCTATTTTCACACTTTCCAGAATTGCTAACACATCCTCCTAGTGAACCTCAATCCCATCTAGTCTCGTAGCCTGTTTCTCAGTATTCTCTTCGACCACATTGTCTTTTTCCAGGTGAATACTGACAAAAAGTATTCATTTAGTGCTTCCCCTATCTCCTTGGACTCCACGCACAACTTCCCACTACTGTCCTCGATTGGCCCTAATCTTACTCTAGTCATTCTATTATTCCTGATATACCTATAGAAAGCTTTAGGGTTTACGACTTCTCATGTCCCCTCCTGGAACTTCTTAGCTCTCTCTTTAGGTCTTTCCTGGCTAACCTGTAACTCTCCAGTGCCCTAACTGAGCCTTCACATCTCATTCTAACATAAGCCTCCTTCCTCTTGACAAGAGATTCATCTTCTTTAGTAAACCACAGCTCCCTCGCTCGACCACTTCCTCCCTGCCTGACTGGTACATACTTATCAAGGACACACAGTAGCTGTTCCTTGAATAAGCTCCACATTTCAATTATGCCCAAGACCAGTCTGTGTTTGGCAAAGTATTGGAGAGGATTCTGAGAGACAGGATTTATGATGATTTGGAAAATTATAGTTTGATTAGAGATAATCAGGAATGCCTCACAAACCTTATTGAATTTTTTGAGAATGTGACAAAACGCATTGATGAAGATAGAGCAGTGGATATGGTGTACACCGACCCTCCGAAGAGCAACCCACCCAGACCCATTCCCCTACATTTACCCCTTCACCTAACACTACGGGCAATTTAGCATGGCCAATTCACCTAACCTGCACATCTTTGGACTGTGGGAGGAAACCGTAGCACCCGGAGGAAACCCACGCAGACACGGGGAGAATGTGCAAACTCCACATAGACAGTCACCCGAGTCGGGAATTGAACCCAGGTCTCTGGCGCTGTGAGGCAGCAGTGCTAACCACTGTGCCACACTTTTTTTTTTGCCCCTTAGGGCTCTTTTAAATCTTTCCCTTCTCACTCTAAACCTATGTTGTTAAGAAGGTGTATGGTGTGTTGGCTTTCATTAGCAGGGGGATTGAGTTTAAGAGCTGTGAGGTTATGCTGCATCTCTATAGAGCCACATTTGGACCACATTTGGAATATTGTGTTCAGTTCTGGTTGCCTCATTATAGGAAGGATATGGAAGCTTTAGAGAGGGTGCAGAGGAGATTTACCAGGATGCTGTCTGGACTGGACTGGAGGGTGATGAAAGGTTGAGGGAGCTAGGGCTTGATAGAGGTGTACAAGACGGTGAGAGGCATAGATAGAGACTTTTCCCCAGGGCAGAAATGGCTATCATGAGGGGCCATAGTTTTAAGCTGATTGGAGGAAAGTTTAGGGGAGGTGTCAGAGGTAGGTTCTTTACGCAGTGTGTGGTGGGTGTGTGGAATGCACTGCCAGCGGTGGGAGTAGAGTCAGATACATTAGGGACATTTAAGCGATTCTTGGATAGGCCCATGGATGATAGTACAATGAAGGGTATGTCGGTTAGTCTGATCTTAGGGTAGGATAAAAGGTCGGCACAACATCGAGGGCTGAAGGGCCTGTACTATGTTGTACTGTTCTATGTTCTATTCACAAAGCATGCTGCAACACTGTAACAGTTCTCAAAGCAGTTATTAAAGTGTTAAATCTCCTTCTTCATTGTGAGAAGGAATCATATACTAAACGGGTTAATAAATGAGGTTTTAAGGAATAAAGAAAGGAGTAGTCACACAATTAGGAGTGTATTACAGACCTCCACATAGTGAGAAGGAGAGGAAGATAGATAACATATAAATGTGGACAAAGTTTGGCCTGTAGGAATAAGAGGGAAATAATAGGAGGCGACTTTAACTGTCCCAACACAAACTCTGTTTCAAACAGTACAAGGGGCACTGAGGGTGAAAATATTATGTACTGTGTCCAGGAAACTTTTTAAATGATACACGACAAGCCCTTTGAGAGGGGACACTATTCTGGATTGAGTTTTAGGATAAAAAGATGGACAAGTTGGTGAAGTGACAAAGACTGTTCCCTCCGTGACTACCTGGTCAGATCCACGCCCCCCCCCCCAACAACCCACCCTCCCATCCTGGCACCCTCCCCTGCCACCGCAGGAATTGCAAAACCTGAGCCCACACCTCCTCCCTCACCTCTATCCAAGGCCCTAAAGGAGCCTTCCACATCCATCAAAGGTTTACCTGCACATCCACTAATATCATTTATTGTATCCGTTGCTCCCGATATGGTCTCCTCCACATTGGGGAGACTGGGCGCCTCCCAGCAGAGCGTTTCAGAGAACATTTCTGGGACAACCACACCAATCAACCCCACCGCCCTGTGGCCCAATATTTCAACTCCCCCTCCCACTCTGCGGAGGACATGGAGGTCCTGGGCCTCCTTCATCGCCGCTCCCTCACCACTAGACGCTTGGAGGAAGAACGCCTCATCTTCTTCCTTGGAACACTTCAACCCTAGGGCATCAAGGTGGACTTCACCAGTTTCCTCATTTCCCCTTCCCCCACCTTACCCCAGCTCCAAACTTCCAGCTCAGCACCATCCTTATGACTTGTCCTACCTGTCTATCTTCCTTTCCACCTATCCACTCCACCCTCCTCTCTGACCTATCACCTCCATCACCACCCCCATTCACCTATTGTACTCTATGCTACTTTCTCCCCACCCCCATCCCCCATTTATCTCTCCACCCTGGAGGCTGCCTGCCTCTACTCCTGATGAAGGGCTTTTGCCCGAAACGTTGACTTTCCTGCTCCTCGGATGCTGCCTGACCTGCTGTGCTTTTCTAGAGTCTGGGTTCCAGCATCTGCAGTCCTTGTTTTTACCGAGTGTTTTTCCAGCACCACTCTGATCTAAACGGTGACTGTATCAGGGCTAGTGACCACAATTCAGTTAGAGTTAGTATTATTATGGAAAATGACAGAGATAAATCAGGAGGAAGCGTTTTACACTGGATGAAAGCAAATTTTACAAAACTGAGAAGTGACTTGTCTGAGGTCAGAGCTGCTAAAGGATAAATCGGGAAACCTGTAGAGGCTCTAAACAGTGAGATCCATAGGACTCAAAACAGGGATGGACCCTCCAAAAATAAGAATGGTCCTCCACATCAGACCCTTGTGGTTGTCTAGAAAAACACAAGGGAACATATCTATTGGGGAGCGTTTTAAACTGGTAGGGAGTGGGGATGAGGGGGATCTTAATTGAACTGAATTTGCTTTTTTGTCACACATACTCAAATGAGTGAAACACCATCTTAGGTACAGATTCTTCAGTATAAGTGCTCAGGGTAAACAACTAGAGATTAAAAAGTCCAACATTACAAATTGTAGGAATACATTAGAAAATAGAGAAATTAAAAAGTTCAGTACAACAATTTTTCCAATCCAATCAACCTGGCCCCTAGCCTCCAATCCACACTGGGCCTTGACTCCAGACTTCACCAGGCCTCACTTTGAGGATCGTAAGGCTGGGAGACCGCTCTGGAATCACCTTAAGAATGGAAATCCACACTGAGGCTACACCAAGCTGAGACACCATACTTTAGATCAGAGTGGCGCTGGAAAAACACAGCAGATCGGGCAGCATCTGAGGCGCAGGAAAATTGACATTTCATCAGGAATCCTGATGAAGGGCTCCTGCCCGAAACATCGATTTTCCTGCTCCTTGGATGCTGCCTGACCTGTTTTTCCAGCACCACTCTAATCTAAACTCTGGTTTTCAGCATCTGCAGTCCTCACTTTTGCCCTGAGACACCACTACATCAGGCCAAGAGTTCACCCACACTAAGCTGAGAGACTGCTATGCCAGGTCCATGCTGAAGCCGAGAGTCCAAGTCCGAGGCTGGCAATTGGCCAAGAGCCTAAATGTGTGGTGCTGGAAAACCACAGCAGATTAGGCAGCATCTGAGGAGCAGGAGAATCGACGTTTCATCAGGAATCCCTAATGAAGGGCTTATGCCCAAAACACCAACTCTCCTGCTCCTCGGATGCTGCCTGACCGGCTGTGCATTTCTAGCGCGATGCTTTTTGACTCTGATCGCCAGCATCTGCGGTGCTCACTTTCTCCAATTAGCCAAGAGTCCAAATCGGCACCGAGGCCGGGAATTCAGGACATCACTGAGAAGAAAGAGATAGAAAAAAAGAACATAAAAGAGAAAAAGGAATGACAAAAGAAAACAAAATGGACAGTGGATAAGCTCAGTTGGAAGTGTCAACTCTACCGCCATCTTGGCAAGAAGCTCAAGTATTAGTGAGAATAGAGAGACAGATGAGAATGGTTTGGATGCAAAAAAGGGCGAGTTAATTAGAAAAGGTGGCAACAGCAAATCAGAGAAAGAGGTAAGACTGATAAATTAAACTGCATTTATTTCAATGCAAGGGGTCTTACAGGTAAGGCTGGTGAAGTCAGGCCATCGATGGGAATGTGGCATTGGGAATGCACATTATTCCAGGGACCTAGGTGAGGGAAGGGCAGGACTGACAGCTCAACATTTTGGGTCTTAGATGCTTTTGGAATGTTTGAAAGGGAAGCAAGAGAGGGGGGGAGTGGCATTTTTGATTAAGGAAAATATTACAGCTGTACTTGGAGAGGATATTCCCAGGGGATCATCCAGTGAAGCTAAATGAGTGGATCTCAGAAATAAGAGAGGAATAGGATTGTACTATAGGCCACCTAATAGTCAGTGGGAAACTAAGGAGCAAATATGTAGGGAGACCTCAGATATGTAAAAGTAATAAGGTTGTAATAGTAGGGGATTTTAACTTTCCAAACACTGACTGGAACTGCCAGAACGTTAAGGGCTCGGATGATGAGGAATTTGTTAAACACGTTCAAGAAATTTTTCTTTATCAACCTGTAGATGTACCTACTACAGAAGAAGCAAAACCTGGCTTGCAATGCAGAAATTCGCCAACAGCATGGGTTCAATTCCTGCACTGGCTGAGGGTACCATGAAGGACTCCTTCTCAATCTCTCCCCCAGCCTAAAACACGGTGACCCTCAGGATAAGCTATGCCAGTTGTCTTGCTTTAATGAGACAGCACCATCATCTGAACAAAGAAAACATGCAGCCCAGGAACAGGCCCTTCGGTCCTCCAAGCCTGAGCCGATCCAAATGTATTGTCTAAACCTGTCGCCCAATTCCTAAGCATCTGTATCCCTCTGCTCTCAAATAGGTCCCCCCCTCCCCCCCCCTTCCCCCCCTCCCCCCGCACCGTCTCCCTTTTTCCTGCTCTCTCCACCCCTGCCCTTTCCCTCTCTCTCATTCTTCCCCTCCCCTTTTATCTCCACCCCACACCTCCCTCCTCGATCTCTCTCATTACACCCCATCTCCCACTTTCTTCACCCAGAGAGTGGGAAGCCTGTGGAAGTCTCTGCCACAGAAAGTGATTGAATTTAAAATACTTGTCACAAAGCTGGTCCTTTTCTCAAGGATACTGTGTCCTTGGATTCTTTCAGAAGGGTCAGAAAACTCCCCCAGTTCCAAGGTGACTAGTTTGGTACAGAGATGAAAAGGATGTTGAGAGCCCTTTTGTTTCTATGTAAACAGATGAGACTTCAGGCCAAAGTGGTCATGTTTTAGCAGTGACCTGTATAATGAAAGGGGAGTGGTCAGCTCTGTAGCTGAGCAGTTCAGTCCAGAGTTAGTTTGAACTTTAGCTGTGGACTGTATGAACAGGCTGCAAAACCTCTCTCTCCTTCTACCCTTCTAACTTCAACCTGTAAGCATGTGTTCCATTTATACTGGGTTTTAAAGGGAGTTTGCTTATTGGGACTGTTGTGTATATTCGGAACAGCATAATTAAGTCTAGTTTGGATAGACTGAGTTCTGTAGGGGTTCTTTATTCTGTTCTTTGTGTTGCATTGTGTAATTTTGTGAATAAACTTTTGTCTGCTTTAAAGCCTAGTAGTCAACCTAGCTAACTTACTCCAGGACCTAAACAAATTACAAAGTAATGGTCTGGGTTGCCTGCTTAAGAATGTTTTGAGTGGTCTGGCCTAATCCATAACAGATTGAATATTTTCATGAAGCAGTTAGATATAGTTCATGGTACTAAAGTGATCAAAGGGTATGGGAGGAATCAGGGACAGGGACATAGCTGTATTTGATAATCAGCTATGATCATATTGAATGGCAGAGTCGGCTTGAGGGGTCAAATGGCCTCGTCCTTCTTCTATTTTCTATGTTTCAATGAACATTGGAGCAGGAGGCCATTCAGCCCCTCGAGCCTGCTCCATGATTTAATATGATCATGGCTGGTCTCATCTCAATCCCAACCACACCTTCCTGCCCACTCTCCTTAACCTCTCAACCTTTACTCATTAAAAATCTATCTGTCTATCTCCTCCTGGCACTCAAAGGGCTGCAGAGGAGGTTCACTAGGTTTATTCTGGAGTTGAGGGGGTTGGTTTATGAGGAGAGACTGAGTAGACTGGGATTATATTCATTGGAATTCAGGAGAATGAGGGGGAATCTGATAGAAACATAAAATAATGAAGGGAATCGATAAGATGGAAGTAGAGAAGATGTTTCCACTGGCAGGTGAAACTAGGACAAGAGGGCACAGCCTCAAGATTAGAGGGAGCAGATTTCTTCACCCAGAGGGTTGTGAAGCTGTGGAATTCCCTAGCTGGATAGATTTTTGAACAGTAAAGGAATCAAGGGTTCTGGTGAGTGGGTGGGTAAGTGGAGCTGAGGCTATCAAAACATCACCCATGATCTTATTGAATGGTGGAGCAGGCTCAAAGGGTCAGATGGCCTACTTCTGCTCCTCGTTCTTCTGGACTTACTCAATGTTCCAGCAAGCACCACATTCTAGGGTGTAAATTCAATGCAAGCTGCCAAACTGGATCCAAAACTGATTTACAAACAGGAGGCAAAGGGTGATGGCGGAGGGCTGTTTTTAATTGGAAGCCTGTGACCAGTGGTCTACAACAGGGATCAGTGCTGGGACTCTTGCTCTTTGCTATGTACATTAACCACTTGGATGTAAATGTAGATGGTATAATTAGTAAGTATGCAGATGACTGGAAAATTGATGGGTGTCGTTGATAGTGAGGAGGATGGTCTCAGGCTACAGTTGAAGAGTGTGAATTAAAATCCCTAGTGTGGAAACAGGCCCTTCAGTCCAACAAGTCCACACTGACCGTCCAAAGAGTAACCCACCCAAACCCATTCCCCTATTTGCCCCTGACACTATGGGCAATTTATCATGGTCAATTGATCCAACCTACATGTCTTTGGATTGTGGGAGGAAACCAGAGCACCCAGAGGAAACCCACGCAGACACGGGGAGAATGTGCAAACTCCACACAGTCAGTCACCTGAGGCTGGAATCGAACCTGTGTCCCTGGCACTGTGAGGCAGCAGTGCTAACCACTGAGCCACAGTGCCGCCCTTCAGCAGAATGCCATTTCGGATGCTGTCCGACCTGCCGTGCTTTTCCAGCGCCACACTCTCGACTCTGATCTCCAGCATCTGCACCCCTCACTTTCTCCTAGGTCTCAGGCAACAGTCTGATATTAATCAGCTGGTAAATTGGGCAGAGCATTGGCAGATGGAATTTTATCCTGAGAAGTGTGAGGCAACAAATTTTGGAAGATATAATAAGGGAAGGATGAATAGTAGCTCCCTGGGGAGCACTGAGGAACAAAGGGACTTTGGTTACAAGTCTGTATTTTTGATTTTTCTGAAAGTGTCAGCACAGGGGGACAGTATGGCGAATGCATGTGGGTTGCTTGCTTTCATTAACTGGGGTGTAGAGTGTTGGAGCAGGGAAGTCTGCTTACAATTTTAAAACGCATTTGCTTAGGGCACAGATCAAAAACTCCTTCTGATGGCCACATATCAGAAGGACTGGAGAGGGTGTAGAATTTTCATCAGCATGTTGCCTGGGATGGAAAGCCTCAGTTATGAGGGGAGACTGGATAGACTGGGACTGTTCTCCTTGGAGCAGAGGAGGCTGAGGGGCAGCATTGAGGCATTATAATTGTGAAAACCTTTTCCCCATTGCAGATGTGTCAAAGAGCAGAGGGCAACAGTTTAAGGTGAGGAGGAAGTGGTTATGAGGAGATCTGAAAAAGAATGTTCTCACCCAGAGGGTGGTGGATATATGGACCGTGCTGACTGAGAGGGTAGTGGATATATGGACCGTGCTGACTGAGAGGGTAGTGGATATATAGACCGTACTGACTGAGAGGGTGGTGGATATATGGACCATGCTGACTGAGAGGGTGGTGGATATATGGTCCGTGCTGACTGAGAGGGTGGTGGATATATGGACCGTGCTGACTGAGAGGGTGGTGGATATATGGACCGTGCTGACTGAGAGGGTAGTGGATATATGGTCCGTGCTGACTGAGAGGGTAGTGGATATATGGACCGTGCTGACTGAGAGGGTGGTGGATATATGGTCCGTGCTGACTGAGAGGGTAGTGGATATATGGACCGTGCTGACTGAGAGGGCGGTGGATATATGGACCGTGCTGACTGAGAGGGCGGTGGATATATGGACCGTGCTGACTGAGAGGGTGGTGGATATATGGTCCGTGCTGACTGAGAGGGTGGTGGATATATGGACCGTGCTGACTGAGAGGGTGGTGGATATATGGTCCGTGCTGACTGAGAGGGTGGTGGATATATGGACCGTGCTGACTGAGAGGGTGGTGGATATATGGACCGTGCTGACTGAGAGGGTGGTGGATATATGGACCGTGCTGACTGAGAGGGTGGTGGATATATGGACCGTGCTGACTGAGAGGGTGGTGGATATATGGTCCGTGCTGACTGAGAGGGTGGTGGATATATGGTCCGTGCTGACTGAGAGGGTGGTGGATATATGGACCGTGCTGACTGAGAGGGTGGTGGATATATGGACCGTGCTGACTGAGAGGGTGGTGGATATATGGTCCGTGCTGACTGAGAGGGTGGTAGGAATAAAAGAATGACTAGGGTAGGAATAGGTCCAGTCAAGGATAGTAGGGGGAAGTTGCGTGTGGAGGCGGAGGAGATTGGGGAGACACTGAATGAATACTTTTCTTCAGTATTCACTCAGGAACAGGGCATTGTTGTCGAAGAGAATACTGAGGCACAAATAAGTAGAATGGATGGCTTTGATGTATGTAGAGAAGAGGTGTTGGAAATTCTGGAAAGGGTGAAAATAGATAAGTCCCCTGGGCCTGATGGCATTTATCCTAGGATTCTCTGGGAAGCAAGGGAGGAGATTGCAGAGCCATTGGCCTTGATTTTTATGTCCTCTTTGTCTACAGGAGTAGTCCCAGAAGACTGGAGGATAGCAAATGTGGTTCCCTTGTTCAAAAAGGGGAGTAGGGATAGCCCTAGTAACTATAGGCCGGTGAGTCTCACTTCTGTTGTGGGCAAAGTCTTAGAGAGAATTGTAAGGATAGGATTTATGCACATCTGGATAGGAATAATGTGATCAAGGATAGTCAGCATGGTTTTGTGAAGGGCAAGTCGTGCCTCACAAACCTTATTGAATTCTTTGAAAAGGTGACGAAGGAGGTTGATGAGGGGAAAGCGGTAGATGTGGTATATATGGATTTTAGTAAGGCGTTTGATAAGGTTCCCCATGGTAGGCTACTGCAGAAAATACGGAGATATGGCATTGAGGGTGAGTTGGAGGTTTGGATTAGGAATTGGCTGGATGGAAGAAGACAGAGGGTAGTAGTTGATGGCAAAGTTTCTTCATGGAGTGCCGTCACTAGCGGTGTTCCGCAAGGATCTGTTTTGGGACCATTGCTGTTTGTCATTTTTATAAATGACCTGGAAGAGGGGTTAGAAGGTTGGGTGAGCAAGTTTGCGGATGATACGAAAGTCGGAGGAGTTGTTGACAGTGAGGAAGCATGTGGCAGGTTACAGCAGGATATAGAGAAGCTGCAGAGCTGGGCAGAAAGGTGGCAGATGGAATTCAATGTAGCTAAGTGCGAGGTGATTCACTTTGGGAAGAATAACAAAAAGATGGGGTACTGGGCTAATGGTCGGATACTTGGTAGTGTGGATGAGCAGAGGGATCTTGGTGTCCATGTACACAGATCTCTGAAAGTTGCCACCCAGGTAAATAGTGCGGTGAGGAAGGCATATGGCGTACTGGCTTTTATTGGTAGAGGAATTGAGTTCCGGAGTCCTGAGGTCATGATGCAGTTGTATAAGACTCTGGTACGACCGCATCTGGAATATTGTGTGCAGTTTTGGTCGCCATACTATAGGAAGGATGTGGAGGCATTGGAACGGGTGCAGAGGAGGTTTACCAGGATGTTGCCTGGTATGGAAGGAAAATCGTATGAGGAAAGACTGAGGCACTTGGGGCTGTTTTCACTAGAGAAAAGAAGGTTTAGGGGTGACTTGATTGAGGTGTACAAGATGATTAGGGGGTTAGATAGGGTCGACAGTATGAACCTTTTCCCGCGTATTGAGTCGGGTATTACAAGGGGGCATAGCTTTAGATTAAGGGGGGGTAGATATAGGACTGATGTTAGGGGTAGGTTCTTCACTCAGCGAGTCGTTAGTTCATGGAATGCCCTGCCAGTAACAGTGGTGGACTCTCCCTCTTTATGGGCATTTAAGAGGGCATTGGATAGGTATATGGAGGATAGTGGGTTAGTGTAGTTTAGGTGGGCTTGGATCGGCGCAACATCGAGGGCCCAAGGGCCTGTACTGCGCTGTATTCTTCTATGTTCTATGTTCTATGTTCTATATGGACCGTGCTGACTGAGAGGGTGGTGGATATATGGACCGTGCTGACTGAGAGGGTGGTGGATATATGGTCCGTGCTGACTGAGAGGGTGGTGGATATATGGACCGTGCTGACTGAGAGGGTGGTGGATATATGGATCGTGCTGACTGAGAGGGTAGTGGAGATATGGACCGTGCAGACTGAGAGGGTGGTGGATATATGGACCGTGCTGACTGAGAGGGTGGTGGATATATGGACCGTGCTGACTGAGAGGGTGGTGGACATATGGACCGTGCTGACTGAGAGGGTGGTGGATATATGGACCGTGCTGACTGAGAGGGTGGTGGATATATGGTCCGTGCTGACT
The DNA here is from genome assembly GCF_037043375.1 of Chiloscyllium plagiosum. Taxonomy (NCBI): domain Eukaryota; kingdom Metazoa; phylum Chordata; class Chondrichthyes; order Orectolobiformes; family Hemiscylliidae; genus Chiloscyllium; species Chiloscyllium plagiosum. The sequence continues at coordinate 156,375,909 of NW_028270140.1, forward strand.
GAGAGGGTGGTGGATATATTGTCCGTGCTGACTGAGAGGGTGGTGTATATATGGACCGTGCTGACTGAGAGGGTGGTGGATATATGGTCCATGCTGACTGAGAGGGTGGTGGATATATGGTCCGTGCTGACTGAGAGGGTGGTGGATATATGGACCGTGCTGACTGAGAGGGTGGTGGATATATGAACCGTGCTGACTGAGAGGGTGGTGGATATATGGACCGTGCTGACTGAGAGGGTGGTGGATATATGGACCGTGCTGACTGAGAGGGTAGTGGATATATGGTCCGTGCTGACTGAGAGGGTGGTGGATATATGAACCGTGCTGACTGAGAGGGTGGTGGATATATGGACCGTGCTGACTGAGAGGGTAGTGGATATATGGACCGTGCTGACTGAGAGGGTGGTGGATATATGGACCATGCTGACTGAGAGGGTGGTGGATATATGGACCGTGCTGTCTGAGAGGGTGGTGGATATATGGACCGTGCTGACTGAGAGGGTGGTGGATATATGGACCATGCTGACTGAGAGGGTAGTGGATATATGGACCGTGCTGACTGAGAGGGTGGTGGATATATGGACCATGCTGACTGAGAGGGTGGTGGATATATGGACCGTGCTGACTGAGAGGGTAGTGGATATATGGACCGTGCTGACTGAGAGGGTAGTGGATATATGGACCATGCTGACTGAGAGGGTGGTGGATATATGGTCCGTGCTGACTGAGAGGGTGGTGGGTATATGGTCCGTGCTGACTGAGAGGGCGGTGGATATATGGACCGTGCTGACTGAGAGGGTGGTGGATATATGGACCGTGCTGACTGAGAGGGCGGTGGATATATGGACCGTGCTGACTGAGAGGGTGGTGGATATATGGTCCGTGCTGTCTGAGAGGGTGGTGGATATATGAACCGTGCTGACTGAGAGGGTGGTGGATATATGGACCGTGCTGACTGAGAGGGTAGTGGATATATGGTCCGTGCTGACTGAGAGGGTGGTGGATATATGAACCGTGCTGACTGAGAGGGTGGTGGATATATGGACCGTGCTGACTGAGAGGGTGGTGGATATATGGACCGTGCTGACTGAGAGGGTAGTGGATATATGGACCGTGCTGACTGAGAGGGTGGTGGCTATATGGACCATGCTGACTGAGAGGGTGGTGGATATATGGACCATGCTGACTGAGAGGGTGGTGGATTTATGGACCGTGCTGTCTGAGAGGGTGGTGGATATATGGACCATGCTGACTGAGAGGGTGGTGGATATATGGACCGTGCTGACTGAGAGGGTGGTGGATATATGGTCCGTGCTGACTGAAAGGGTGGTGGATATATGGTCCGTGCTGACTGAAAGGGTGGTGGATATATGGACCGTGCTGTCTGAGAGGGTGGTGGATATATGGACCGTGCTGACTGAAAGAGTGGTGGATATATGGTCCGTGCTGACTGAGAGGGTGGTGGGTATATGGACCATGCTGACTGAGAGGGTGGTGGATATATGGACCGTGCTGACTGAAAGAGTGGTGGATATATGGTCCGTGCTGACTGAGAGGGTGGTGGGTATATGGACCATGCTGACTGAGAGGGTGGTGGATATATGAACTGTGCTGACTGAGAGGGTGGTGGATATATGGACCATGCTGACTGAGAGGGTGGTGGATATATGGTCCGTGCTGACTGAGAGGGTGGTGGATATATGGACCGTGCTGACTGAGAGGGTGGTGGATATATGGACCGTACTGACTGAGAGGGTGGTGGATATATGGTCCGTGCTGACTGAGAGAGTGGTGGATATATGGACCATGCTTACTGAGAGGGTAGTGGATATATGGACCGTGCTGACTGAGAGGGTGGTGGATATATGGACCGTGCTGTCTGAGAGGGTGGTGGATATATGGACCATGCTGACTGAGAGGGTGGTGGATATATGAACCGTGCTGACTGAGAGGGCGGTGGATATATGGACCGTGCTGACTGAGAGGGCGGTGGATATATGGTCCGTGCTGACTGAGAGGGTGGTGGATATATGGTCCGTGCTGACTGAGAGGGTGGTGGATATATGGACCGTGCTGACTGAGAGGGTGGTGGATATATGGTCCGTGCTGACTGAGAGGGTGGTGGATATATGGACCGTGCTGACTGAGAGGGTAGTGGATATATGGACCGTGCTGACTGAGAGGGTAGTGGATATATGGACCATGCTGACTGAGAGGGTGGTGGATATATGGTCCGTGCTGACTGAGAGGGTGGTGGGTATATGGTCCGTGCTGACTGAGAGGGCGGTGGATATATGGACCGTGCTGACTGAGAGGGTGGTGGATATATGGACCGTGCTGACTGAGAGGGCGGTGGATATATGGACCGTGCTGACTGAGAGGGTGGTGGATATATGGTCCGTGCTGTCTGAGAGGGTGGTGGATATATGAACCGTGCTGACTGAGAGGGTGGTGGATATATGGACCGTGCTGACTGAGAGGGTAGTGGATATATGGTCCGTGCTGACTGAGAGGGTGGTGGATATATGAACCGTGCTGACTGAGAGGGTGGTGGATATATGGACCGTGCTGACTGAGAGGGTGGTGGATATATGGACCGTGCTGACTGAGAGGGTAGTGGATATATGGACCGTGCTGACTGAGAGGGTGGTGGCTATATGGACCATGCTGACTGAGAGGGTGGTGGATATATGGACCATGCTGACTGAGAGGGTGGTGGATTTATGGACCGTGCTGTCTGAGAGGGTGGTGGATATATGGACCATGCTGACTGAGAGGGTGGTGGATATATGGACCGTGCTGACTGAGAGGGTGGTGGATATATGGTCCGTGCTGACTGAAAGGGTGGTGGATATATGGTCCGTGCTGACTGAAAGGGTGGTGGATATATGGACCGTGCTGTCTGAGAGGGTGGTGGATATATGGACCGTGCTGACTGAAAGAGTGGTGGATATATGGTCCGTGCTGACTGAGAGGGTGGTGGGTATATGGACCATGCTGACTGAGAGGGTGGTGGATATATGAACTGTGCTGACTGAGAGGGTGGTGGATATATGGACCATGCTGACTGAGAGGGTGGTGGATATATGGTCCGTGCTGACTGAGAGGGTGGTGGATATATGGACCGTGCTGACTGAGAGGGTGGTGGATATATGGACCGTACTGACTGAGAGGGTGGTGGATATATGGTCCGTGCTGACTGAGAGAGTGGTGGATATATGGACCATGCTGACTGAGAGGGTAGTGGATATATGGACCGTGCTGACTGAGAGGGTGGTGGATATATGGACCGTGCTGTCTGAGAGGGTGGTGGATATATGGACCATGCTGACTGAGAGGGTGGTGGATATATGAACCGTGCTGACTGAGAGGGCGGTGGATATATGGACCGTGCTGACTGAGAGGGCGGTGGATATATGGTCCGTGCTGACTGAGAGGGTGGTGGATATATGGTCCGTGCTGACTGAGAGGGTGGTGGATATATGGACCGTGCTGACTGAGAGGGTGGTGGATATATGGTCCGTGCTGACTGAGAGGGTGGTGGATATATGGACCGTGCTGACTGAGAGGGTGGTGGATATATGGTCCGTGCTGACTGAGAGGGTGGTGGATATATGGACCGTGCTGACTGAGAGGGTGGTGGATATATGGACCGTGCTGACTGAGAGGGTGGTGGATATATGGTCCGTGCTGACTGAGAGGGTGGTGGATATATGGTCCGTGCTGACTGAGAGGGTGGTGGATATATGGACCGTGCTGACTGAGAGGGTGGTGGATATATGGACCGTGCTGACTGAGAGGGTGGTAGATATATGGACCATGCTGACTGAGAGGGCGGTGGGTATATGAACCGTGCTGACTGAGAGGGTGGTGGATATATGGACCATGCTGACTGAGAGGGTGGTGGATATATGGACCGTGCTGACTGAGAGGGTGGTGGAGGCAGGTACTCTCACAACATTGAAGAACTATCTGGATGAGAGTTTAACATGCCAGGGTGTAGTAGGCTCTGGACCAAGTGCAGGTAATGGGATTAGTGTTGGTTGGTTAACTTGGCACAGTGGGCTGAAGGGCTTGTTTCTATACTGTATAACTCTGCCAATCCTCCACAACCCCCACCCTGTCTTCCTATTCCTGTCTCTCCCTGATTACCCTTTCTGTTAGGTTGACCATGAAAGAATTGATCATATATAAACTGTGTTTTGATTGGTTTAAATTGCCAGGTGAGACTATCTGAACGAGTAACCTTGGAGACTCAATTCCATCGCAACACCCAGGAGCTGATTGGCTGGATAGAAGATGCCATGAACGTGTTGAATAAGGCTCCAGCTCCGAGTCTGATCCAGGAGTCCATCACAATACAGATCCAGGATCACCAGGTGACCTGTCCTGGGAGAAACACAGTCCATTCCACCTCCCCATCACACTGTGGCCAAGTGTTATCTGATGGCACAGAATCACCCTGGGGTGGGTTCAGTATTAAAGGACAACACTCCATTCACTTTCTCTATTAGCCACTGAACTAGAATGCTGGCTTTGTGTAATATATGCACAAGGACTCTCAACTCCCTTGATGAAGCAACTTCCTCCAGTCTTTAAATAATATTCAACTCCTCTATTCTTCCTGCCAAAGTGCATAAGCTCACATTTCACCACATTATGCCCCATCTGCTACACGGTTCCCATTCGTTTAACCTGTCTATATCTGTCCACAAACCATGTGTTATCCTCATCGCTTACCTTCCCACCTAATCTTGTGTCACTCACAGACTTTGTGAGTGCACATTTACCTCTGTCTTCATACAGATTAGAAATAATTGTGGGCTGAGCACTGACCCTGTGGGACTCCACTATTTACAGGTTGCTATCCTGGAGATTCCATCTTATCCCCACTCTCCGTTTTCTTGTAGTTAGCCAATCCTCTCTCCATGCTAATATATTATCCCCCAACACCGTGTGCTCTTTCTTTGTACCACATGGGTTAACAGGACACTGGCGCCTGAACAGTCACTATCTTAGAGGCAGTGATCAGGTACAGTGAGTGCAGGGATCGGGTGCAGGGATCAGGTGGAGTGGCACTGTGGCTCAGTGGTTAGCACTGCTGCCTCACAGCCCCAGGGACCCGGTTCTATTTCAGCCTCAGGTGACTGTCTATGTGGAGTGTGCACGTTCTCCCTGTGTCTGTGTGGGTTTCCTCCGGGTGCTCCAATTTTCTCCCAGGCCAGGTGAATTGACCAGGCTAAATTGCCCACAGTGTTAGCTGCATTAGCCAGAGGGAAATGGGTCTGGGTGGGTTACTGTTCAGAGGGTCGGTGTGGACTTGTTGGGCTGAAGGGCCTGTTTCCACGCTGTAGGGAATCTAATCTAATCTAGATAGTGAGTGTGGGGATTAGGTACAGAAATCGGGTACATGGATTGGGTAGCGATGCAGTTGTGTGTGTAATGGCTGCCATCTCTCTCTCTCTCTCTCTGTAGCGGTTCAGCAGTGATGTAGCCTTGCACTCTGCACAGCTGAACACCCTGGAACAATGCTCAGAGCCTCTGAGGGATTGCAGCAGCAAGCAGCATCGCTGTCTCATTCAGAACGTGATGGGCACCGTACGGGAGAAATGGGCAAAACTTACACAGTGTACCAGCCAACGAGAGCAGTCTCTCCAGGAGGCCAGAAAACATGCCCAACAGGTAATACACTGTAGTGTTTCCTTCCTCCTCGAACCAAAAAAAAGCAGAGGGGTAGAGAGATGTGCTATTCCAAAACTGTTGGTAGTAGAATAAGAAGTAAGGCCCTGGCTTGAGAGGGTTCAGCCAGCAGCAGATCAGCAATAAGTGCAGGTAAGCTCAGGGAAAGTCCTTTCACTTTCCTTTTTAGACTTTAAGATGGCACTTAGGGCAGTCACACGTTCCTCCTGCAGGATGTGGGAGCTCAGGTTAACTTCCATCATCCCTGATGACTACACGTGTGTGGGAAGTGCACCCAGCTGCAGCTCCTGGGAGACCGTGAGGGGGAGCTGGAGCTGGGTGCACTCAGGATCATCGAACATAGAAAAGTACAGCACAGAACATTTCCTTTGGCCCACGATGTTGTGCCGAGGATTAATCCTAATGTAAAATATAGTAACTTAACCTACGCACCCGTCAACTCACTGCTATCCATGTGCATGTCCAGCACTCGCTTAAATGTCCCCAATGACTCTGCTTCCACCACCACCGCTGGCAACACATTCCATGCATTCACAACTCTCTGCGTAAAGAACCTACCTCTGACATCACCTCTATAACTTTCTCCTAATATCTTCAAGCTATGACTTCTCGCACCAGTCAATCCTGCCCTGGGGGAAAGTCTCTGGCTATTGACTCTATCTATTCCTCTTATTATTTTGTACACCTCGATCAGGTCTGCTCTCTTCCTCCAGAGAGAAAAGTCAGAGCTTTGTCAACCTTTCTTCATAAGACAAGCCCTCCAGTCCAGGCAGCATCCTGCTAAACCTTCTTTCCACCCTCTCCAAAGCCTGTATCTTTCTTATAGTAGGGCGACCAGAACTGGACACAATATTCCAAGTGTGGTCTCACCAGGGACTCGTAGAGCTGTAGCAAAACCTCACGGCTCTTAAACCCTGTTAATGAAAGCCAAAACACCATATGCTTTCTAAACAACCCTATCCACTTGGGTGGCAACTTTGAGGGATCTATGTACTTGCACACCCAGATCCCTCTGTTCCTCCACACTGCCAAGAATCCTGTCTTTAATCCTATATTCAGCATTCGAGTTCAACCTTCCAAAATGCATCACTTCACATTTATCCAGGTTGAACTCCATCTGCCATTTCTCAGCCCAGCTCTGCATCCCGTCTATGTCTCGCTGCAGCCTGCAGTAGCCCTCGATACTATCGATGATACCTCCAACCTTTGTGTCATCTGCAAAATTACTAACCCACCCCTCAACCTCCTCATCCAAGTCATTTATAAAAACTACAAAGAGCAGAGAACCCTGCGAGACCCCATTCAACACTGACCTCCAGGCAGAATACTTTTCATCTACAACCACTCTCTGCCTTCTGTCAGCCAACCGATTTCTGAAATTCCAAACCCATGTCTCCATTATGCCCCCAACATCATAGCCCCATGTACTGATCCATGCTCTAAGTTTATCATTCTTTCTTCTGATACTCCTTGAGTTAAAGCAGACACACTTTAACGATCCCTTTGTTTCATTGCGTGAGAAACCTTCCCGATAGATTCACTACATCCTACCACTGTCCTGTCTGCAACTGACCCCCTCTCAGACATGTGGCTCCGATTCCCACCCCCCTGCCAAACTAGTTTAAACCCTTCCGAATCGCACGAGCAAATCTCCCACCCAGGACATTTGTGCCCCTCCAGTTCAGGTGCAACCCGTCCTTCATGTACAGGTCCCACCTTCCCCAGAAGGTATCCCAATGGTCTAGGTATCTGAAGCCCTCCCTCCTGCACCAGCCTCACAGCCACGTGTTAAGCTACATTTGCTGACTGTTCCTCATCTCACTATCTCGTGGCACCGGTAGCAAACCCGAGATCACTACTCTACTCGTCCTGCTCTTCAGCTTCCAACCTAACGCTCTGTAGTCACTTTTCAGATCCTCAATCCCTTTCCTGGCTGTATCATTGGTGCCGATATGTACCACGATTTCTGGCTGGTCCCCCTCCCCCTTTAGAATCTTGTAGACCCGATCGGCGACATCCCGGACCCTGGCACCAGGGAGGCAACGTACCTTCCGGGAGTCCCGTTCCTGACCACAAAATCTCCTGTCAATCCGTCTAACTATTGAGTCCCCTATTACTAGCGCTTTTCTATTTCCCACCCTTCCCTTCTGAGCCACAGTGCCAGGCTCAGTGCCAGAGACCTGACAACCATGGCTTACCCCTGGCAGGCTGACTCCACCAGCAGTATCCAAAACGGTATACTTATTGCTGAGGGGAACGGCCACAGGGGATCTCTGCTCTGACCGTCGGTTCCCTTTCCTCCCCGTGACAGTAATCCAGCTGTCCTTATCTTGTATCTGGGGAGTGATCACTTCCCTGTCCATCCTCTCAATTTCCCCCTCAGACTCCTGGATGATCCATAGTTCATCCAGCTCCAGCTCCAGTTCCCCAACTCAGTTTTCGAGGAGCTGGAGTTGGGCGCACTTCCCGCAAATGTCCCTCACCTGCCACATTCTGCAGGAGGAACACGCAACTACCCTGACATCCATATCCCGATATTCTGAAAGCCTGCACAGAACTAAACAAAGGAAGAGAAGGAAAAAAAAAGAGAAACCTGAAAACTTACCTAGTTTACAGACTCTTAGTAAGGTTAGAGGAGGTGGGTAGGAGGGAGGCCCTATGGTGTAGGGTTGAAAATGTGTTGCTGGAAAAGCGCAGCAGGTCAGGCAGCATCCAAGGAGCAGGAGAATCGACGTTCTTCAGCAAGAAGGGCTCATGCCCGAAACGTCGATTCTCTTGTTCCTTGGATGCTGCCTGACCTGCTGCGCTTTTCCAGCAACACATTTTTCAGCTCTGATATCCAGCATCTGCAGTCCTCACTTTCTCCTATGGTGTAGGGTCTCAGGTTTAGATCTCACCCACTTAAAAACTCCCCAGAAGTCCTTCGTTCCTCCCTCGCACCTCTCCACAAATGTAGATAAGTGTGAGGTCTTGCATTTTGGAAAGTCAAATCAAGGTAGGAATTTCACGGTGAATGGTAGGGCCTTAAGGAATGTCATGGAACAGAGGGACCTTGGAGTTCAGGTTCACAGTTCTCTGAAAGTGGTGTCCCAGGTTGACAGGGCAATGATGAAGGCTTTTGGTAGACTGGCTCTTATCAGTCAGGTCATTGAGTATAGAAGTTGGGAAGTTATGTTGCTGTTATCCAGGATGTTGGTGAGACCACGCTTGGAGTATTGCGTTCAGCTTTGGTCACCTTGTTGTAGGAAGGACGTTACTAATCTAGAAAGAACGCAGAAGAAATTTACAAGGATATTGTCTGGACTCCATGGTCTGAGTTTTAGGGAGAGGTTGGACAAGCTAGGACATTTTCCTTTCGAGCGTAGGAGACTGAGGGGGGAACATTATAGAGATGTATAAGATCATGAAAGGCCGGGATAGGGTGAATGCACTCAGTCTTTTTCCCAGGGTTGGGGAATCGAGGACTAGAGGTCATCAGTTTAAGGTGAGAGGGGAAAGAATAAAAGGCAACCCAAGGGACAACTGTTTTTACACAGAGGGTGCCAGAGGAAGTGGTTGAGGCGGGTACATTAATAACATTTAAAAGGCATTTGGACATAGACATGGATAGGAAAGGTTTACAAGGATATGGAGAAAGTGAGGACTGTAGATGCTGGAGTCAGAGTCGAAGTGTGTGGTGCTGGAAAAGCACAGCCGGTCAGGCAGCATCCAAGGAGCAGGAGAATCAGGCAGAAGCCCTTCATCAGGGCCAAGTGCAGGGAAATGGGGCTAGCGTGGATGGATGTTTTGGTCGGCATGGATCCATTTGGACCAAAAGGCCTGTCTCCATGCTGTAGGATTCTGACTGTATGATCCCTCTGAGTTTCCTAGTGTCCTGCCATTCACTGAGTACTCCCTTCGCTTGTTCCTTCTTCCAAGTGCATCACTTCACTTTTATAGTCATAGTGATGTACAGCACGGAAACAGACCCTTCGGTCCAACCTGTCCATGCCGACCAGACATCCCAACCCAATCTAGTTCCCACCTGCCAGCACTCGGCCCATATCCCTCCAAACCCTTCCTATTCATATACCCATCCAAATGCCTCTTAAATGTTGCAATTGTACCAGCCTCCACCACTTCCTCTGGCAGCTCATTCCATACACATACCACCCTCTGCGTGAAAACGTTGCCCCTTAGGTCTCTTTTATATCTTTCCCTTCTCACCCTAAACCTATGCCCTCTAGTTCTGGACTCCCCGACCCCAGGGAAAATACTTTGTCTATTTATCCTATCCATGCCCCTCACGATTTTATAAACCTCTATAAAGTCACCCCTCAGCCTCTGACGCTCCAGGGAAAACAGCCCCAGCCTGTTCAGCCTCTCCCTGTAGCTCAGATCCTCCAACCCTGGCAACATCCTTGTAAATCTTTTCTGAACCCTTTCAAGTTTCACAACATCTTTCCGATAGGAAGGAGACCAGAATTACACGCAATATTCCAACAGTGGCCTAACCAATGTCCTGTACAGCCGCAACATGACCTCCCAACTCCTGTACTCAATACTCTGACCAATAAAGGAAAGCATACCAAACGCCTTCTTCACTATCCTATCTACCTGCGACTTCACTTTCAAGGAGCTATGAACCTGCACTCCAAGGTCTCTTTGTTGAGCAACACTCCCTAGGACCTTACCATTAAGTGTATAAATCCTGCTAAGATTTGCTTTCCCAAAATGCAGCACCTCACATTTATCTGAATTAAACTCCATCTGCCACTTCTCAGCCCATTGGCCCATCTGGTCCAGATCCTGTTGTAATCTGAGGTAACCCTCTTCGCTGTCCACTACACCTCCAATTTTGGTGTCATCTGCAAACTTACTAACTGTACCTCTTATGCTCGCATCCAAATCATTTATGTAAATGACAAAAAGTAGAGGGCCCAGCACCGATCCTTGTAGCACTCCACTGGTCACAGGCCACCAGTCTGAAAAACAACTCTCCACCACCACCCTCTGTCTTCTACCTTTGAGCCAGTTCTGTATCCAAATGGCTAGTTCTCCTTGTATTCTATGAGATCGAACCTTGCTAACCAGTGTCCCATGGGGAACCTTGTCGAATGCCTTACTGAGGTCCATATAGATCACATCTACTGCTCTGCCCTCATCAATCTTCTTTGTTAGTTCTTCAAAAAACTCAATCAAGTTTGTGAGACATGATTTTCCACAGACAAAGCCATGTTGACTATCCCTAATTAGTTGCTGGAAAAGCGCAGCAGGTCAGGCAGCATCAAAGGAGAAGGAGAATCGACGTTTCAGGCATAAGCCCTTCTTCAGGCTTATGCCGAAACGTCGATTCTCCTTCTCCTTGGATGCTGCCTGACCTGCTGCGCTTTTCCAGCAACACATTTTTAAGCTCTGATCCCTAGCATCTGCGTCCTCACTTTCTCCTATCCCTAATCAATCCTTGCCTTTCCAAATACATGTACATCCTGTCCCTCAGGATTCCCTCCAACAACTTGCCCACCACCAACATCAGGCTCACCGGTCTATAGTTCCCTGGATTGTCCTTACCGCCCTTCTTAAACAGTGGCACCACGTTAGCCAACCTCCAGTCTTCCGGCACCTCACCTGTGACTATCGATGATACAAATATCTCAGCAAAAGGCCCAGCAATCACTTCTCTGGCTTCCCACACAGTTCTCGGGTGCACCTGATCAGGTCCTGGGATTTATCCACCTTTAACCGTTTCAAGACATCCAGCACTTCCTCCTCTGTATATCTGGACATTTTGCAAGATGTCACCATCTATTTCCCTACAGTCTATATCTTCCATATCCTTTTCCACAGTAAATACTGATGCAAAATATTCATTTAGTATCTCCCCCATTTTCTGTGGCTCCACACAAAGGCTGCCTTGCTGATCTTTGAGGGGCCCTATTCTCTTCCTAGTTACCCTTTTGTCCTTAATGTATTTGTAAAAACCCTTTGGATTCTCCTTAATTCTATTTGTCAAAGCTATCTCATGTCCCCTTTTTGCCCTCCTGATTTCCCTCATAAGTATACTCCTACTGCCTTTATACTCTTCTAAGGATTCACTCGATCTATCCTGTTTATACCTGACATATGCTTCCTTCTTTTTCTTAACCAAACCCTCAATTTCTTTAGTCATCCAGCATTCCCTATAGTTACCAGCTTTCCCTTTCACCCTGACAGGAATATACTTTCTCTGGATTCTTGTTATCTCATTTCTGAAGGCTTCCCATTTTCCAGCCTCCAATCAGCTTTCGAAAGTTCTTGCCTAATACCCTCAAAATTGGCCTTCAACAGAATAAATTCCATCTGTCACTGATCTGTCCACCTGACCAATCTGTTTATCAATTTAAAAGTCACAGCAACTGCTGCAGGAAAAGTAACCAGTTAATTTGACTGGAGTTTTTTTCTACTGCAGAGAAGAGGCAGCTTCTGCTGGGGAGAACAGCATACCCTCCTGTTTGTGTGTGTATGTCTCTCTCTCTCTCTCTCTCTCTGTGTCAGTGAGCCTGTAACTTGTTTCTAGGGCCAACCCGCTCCGTTAGCTGGGATCCATAGGTCTCACTTGTGAACAACTCTCTAGCTCCTGATTGGCTGTACACTGCAGGATCCCATCACCTCAAAACACACAGTTGACAAGATGAGGAAGCAAATTCCTCACTGTGAAATGATGCAGCAGCTCTGGGTAAATTTCTGTGACTAACAACAGATTTTTTTGATCCTTGTGGCTCTGTTTTTAAAGGCAGGGAAAAAAAAACCAGACACAGAGCTTACAGTGCACTTCATAAATATCATCATATTCCCTTTAACATCAGGCTGGAGAATGCTCTCATCCTCTGTGAAACTCAGATCATTTCTCACAAACCCCAGACTGAGTGGGAATGGAAGCTGCACTAAGTACTATGGCAGTGATAACATGATAGAACATAGAACATAGAAGAATACAGCGCAGTACAGGCCCTTTGGCCCTCGATGTTGCGCCGATCCAAGCCCACCTAACCTATACTAACCCACTATCCTCCATATACCTATCCAATGCCCGCTTAAATGCCCATAAAGAGGGAGAGTCCACCACTGCTACTGGCAGGGCATTCCATGAACTTACGACTCGCTGAGTGAAGAACCTACCCCTAACTTCAGTCCTATATCTACCCCCCCTTAATTTAAAGCTATGCCCCCTTGTAATACCCGACTCCATACGCGGGAAAAGGTTCACACTGTCAACCCTATCTAACCCCCTAATCATCTTGTACACCTCAATCAAGTCACCCCTAAACCTTCTTTTCTCCAATGAAAACAACCCCAAGTGTCTCAGTCTTTCCTCATACGATCTTCCTTCCATACCAGGCAACATCCTGGTAAACCTCCTCTGCACCCGTTCCAGTGCCTCCACATCCTTCCTATAGTATGGCGACCAAAACTGCACTCAATATTCCAGATGCGGCCGCACCAGAGTCTTATACAACTGCATCATGACCTCAGGACTCCGGAACTCAATTCCTCTACCAATAAAAGCCAGTACGCCATATGCCTTCCTCACTGCACTATTTACCTGGGTGGCAACTTTCAGAGATCTGTGTACATGGACACCAAGATCCCTCTGCTCATCCACACTACCAAGTATCCGACCATTAGCCCAGTACCCCATCTTTTTGTTATTCTTCCCAAAGTGAATCACCTCGCACTTAGCTACATTGAATTCCATCTGCCACCTTTCTGCCCAGCTCTGCAGCTTCTCTATATCCTGCTGTAACCTGCCACATGCTTCCTCACTGTCAACAACTCCTCCGACTTTCATATCATCCGCAAACTTGCTCACCCAACCTTCTAACCCCTCTTCCAGGTCATTTATAAAAATGACAAACAGCAATGGTCCCAAAACAGATCCTTGCGGAACACCGCTAGTGACGGCACTCCATGAAGAAACTTTGCCATCAACTACTACCCTCTGTCTTCTTCCATCCAGCCAATTCCTAATCCAAACCTCCAACTCACCCTCAATGCCATATCTCCGTATTTTCTGCAGTAGCCTACCATGGGGAACCTTATCAAACGCCTTACTAAAATCCATATATACCACATCTACCGCTTTCCCCTCATCAACCTCCTTCATCACCTTCTCAAAGAATTCAATAAGGTTTGTGAGGCACGACCTGCCTCACAATGATGAGATTGTAACTGGCTAATGCGGTTTGCAGTGCAGATTGGATGGACCAAATGGCCCCCTCCTGCATCATATCAATTCTATGATTCTGTGTTAACCCTGCCCCCATTCTTGTTGAGAATTGGACTGTTTGACCCTGTGATGCTTGTCTTTGCAGTTCAGTGAGTCAAGGAAGATGCTACAAAGTTGGATGGATGAAGTGGATCAGCATCTAGAGGCTCAGAAGGACATTGCTGTCGACAACAATGACATTAAACAGCAGCTCACCCAGCAACAGGTCAGCATCACAGAAAGTTGCCATAATCACATCGGGCTGTCGCTCACTACGGACGGAGATGACAGGTGATGGTTTAATCTGAGGGTCACCACACCTCACACAAAGGCAGAGGTTCAAGGAGAGTCTTTCATGGAAATGAATCCTTTATGGCTGGCACGGTGGCTCAGTGGTTAGCACTGCTGCCTCAGAGCGCCAGGGACTCAGGTTCAATTCCAGCCTTGAGTAACTGTCTGTGTGGAGTGTGCACATTCTCCCTGTGTCTGCGTGGGTTTCCCCTGGATTCTTCGGTTTCCTCCCACAGTCACAAAGATGTGCAGGTGAGGTGAATTGGCCATGCTAAATTGCCCATAGTGTGAGGTGCAGGAGTCAGGGGTAAATTTGGATAAGGGATGGGTCTGGGTGGGTTACTCTTCAGAGGGTCAGTGTGGACTTGTTGGGCCAAATGGCCTGTTTCCATAGTGTAGAGAATCTAATCTAATCTCAGTTGGTGGAAGAACAAAGAAAGTTTACAGCCCAAGAACAGGCCCTTCAGCCCTCCAAGCCTGAGCCGATCCAAATCCACTGACTAAACCTGTTGCCCAATTCCTAAGCATTTGTATCCCTCTGCTCCCCACCTACTCATGCATCTGACCAGACACATCTTAAATGAATCTAACGTGTCTGCCTCTACCACCTCTGCTGGCAACGCGTTCCAGACACCCACCACCCTCTGTGTGAGGTACTTGCTGCGTGCATCCCCCTTAAACTTTCCACCTCTCACCTTGAAAGCATGACCCCTCGTTATTGAATCCTTTACCCTGGGCAAAAGCTTGTCTCTATCCACCCTGTCTATACCCTTCGTGATTTTGTAAACCTCAGTCAGGTCTCCCCTCAATCTCCTTTTTTCTAGTGAAAATAAACCTAACCTACTCAGCCTCTCTTCATAGCTAGCACCTTCCATACCAGGCAACATCTTCGTAAACCTTCTCTGCACCCTCTCCAAAGCGTCCACATCCTTTTGGTAATGTGGCGACCAGAACTGTACACAGTATTCAAAATGCGGCCAAACCAATGTCTTGTACAATTTTAACATGACCTGCCAGCTCTTATACTCAATACCCCGTCCAATTAAGGCAAGCATACCATATGCCTTCTTGACCACTCTTTCCACCTGTGCAGCAACCTTCAGGAAAAATGGACCTGATTAAATTGATTGGAATATGGGCAATAACACTGAACAACTTGCAATGATAGAGCAATTGATTTTTTTTCTGGTGAAACTATCACTCACCAACTGACAAGAAATCATAGAATCAAATAATGATCCAGCCAAGGGGAAGGACAATCAGATCATCAACCCTGTGTTTATGTAAGAGATGGCCAATTGGCTCCCCAAAGCCTATCTATCAACCAAAAGGTATCACGTTCACTCCCCTTCTGAACTTTTCACTCCCCAAGCACCCCGTTCACTTTCCGTGTGCCCCGTTCACTTTCCGTGTGCCCCATTCACTCCATGTGCCCCGTTCACTTTCCGTGTGTCCTGTTCACTTTCCGTGTGTCCTGTTCACTTTCCGTGTGCCCCGTTCACTTTCCATGTGCCCCGTTCACTTTCCGTGTGTCCCGTTCACTTTCCGTGTGCCCAGTTCACTTTCCACGTGTCCCGTTCACTTTCCATGTGTCCCGTTCACTTTGCGTGTGCCCAGTTCACTTTCCACGTGTCCCGTTCACTTTCCATGTGTCCCGTTCACTTTGCGTGTGCCCAGTTCACTTTCCACGTGTCCCGTTCACTTTCCATGTGTCCCGTTCACTTTGCGTGTGCCCAGTTCACTTTCCACGTGTCCCGTTCACTTTCCATGTGCCCGTTCACTTTCCGTGTGCCCACTTTCCGTGTGCCCAGTTCACTTTCCATGTGTCCCGTTCACTTTCCGTGTGCCCCGTTCACTTTGTGTGTGCGCTGTTCACTTTCCGTGTGCCCCATTCACTTGGCATGTGGCCAATTCACTCCGTGTGCCCCATTCACTTTCCGTGTGCCCCGTTCACTCCATGTGCCATGTTCACTTTCCATGTGCCCCATTCACACCATGTGCCCCGTTCACTTTCCGTGTGCCCCGTTCACTTAGCGTGTGCACCGTTCACTTTCCATGTACCCAGTACACTTTGCGTGTGCCCTGTTCACTCCGTGTGCCCCGTTCACTCCGTGTGCCCCATTCACTTTGCGTGTGCCCCGTTCTCTTTCCATGTGCCACGTTCACTCTGTGTGCGCGGTTCACTTTGCATGTGCCCCGTTCACTTTGCGTGTGACCCGTTCACTCCGTGTGTCCTATTCACTTTGCGTGTGTCTCATTCACTTTGCGTGTGCCCCATTCACTTTGCGTGTACCCTGTTCGTTTTGGGTGTACCCTGTTCACTCCGTGTGCCCCGTTCACTCCGTGTGCCCCGTTCACTCTGTGTGCCCCATTCACTTTCAGTGTGCCCCATTCACTTTCCATGTGCCCCATTCACTTTGCGTGTGCCCCGTTCACTTTCCGTGTGCCCCATTCACTTTGCGTGTGCCCCATTCACTTTCCGTGTGCCCCATTCACTTTGCGTGTGCCCCGTTCACTTTCCATGTGCCCTGTTCACTCCATGTGTCCCTTTCACGTTCCATGTGCTCTGTTCACTCCCTGTGCCCCGTTCACTCCGTGTGCCCCGTTCACTTTCCGTGTGCCCCGTTCACTTTCCGTGTGCCCCATTCACTTTCCGTGTGCCCCGTTCACTCTGTGTGCCTGGTTCACTTTGCGTGTGCCCCCGCTTACTTTCCGTGCGCCCCGTTCTCTTCCCATTTGCCCTGTTCACTTTCCATGTGCCCCGTTCACTCCGTGTGCCCCGTTCACTCTGTGTGCCTGGTTCACTTTGCGTGTGCCCCGTTTACTTTCCGTGTGCCCCGTTCGCTTTGTGTGTGCCCCGTTCACTTTCTGTGTGTCCCGTTCACTCCGTGTGCCCCGTTCACTTTCTGTGTGTCCCGTTCACTCCGTGTGCCCCGTTCACTTTGCGTGTGCCCTGTTCACTCCATGTGCCCTGTTCATTTTCCGTGTGCCCCATTCACTTTGCGTGTGCCCCGTTCACTCCGTGTGCCCTGTTCACTCCATGTACCCCGTTTACTTTGCGTCTGCCCCGTTCACTTTGCGTGTGCCCTGTTCACTCCGTGTGCCCCATTCACTTTCCGTGTTTCCTGTTCACTTTCCGTGTGCCCCATTCACTTTCCGTGTGCCCTGTTTACTTTCGGTGTGCCCCGTTAACTTTGCGTGTTCCCCGTTCACTTTCCGTGTTTCCTGTTCACTTTGCGTGTGCCCTATTCACTTTCCGTGTGCCCATGTTCACTCCATGTGCCCTGTTTACACCGTCTGCCCTGTTTACTTTCCGTGTGCCCCATTCACTTTCCGTGTGCCCCATTCACTTTCTGTGTTTCCTGTTCACTTTCCGTGTGCCCCATTCACTTTCCGTGTGCCCCGTTCACTTTGTGTGTGCCCCGTTCACTTTCTGTGTGTCCTGTTCACTCCGTGTGCCCTGTTCATTTTCCGTGTGCCCCGTTCACTTTCCGTGTGCCCCATTCACTCCATGTGCCCCGTTCACTTTCCGTGTGTCCTGTTCACTTTCCGTGTGTCCTGTTCACTTTCCGTGTGCCCCGTTCACTTTCCATGTGCCCCGTTCACTTTCCGTGTGTCCCGTTCACTTTGCGTGTGCCCAGTTCACTTTCCACGTGTCCCGTTCACTTTCCATGTGTCCCGTTCACTTTGCGTGTGCCCAGTTCACTTTCCACGTGTCCCGTTCACTTTCCATGTGCCCGTTCACTTTCCGTGTGCCCACTTTCCGTGTGCCCAGTTCACTTTCCATGTGTCCCGTTCACTTTCCGTGTGCCCCGTTCACTTTGTGTGTGCGCTGTTCACTTTCCGTGTGCCCCATTCACTTGGCATGTGGCCAATTCACTCCGTGTGCCCCATTCACTTTCCGTGTGCCCCGTTCACTCCATGTGCCATGTTCACTTTCCATGTGCCCCATTCACACCATGTGCCCCATTCACACCATGTGCCCCGTTCACTTTCCGTGTGCCCCGTTCACTTAGCGTGTGCACCGTTCACTTTCCATGTACCCAGTACACTTTGCGTGTGCCCTGTTCACTCCGTGTGCCCCGTTCACTCCGTGTGCCCCATTCACTTTGCGTGTGCCCCGTTCTCTTTCCATGTGCCACGTTCACTCTGTGTGCGCGGTTCACTTTGCATGTGCCCCGTTCACTTTGCGTGTGACCCGTTCACTCCGTGTGTCCTATTCACTTTGCGTGTGTCTCATTCACTTTGCGTGTGCCCCATTCACTTTGCGTGTACCCTGTTCGTTTTGGGTGTACCCTGTTCACTCCATGTGCCCCGTTCACTCCGTGTGCCCCGTTCACTCTGTGTGCCCCATTCACTTTCAGTGTGCCCCATTCACTTTCCATGTGCCCCATTCACTTTCCGTGTGCCCCGTTCACTTTGCGTGTGCCCCATTCACTTTGCGTGTGCCCCATTCACTTTCCGTGTGCCCCATTCACTTTCCGTGTGCCCCATTCACTTTGCGTGTGCCCCGTTCACTTTCCATGTGCCCTGTTCACTCCATGTGTCCCTTTCACGTTCCATGTGCTCTGTTCACTCCCTGTGCCCCGTTCACTCCGTGTGCCCCGTTCACTTTCCGTGTGCCCCGTTCACTTTCCGTGTGCCCCGTTCACTCTGTGTGCCTGGTTCACTTTGCGTGTGCCCCCGCTTACTTTCCGTGCGCCCCGTTCTCTTCCCATTTGCCCTGTTCACTTTCCATGTGCCCCGTTCACTCCGTGTGCCCCGTTCACTCTGTGTGCCTGGTTCACTTTGCGTGTGCCCCGTTTACTTTCCGTGTGCCCCGTTCGCTTTGTGTGTGCCCCGTTCACTTTCTGTGTGTCCCGTTCACTCCGTGTGCCCCGTTCACTTTCTGTGTGTCCCGTTCACTCCGTGTGCCCCGTTCACTTTGCGTGTGCCCTGTTCACTCCATGTGCCCTGTTCATTTTCCGTGTGCCCCATTCACTTTGCGTGTGCCCCGTTCACTCCGTGTGCCCTGTTCACTCCATGTACCCCGTTTACTTTGCGTCTGCCCCGTTCACTTTGCGTGTGCCCTGTTCACTCCGTGTGCCCCATTCACTTTCCGTGTTTCCTGTTCACTTTCCGTGTGCCCCATTCACTTTCCGTGTGCCCTGTTTACTTTCGGTGTGCCCCGTTAACTTTGCGTGTTCCCCGTTCACTTTCCGTGTTTCCTGTTCACTTTGCGTGTGCCCTATTCACTTTCCGTGTGCCCATGTTCACTCCATGTGCCCTGTTTACACCGTCTGCCCTGTTTACTTTCCGTGTGCCCCATTCACTTTCCGTGTGCCCCATTCACTTTCTGTGTTTCCTGTTCACTTTCCGTGTGCCCCATTCACTTTCCGTGTGCCCCGTTCACTTTGTGTGTGCCCCGTTCACTTTCTGTGTGTCCTGTTCACTCCGTGTGCCCTGTTCATTTTCCGTGTGCCCCGTTCACTTTCTGTGTGTCCCGTTCACTCCGTGTGCCCCATTCACTTTACGTGTGCCCCGTTCACTCTGTGTGCCCTGTTCACTCCATGTGCCCTGTTTACTTCCCGTGTGCCCCGTTCACTTTGCGTGTGCCCCGTTCACTTTGCGTGTGCCCCGTTCATTCCGTGTGCCCCATTCACTTTCCGTGTTTCCTGTTCACTTTCCGTGTGCCCCATTCACTTTCCGTGTGCCCCGTTTACTTTCCGTGTGCCCCGTTCACTTTGCGTGTGCCCCGTTCACTTTGCGTGTGCCCCGTTCACATTCCGTGTGCCCATGTTCACTCTGTGTGGCCTGTTCACACCGTGTGCCCTGTTTACTTTCCGTGTGCCCCATTCACTTTCCGTGTGCCCCATTCACTTTCCGTGTGCCCCATTCACTTTCCGTGTGCCCCGTTTACTTTCCGTGTGCCATGTTCATTTTCCGTGTGCCCCATTCACTTTACGTGTGCCCCGTTCACTCCGTGTGCCCCGTTCACTTTCCGTGTGCCCCATTTACTCTCCGTGTGCCCCGTTCACTTTGCGTGTGCCCCGTTCACTTTGCGTGTGCCCCGTTCACTCCGTGTGCCCCGTTCACTTTCCATGTTTCCTGTTCACTTTCCGTGTGCCCCATTCACTTTCCGTGTGCCCCGTTTACTTTCCGAGTGCCCCGTTTGCTTTCCATGTGCCCCGTTCACTTTGCTTGTGCCCCGTTCACTTTCCGTGTTTCCTGTTCACTTTCCGTGTGCCCCGTTCACTTTCCGTGTTTCCTGTTCACTTTCCATGTGCCCCATTCACTTTCCGTGTGCCCATGTTCACTTCGTGTGCCCCATTCACTCCGTGTGCCCCATTCACTTTCCGTGTGCCCCATTTACTCTCCGTGTGCCCCGTTCACTTTCCGTGTTTCCTGTTCACATTCCGTGTGCTCTGTTCACTCCGTGTGCCCCGTTCACTCTGTGTACCCCGTTTAATTTCCATGTGCCCCATTCACTTTCCATGTGCCCCATTCACTTTCCGTGTGCCCCATTCACTTTGCGTGTGCTCTGTTCACTCCGTGTGCCCCGTTCACTCCGTGTGCCCCATTCACTTTCCGTGTGCCCCATTCACTTTGCGTGTGCCCCCCTTACTTTCCGTGTGCCCTGTTCACTCCATGTGCCCCGTTCACTCCGTGTGCCCCGTTCACTCTGTGTGCCTGGTTCACTTTGCGTGTGCCCCGTTTACTTTCTGTGTGTCCCGTTCACTCCGTGTGCCCCGTTCACTTTCTGTGTGTCCCGTTCACTCCGTGTGCCCCGTTCACTTTGCGTGTGCCCTGTTCATTTTCCGTGTGCCCCATTCACTTTGCGTGTGCCCCGTTCACTCCGTGTGCCCTGTTCACTTTCCGTGTGCCCCGTTCACTTTCCGTGTGCCCCGTTCACTTTGCGTGTGCCCCGTTCACTCCGTGTGCCCCATTCACTTTCCGTGTTTCCTGTTCACTTTGCGTGTGCCCCATTCACTTTCCGTGTGCCCTGTTTACTTTCGGTGTGCCCCGTTTACTTTCCATGTGCCCCGTTCACTTTGCGTGTGCCCCGTTCACTTTCCGTGTTTCCTGTTCACTTTGCGTGTGCCCCATTCATATTCCGTGTGCCCATGTTCACTCCGTGTGCCCTGTTTACACCGTCTGCCCTGTTTACTTTCCGTGTGCCCCATTCACTTTCCGTGTGCCCCATTCACTTTCTGTGTTTCCTGTTCACTTTCCGTGTGCCCCATTCACTTTCCGTGTGCCCCGTTCACTTTCCGTGTGCCCAGTTCACTTTCCACGTGTCCCGTTCACTTTCCATGTGTCCCGTTCACTTTGCGTGTGCCCAGTTCACTTTCCACATGTCCCGTTCACTTTCCGTGTGCCCGTTCACTTTCCGTGTGCCCACTTTCCGTGTGACCAGTTCACTTTCCATGTGTCCCGTTCACTTTCCGTGTGCCCCGTTCACTTTGTGTGTGCCCAATTCACTCCGTGTGCCCCATTCACTTTCCGTGTGCCCCGTTCACTCCATGTGCCCTGTTCACATTCCATGTGCCCCATTCACACCATGTGCCCCGTTCACTTTCCGTGTGCACCGTTCACTTTCCATGTACCCAGTTCACTTTGCGTGTGCCCTGTTAACTCCGTGTGCCCCGTTCACTCCGTGTGCTCCATTCACTTTCCGTGTGCCCTGTTTACTTTCGGTGTGCCCCGTTTACTTTCCATGTGCCCCGTTAACTTTGCGTGTTCCCCGTTCACTTTCCATGTTTCCTGTTCACTTTGCGTGTGCCCTATTCACTTTCCGTGTGCCCATGTTCACTCCATGTGCCCTGTTTACACCGTCTGCCCTGTTTACTTTCCGTGTGCCCCATTCACTTTCCATGTGCCCCATTCACTTTCCGTGTGCCCCATTCACTTTCTGTGTTTCCTGTTCACTTTCCGTGTGCCCCATTCACTTTCCGTGTGCCCCGTTCACTTTCTGTGTGTCCCGATCACTCCGTGCGCCCCGTTCACTTTCCGTGTGCCCTGTTCACTCCGTGTGCCCTGTTCATTTTCCGTGTGCCCCGTTCACTTTGTGTGTGCCCCGTTCACTTTCTGTGTGTCCCGTTCACTCTGTGTGCCCTGTTCACTTTCCGTGTGCCCCATTCGCTTTGTGTGTGCCCCGTTCACTTTCCGTATGCCCCGTTCACTCTGTGTGCCCCGTTCACTTTGCGTGTGCCCTGTTCACTCCGTGTGCCCTGTTCATTTTCCGTGTGCCCCATTCACTTTACGTGTGCCCCGTTCACTCCGTGTGCCCCATTCACTTTGCGTGTGCCCTGTTCACTCCGTGTGCCCTGTTCATTTTCCGTGTGCCCCAGTCACTTTGCGTGTGCCCCGTTCACTCCGTGTGCCCTGTTCACTCCATGTGCCCTGTTTACTTCCCGTGTGCCCCGTTCACTTTGCGTGTGCCCCGTTCACTTTGCGTGTGCCCCGTTCATTCCGTGTGCCCCATTCACTTTCCGTGTTTCCTGTTCACTTTCCGTGTGCCCCATTCACTTTCCGTGTGCCCCGTTTACTTTCCGTGTGCCCCGTTCACTTTGCGTGTGCCCCGTTCACTTTGCGTGTGCCCCGTTCACATTCCGTGTGCCCATGTTCACTCTGTGTGGCCTGTTCACACCGTGTGCCCTGTTTACTTTCCGTGTGCCCCATTCACTTTCCGTGTGCCCCATTCACTTTCCATGTGCCCCATTCACTTTCCGTGTGCCCCGTTCACTTTCCGTGTGCCCCATTTACTCTCCGTGTGCCCCGTTCACTTTGCGTGTGCCCCGTTCACTTTGCGTGTGCCCCGTTCACTCCGTGTGCCCCGTTCACTTTCCATGTTTCCTGTTCACTTTCTGTGTGCCCCATTCACTTTCCGTGTGCCCCGTTTACTTTCCGAGTGCCCCGTTTGCTTTCCATGTGCCCCGTTCACTTTGCATGTGCCCCGTTCACTTTGCGTGTGACCCGTTCACTCCGTGTGTCCTATTCACTTTGCGTGTGTCTCATTCACTTTGCGTGTGCCCCATTCACTTTGCGTGTGCCCTGTTCGTTTTGCGTGTACCCTGTTCACTCCATGTGCCCCGTTCACTCCGTATGCCCTGTTCACTTTCCATGTGCCCCGTTCACTTTCCATGTGCCCTGTTCATTCCGTGTGCCCCGTTCACTCCGTGTGCCCCATTCACTTTGCGTGTGCCCCGTTCTCTTTCCATGTGCCACGTTCACTCTGTGTGCGCGGTTCACTTTGCATGTGCCCCGTTCACTTTGCGTGTGACCCGTTCACTCCGTGTGTCCTATTCACTTTGCGTGTGCCCCATTCACTTTGCGTGTGCCCTGTTCGTTTTGCGTGTACCCTGTTCACTCCATGTGCCCCGTTCACTCCGTATGCCCTGTTCACTTTCCATGTGCCCCGTTCACTCCGTGTGCCCCGTTCACTCCGTGTGGCCCGTTCACTCTGTGTGCCTGGTTCACTTTGCGTGTGCCCCGCCTTACTTTCCGTGTGCCCCGTTCACTTTCCATGTGCCCCGTTCACTCCGTGTGCCCCGTTCACTCTGTGTGCCTGGTTCACTTTGCGTGTGCCCCGTTCGCTTTGTGTGTGCCCCGTTCACTTTCTGTGTGTCCCGTTCACTCCGTGTGCCCCGTTCACTTTGCGTGTGCCCCGTTCACTCCGTGTGCCCTGTTCACTCCATGTGCCCCGTTTACTTCCCGTGTGCCCCGTTCACTTTGCGTGTGCCCCGTTCACTTTCCGTGTTTCCTGTTCACTTTGCGTGTGCCCCGTTCACTTTCCGTGTGCCCTGTTTACTTTCTGTGTGCCCCGTTTACTTTCCATGTGCCCCGTTCACTTTGCGTGTGCCCCGTTCACTTTCCGTGTTTCCTGTTCACTTTGCGTGTGCCCCGTTCACTTTCCGTGTGCCCATGTTCACTCCGTGTGCCCTGTTTACACCGTCTGCCCTGTTTACTTTCCGTGTGCCCCATTCACTTTCCGTGTGCCCCATTCACTTTCCGTGTGCCCCATTCACTTTCCGTGTGCCCCATTCACTTTCCATGTGCCCCGTTCACTTTGTGTGTGTCCCGTTCACTCCGTGAGCCCCGTTCACTTTGCGTGTGCCCTGTTCACTCCGTGTGCCCTGTTCATTTTCAGTGTGCCCCGTTCACTTTGTGTGTGCCCCGTTCACTTTCCGTATGCCCCGTTCACTCTGTGTGCCCTGTTCACTTTGCGTATGCCCTGTTCACTCCGTGTGCCCTGTTCATTTTCCGTGTGCCCCATTCACTTTACGTGTGCCCCGTTCACTCCGTGTGCCCCATTCACTTTACGTGTGCCCCGTTCACTCCGTGTGCCCCGTTCACTTTACGTGTGCCCTGTTCATTCCGTGTGCCCTGTTCATTTTCCGTGTGCCCCATTCACTTTGCGTGTGCCCCGTTCACTCCGTGTGCCCTGTTCACTCCATGTGCCCTGTTTACTTCCCGTGTGCCCCGTTCACTTTGCGTGTGCCCCGTTCACTCCGTGTGCCCCATTCACTTTCCGTGTTTCCTGTTTACTTTCCGTGTGCCCCATTCACTTTCCGTGTGCCCCGTTTACTTTCCGTGTGCCCCGTTCACTTTGCGTGTGCCCCGTTCACTTTGCGTGTGCCCTGTTCACATTCCATGTGCCCATGTTCACTCCCTGTGCCCTGTTCACACCGTGTGCCCTGTTTACTTTCTGTGTGCCCCATTCACTTTCCGTGTGCCCCATTCACTTTCCATGTGCCCCATTCACTTTCCGTGTGCCCCATTCACTTTCCGTGTGCCCCGTTTACTTTCCGTGTGCCCTGTTCATTTTCCGTGTGCCCCATTCACTTTACGTGTGCCCTGTTCACTCCGTGTGCCCCGTTCACTCCATGTGCCCCGTTTACTTCCCATGTGCCCCGTTCACTTTGCGTGTGCTCCGTTCACTTTGCGTGTGCCCCGTTCACTCCGTGTGCCCCGTTCACTCCGTGTGCCCCGTTCACTTTCCATGTTTCCTGTTCACTTTCCATGTGCCCCATTCACTTTCCGTGTGCCCCGTTTACTTTCCGAGTGCCCCGTTTGCTTTCCATGTGCCCCGTTCACTTTGCTTGTGCCCCGTTCACTTTCCGTGTTTCCTGTTCACTTTCCGTGTGCCCCGTTCACTTTCCGTGTTTCCTGTTCACTTTCCGTGTGCCCCATTCACTTTCCGTGTGCCCCATTCACTTTCCGTGTGCCCATGTTCACTCCGTGTGCCCCATTCACTTCCCGTGTGCCCCATTCACTTTGCATGTACCCGTTCACTTTGCGTGTGCCCCGTTCAGTCCGTGTGTCCTATTCACTTTCTGTGTGGCCCATTCACTTTCCATGTGCCCCATTCACTTTCCGTGTGCCCCATTCACTTTGCATGTACCCGTTCACTTTGCGTGTGCCCCGTTCAGTCTGTGTGTCCTATTCACTTTCCGTGTCCCCTGTTCACTCTCCGTGTCCCCTGTTCACTCTCCGTGTGCCCCGTTCACTCTGTGTGCCCCGTTCACTTTCCGTGTTCCCCGTTCACTTTCCGTGTTCCCCGTTCACTTTCCGTGTTCCCTGTTCACTTTCCGTGTGCCCTGTTCACTCCGTGTGCCCCGTTCACTCCGTGTGCCCCGTTCACTCTGTGTGCCTGGTTCACTTTGCGTCTGCCCCGTTCAGTCCGTGTGTCCTATTCACTTTGCGTGCGCCCCATTCACTTTGCGTGTGCCTGGTTCACTTTCCGTGTGCCCTGTTCACTCCGTGTTCCTCATTCACTTTCCGTGTGCCCCGTTCACTTTCCGTGTTCCCCGTTCACTTTCCGTGTGCCCTGTTCACTCCGTGTTCCTCATTCACTTTCCGTGTGCCCCGTTCACTTTCCGTGTTCCCCGTTCACTTTCCGTGTGCCCCGTTCACTCTGTGTGCCTGGTTCACTTTGCGTGTGCCCCGTTCAGTCCGTGTGCCCCGTTCACTCTGTGTGCCCCGTTCACTCTGTGTGCCCCGTTCACTCTGTGTGCCCCGTTCACTTTCCGTGTGCCCCGTTTACTTTCCGTGTGCCCTGTTTACTTTCCGTGTGCCCCATTCACTTTATGTGTGCCCCGTTCACTTTCCGTGTGCCCTGTTCACTCTGTGTGCCCTGTTCATTTTCCGTGTGCCCCATTCACTTTGCGTGTGCCCCGTTCACTCCGTGTGCCCTGTTCACTTTGCGTGTGCCCTGTTCACTTTGCGTGTGCCCCGTTCACTTTGCGTGTGCCCTGTTCACTCCGTGTGCCCCGTTCACGTTCCGTGTGCCCCGTTCACTTTCCGTGTGCCCCGTTCACTCTCTGTGCCTTGTTCACTTTCCATGTGCCCCATTCACTTTGCATGTGCCCCGTTCACTCCGTGTGCCCCGTTCACTCTGTGTGCCCTGTTCACGTTCCGTGTGCCTCGTTCACTTTCCGTGTGCCCCGTTCACTCTGTGTGCCCTGTTCACTTTCCGTGTGCCCCGTTCACTTTCCGTGTGCCCTGTTCACGTTCCGTGTGCCCCGTTTAATTTCCGTGTGCCCCGTTCACTTTCTGTGTGTCCCGTTCACTCCGTGTGCCCCGTTCACTTTGCGTGTGCCCTGTTCACTCCGTGTGACCTGTTCACTTTCCGTGTGCCCCGTTCACTTTGTGTGTGCCCCGTTCACTTTCCGTATGCCCCGTTCACTCTGTGTGCCCCATTCACTCCGTGTGCCCCGTTCACTTTGCGTGTGCCCTGTTCACTCCGTGTGCCCTGTTCATTTTCCGTGTGCCCCATTCACTTTACGTGTGCCCCGTTCACTCAGTGTGCCCGTTCACTTTGCGTGTGCCCTGTTCACTCCGTGTGCGCTGTTCATTTTCCGTGTGCCCCATTCACTTTACGTGTGCCCTGTTCACTTTGCGTGTGCCCCGTTTTCTTTCCGTGTGCGCCGTTCGATTTGTGTGTGCCCTGTTCACTTTCTGTGTGTCCCGTTCACTCCGTGTGCCCCGTTCACTTTGCGTGTGCCCTGTTCACTCCGTGTGCCCTGTTCACTTTGCGTGTGCCCCATTCACTTTGCGTGTGCCCCGTTCACTCCGTGTGCCCTGTTCACTCCATGTGCCCTGTTCACTTCCCGTGTGCCCCGTTCACTTTGCGTGTGCCCCGTTCACTTTGCGTGTGCCCCGTTCACTTTGCGTGTACCCCGTTCACCCCTTGTGCCCCATTCACTTTCCGTGTTTCCTGTTCACTTTCCGTGTGTCCCATTCACTTTCCATGTGCCCCATTCACTTTCCGTGTGCCCCATTCACTTTCCGTGTGCCCCATTCACTTTGCATGTGCCCTGTTCACTTTCCATGTGCTCTGTTCACTCCGTGTGCCCCGTTCACTCCGTGTGCCCCGTTCACTCCGTGTGCCCCGTTCACTCTATGTGCCTGGTTCACTTTGCGTGTGCCCCGTTCACTCCGTGTGCCCTGTTCACTCCATGTGCCCTGTTCACTTCCCGTGTGCCCCGTTCACTTTGCGTGTGCCCCGTTCACTTTGCGTGTGCCCCGTTCACTTTGCGTGTACCCCGTTCACCCCTTGTGCCCCATTCACTTTCCGTGTGCCCCGTTTACTTTCCGTGTGCCCTGTTTACTTTCCATGTGCCCCATTCACTTTGCTTGTGCCCCGTTCACTTTCCGTGTTTCCTGTTCACTTTGTGTGTGCCCCGTTCACATTCCGTGTGCCCATGTTCACTCCGTGTGCCCTGTTCACACCGTGTGCCCCGTTTACTTTCCGTGTGCCGCGTTCACTTTCCGTGTGCCCCATTCACTTTCCATGTGCCCCATTCACTTTCCATGTGCCCTGTTCACTCCATGTGTCCCGTTCATTTTCATTGTGCCCTGTTCACTCCGTGTGCCCCGTTCACTCCATGTGCCCCGTTCACTCTATGTGCCTGGTTCACTTTGCGTGTGCCCCGTTTACTTTCCGTGTGCCATGTTCACTTTCCATGTGCCCGGTTCGTTTTCATTGTGCCCTGTTCACTTTCCGTGTGCCTCGTTCACTTCCCGTGTGCCCCATTCACTCCATGTGCCCCGTTCACTTCCCGTATGCCCCGTTCACTTTGAGTGTGCCTCGTTCACTTCCCGTGTGCCCCGTTCACTCTGTGTGCCCTGTTCACTTTGCGTGTGCCCTGTTCACTTTGAGTGTGCCCCGTTCACTTACCGTGTGCCCCGTTCACTCTGTGTGCCCTGTTCACTTTGCGTGTGCCCCGTTCACTTTGAGTGTGCCCCGTTCACTTTCCGTGTGCCCCGTTCACTCCGTGTGCCCTGTTCATTTTCCGTGTGCCCCATTCACTTTGCGTGTGCCCCGTTCACTCTGTGTGCCCTGTTCACTTTGCGTGTGCCCCGTTCACTTTGAGTGTGCCCCATTCACTTTGCGTGTGCCCCGTTCACTCCGTGTGCCCCATTCACTTTGCGTGTTTCCTGTTCACTTTCCGTGTGCCCCATTCACTTTCCGTGTGCCCTGTTTACTTTCAGTGTGCCCCGTTTACTTTCCATGTGCCCCGTTCACTTTCCGTGTTTCCTGTTCACTTTCCGTGTGCCCCGTTCACTTTCCGTGTTTCCTGTTCACTTTCCGTGTGCCCCATTCACTTTCCGTGTGCCCCATTCACTTCCCGTGTGCCCCATTCACTTTGCATGTACCCGTTCACTTTGCGTGTGCCCCATTCAGTCCGTGTGTCCTATTCACTTTCTGTGTGGCCCATTCACTTTCCGTGTGCCCCATTCACTTTCCGTGTGCCCCATTCACTTCCCGTGTGCCCCATTCACTTTGCATGTACCCGTTCACTTTGCGTGTGCCCCATTCAGTCCGTGTGTCCTACTCACTTTCTGTGTGGCCCATTCACTTTCCATGTGCCCCATTCACTTTGCGTGTGCCCCGTTCAGTCTGTGTGACCTATTCACATTCCGTGTGCCCCGTTCACTTTGCACCTGCCCCGTTCACTTTCCGTGTTCCCCGTTCACTTTCCGTGTTCCCCGTTCACTTTCCGTGTGCCCTGTTCACTTTCCGTGTTCCCCGTTCACTTTCCGTGTTCCCCGTTCACTTTCCGTGTGCCCTGTTCACTCCATGTGCCCATGTTCACTCCGTGTGCCCTATTCACTCTGTGTGCCCCGGTCACTCCGTGTGCCCCATTCACTCTGTGTGCCTGGTTCACTTTGCGTGTGCCCCGTTCAGTCCGTGTGTCCTATTCACTTTGCGTGCGCCCCATTCACTTTGCGTGTGCCTGGTTCACTTTCCGTGTGCCCTGTTCACTCCGTGTTCCTCATTCACTTTCCGTGTGCCCCGTTCACTTTCCGTGTTCCCCGTTCACTTTCCGTGTGCCCTGTTCACTCTGTGTGCCCCGTTCACTCTGTGTGCCCCGTTCACTCTGTGTGCCCCGTTCACTTTCCGTGTGCCCCATTCACTCCGTGTGCCCCGTTCACTCTGTGTGCCCCGTTCACTTTCCGTGTGCCCCGTTTACTTTCCGTGTGCCCCATTCACTTTATGTGTGCCCCGTTTACTTTCCGTGTGCCCCATTCACTTTATGTGTGCCCCGTTCACTCTGTGTGCCCTGTTCATTTTCTGTGTGCCCCATTCACTTTGCGTGTGCCCCGTTCACTCCGTGTGCCCTGTTCACTTTGCGTGTGCCCTGTTCACTTTGCGTGTGCACCGTTCACTTTGCGTGTGCCCTGTTCATTTTCCGTGTGCCCCATTCACTTTACGTGTGCCCCGTTCATTCCTGAAGAAGGGCTTATGCCCGAAACGTCGATTCTCCTGTTCCCTGGATGCTGCCTGACCTGCTGCGCTTTTCGAGCAACACATTTCCAGCTCTAATCCCCAACATCTGCAGACCTCACTTTCTCCTCCATTCACTCCGTGTGCCCCGTTCACTTTGCGTGTGCCCCGTTTACTTTCCGTGTGCCCTGTTCACTTTCCGTGTGCCCCGTTCACTCTGTGTGCCTTGTTCACTTTCCGTGTGCCCCATTCACTTTGCGTGTGCCCCGTTCACTCCGTGTGCCCTGTTCACTTTGCGTGTGCCCTGTTCACTTTGCGTGTGCACCGTTCACTTTGCGTGTGCCCTGTTCATTTTCCGTGTGCCCCATTCACTTTACGTGTGCCCCGTTCATTCCTGAAGAAGGGCTTATGCCCGAAACGTCGATTCTCCTGTTCCCTGGATGCTGCCTGACCTGCTGCGCTTTTCGAGCAACACATTTCCAGCTCTAATCCCCAACATCTGCAGACCTCACTTTCTCCTCCATTCACTCCGTGTGCCCCGTTCACTTTGCGTGTGCCCCGTTTACTTTCCGTGTGCCCTGTTCACTTTCCGTGTGCCCCGTTCACTCTGTGTGCCTTGTTCACTTTCCGTGTGCCCCATTCACTTTGCGTGTGCCCCATTCACTCCGTGTGCCCCGTTCACTCTGTGTGCCTGGTTCACTTTGCGTGTGCCCCGTTTACTTTCCGTGTGCCATGTTCACTTTCCATGTGCCCCGTTCATTTTCATTGTGCCCTGTTCACTTTCCGTGTGCCTCGTTCACTTTCCGTGTGCCCCATTCACTCCATGTGCCCCGTTCACTTTCCGTGTGCCCCGTTCACTCTGTGTGCCCTGTTCACTTTCCGTGTGCCCCGTTCACTTTCCGTGTGCCCTGTTCACGTTCCGTGTGCCCCGTTTAATTTCCGTGTGCCCCGTTCACTTTCTGTGTGTCCCGTTCACTCCGTGTGCCCCGTTCACTTTGCGTGTGCCCTGTTCACTCCGTGTGACCTGTTCACTTTCCGTGTGCCCCGTTCACTTTGTGTGTGCCCCGTTCACTTTCCGTATGCCCCATTCACTCCGTGTGCCCCGTTCACTTTGCGTGTGCCCTGTTCACTCCGTGTGCCCTGTTCATTTTCCGTGTGCCCCATTCACTTTACGTGTGCCCCGTTCACTCAGTGTGCCCCGTTCACTTTGCGTGTGCCCTGTTCACTCCGTGTGCCCTGTTCATTTTCCGTGTGCCCCATTCACTTTACGTGTGCCCCGTTCACTTTGCGTGTGCCCCGTTTTCTTTCCGTGTGCGCCGTTCGCTTTGTGTGTGCCCTGTTCACTTTCTGTGTGTCCCGTTCACTCCGTGTGCCCCGTTCACTTTGCGTGTGCCCTGTTCACTCCGTGTGCCCTGTTCATTTTCCGTGTGCCCCATTCACTTTGCGTGTGCCCCGTTCACTCCGTGTGCCCTGTTCACTCCATGTGCCCTGTTTACTTCCCGTGTGCCCCGTTCACTTTGCGTGTGCCCCGTTCACTTTGCGTGTGCCCCGTTCACTTTGCGTGTACCCCGTTCACTCCGTGTGCCCCATTCACTTTCCGTGTTTCCTGTTCACTTTCCTTGTGTCCCATTCACTTTCCGTGTGCCCCATTCACTTTCCGTGTGCCCCATTCACTTTCCATGTGCCCCATTCACTTTCCGTGTGCCCCATTCACTTTGCGTGTGCCCTGTTCACTTTCCATGTGCCCTGTTCACTCCATGTATCCCTTTCACGTTCCATGTGCTCTGTTCACTCCGTGTGCCCCGTTCACTCCGTGTGCCCCGTTCACTTTCCGTGTGCCCCGTTCACTCCGTGTGCCCCGATCACTCCGTGTGCCTGGTTCACTTTGCGTGTGCCCCATTCACTTTCCGTGTGCCCCGTTCGCTTTGTGTGTGCCCCGTTCACTTTCTGTGTGTCCCGTTCACTTTGCGTGTGCCCCGTTCACTCCGTGTGCCCTGTTCACTTTGCGTGTGCCCTGATCACTTTCTGTGTGTCCCGTTCACTCCGTGTGCCCCGTTCACTTTGCGTGTGCCCTGTTCACTCCGTGTGCCCTGTTCATTTTCCATGTGCCCCATTCACTTTGCGTGTGCCCCGTTCACTCCGTGTGCCCTGTTCACTCCATGTGCCCCGTTCACTTCCTGTGTGCCCCGTTCACTTTGCGTGTGCCCCGTTCACTTTCTGTGTGCCCCGTTCACTCCGTGTGCCCCGTTCACTTTGCGTGCTCCCTGTTCACTCCGTGTGCCCTGTTCATTTTCCGTGTGCCCCATTCACTTTACGTGTGCCCCGTTCACTCTGTGTGTCCTGTTCACTTTCCGTGTGCCCTGTTCACTTTGCGTGTGCCCCGTTCACTTTGCGTATGCCCCGTTCACTCTGTGTGCCCTGTTCACTTTGCGTGTGCCCTGTTTTCTTTCCGTGTGCCCCGTTCGCTTTGTGTGTGCCCTGTTCACTTTGCGTGTGCCCTATTCACTCCGTGTGCCCTGTTCATTTTCCGTGTGCCCTGTTCACTTTCTGTGTGTCCCGTTCACTCCGTGTGCCCCGTTCACTTTGCATGCTCCCTGTTCACTCCGTGTGCCCTGTTCATTTTCCGTGTGCCCCATTCACTTTCCGTGTGCCCCGTTCACTCCGTGTGCCCTGTTCACTCCATGTGCCCTGTTTACGTCCCGTGTGCCCCGTTCACTTTGCGTGTGCCCCTTTCACTTTGCGTGTGCCCCGTTCACTCCGTGTGCCCCATTCACTTTCCGTGTTTCCTGTTCACTTTCCGTGTGCCCCATTCACTTTTCGTGTGCCCCGTTTACTTTCCGTGTGCCCCGTTTACTTTCCATGTGCCCCGTTCACTTTGCGTGTGCCCCGTTCACTTTCCGTGTTTCCTGTTCACTTTGCGTGTGCCCCATTCACATTCCGTGTGCCCATGTTCACTCCGTGTGCCCTGTTCACACCGTGTGCCCCATTTACTTTCCGTGTGCCCCGTTCACTTTCTGTGTGCCCCATTCACTTTCCATGTGCCCCATTCACTTTCCGTGTGCCCCATTCACTTTGCGTGTGCCCCGTTCACTTTCCATGTGCCCTGTTCACTCCGTGTGCCCCGTTCACTCCGTGTACCCCGTTCACTTTCCGTGTGCCCCATTCACTTTCCGTGTGCCCCGTTCACTCCGTGTGCCCCGTTCACTCTATGTGCCTGGTTCACTTTGCGTGTGCCCCGTTTACTTTCCGTGTGCCATGTTCACTTTCCATGTGCCCCGTTCATTTTCATTGTGCCCTGTTCACTCCGTGTGCCCCGTTCACTCCGTGTGCCCCGTTCACTCTATGTGCCTGGTTCACTTTGCGTGTGCCCCGTTTACTTTCCGTGTGCCATGTTCACTTTCCATGTGCCCCGTTCATTTTCATTGTGCCCTGTTCACTCCGTGTGCCCCGTTCACTTTCCGTGTGCCTGGTTCACTTTCCGTGTGCCTGGTTCACTTTCCGTGTGCCTCGTTCACTTTCCGTGTGCCTCGTTCACTTCCCGTGTGCCCCGTTCACTTTCCGTGTGCCCTGTTCACTCTGTGTGCCCTGTTCACTTTCCGTGTGCCCCGTTCACTTTGAGTGTGCCCCGTTCACTTTCCGTGTGCCCCGTTCACTTTGAGTGTGCCCCATTCACTTTCCATGTGCCCTGTTCACTCCGTGTGCCCCGTTCACTTTCCGTGTGCCCCGTTCACTTTCCGTGTGCCCCGTTCACTTTGAGTGTGCCCCGTTCACTTTCTGTGTGCCCTGTTCACTTTGCGTGTGCCCCGTTTACTTTCCGTGTGCTCCTTTCACTCCGTGTGCCCCGTTCACTCCGTGTGCCTCGTTCACTTTCCATGTTTCCTGTTCACTTTCTGTGTGCCCCGTTTACTTTCTGTGTGCCCCGTTTACTTTCCATTTGCCCCGTTCACTTTGCTTGTGCCCCGTTCACTTTCCGTGTTTCCTGTTCACTTTGCGTGTGCCCCGTTCACATTCCGTGTGCCCATGTTCACTCCGTGTGCCCTGTTCACACCGTGTGCCCCGTTTACTTTCCGTGTGCCGCGTTCACTTTCCGTGTGCCCCATTCACTTTCCATGTGCCCCATTCACTTTCCGTGTGCCCTGTTCACTCCATGTGTCCCGTTCACGTTCCATGTGGGCGGCATGGTGGCACAGTGGTTAGCACTGCTGCCTCACAGCGCCAGAGACCCGGGTTCAATTCCCGCCTCAGGCGACTGACTGTGTGGAGTTTGCACGTTCTCCCCGTGTCTGCGTGGGTTTCCTCCGGGTGCTCCGGTTTCCTCCCACAGTCCAAAGATGTGCAGGTCAGGTGAATTGGCCATGCTAAATTGCCTGTAGTGTTAGGTAAGGGGTAAATGTGGGGGTATGGGAGGGTTTCGCTTCGGCGGGTCGGTGTGGACTTGTTGGGCCGAAGGGCCTGTTTCCATACTGTAATGTAATGTAATCTAATCTAATGAGCCCTGTTCACTCCGTGTGCCCTGTTCACTCCATGTGTCCCGTTCACGTTCCATGTGCCCTGTTCACTCCGTGTGCCCCGTTCACACCGTGTGCCCCGTTCACGTTCCATGTGCCCTGTTCACTCCGTGTGCCCTGTTCACTCCGTGTGCCCCGTTCACACCGTGTGCCCCGTTCACTTTCCGTGTGCCCGTTCACTCCGTGTGTCCCGTTCACGTTCCATGTGCCCTGTTCACTCCGTGTGCCCCGTTCACACCGTGTGCCCCGTTCACGTTCCATGTGCCCTGTTCACTCCGTGTGCCCTGTTCACTCCGTGTGCCCCGTTCACACCGTGTGCCCCGTTCACTTTCCGTGTGCCCGTTCACTCCATGTGTCCCGTTCACGTTCCATGTGCTCTGTTCACTCCGTGTGCCCCGTTCACTTTCCGTGTGCCCGTTCACTTTGAGTGTGCCCCGTTCACTTTGAGTGTGCCCCGTTCACTTTCCGTGTGCCCCGTTCACTCTGTGTGCCCTGTTAACTTTCCGTGTGCCCCATTTACTTTCCGTGTGCCCTGTTTGCTTTCCATGTGCCCCATTCACTTTGCGTGTGCCCGTTTCACTCCGTGTGCCCCGTTCACTCCGTGTGCCTCGTTCACTTTCCGTGTGCCCCGTTTACTTTCTGTGTGCCCCGTTTACTTTCTGTGTGCCCCGTTTACTTTCCGTGTGCCCCGTTCACTTTGCTTGTGCCCCGTTCACTTTCCGTGTTTCCTGTTCACTTTGCGTGTGCCCCGTTCACATTCCGTGTGCCCATGTTCACTCCGTGTGCCCTGTTCACACCGTGTGCCCCGTTTACTTTCCGTGTGCCGCGTTCACTTTCCGTGTGCCCCATTCACTTTCTGTGTGCCCTGTTCACTCCATGTGTCCCGTTCACGTTCCATGTGCCCTGTTCACTCCGTGTGCCCCATTCACACCGTGTGCCCCGTTCACTTTCCGTGTGCCCATTTGCTCTCCGTGTGCCCCGTTCACTTTCCGTGTGCCCCATTTACTCTCCGTGTGCCCCGTTCACTTTCCGTGTTTCTTGTTCACAATCCGTGTGCCCTGTTCACTCCGTGTGCTCTGTTCACTCCGTGTGCCCCATTCACTTTCCGTGTGCCCCGTTCACTTTGCGTGTGCCCCGTTCACTTTGCGTGTGCCCCGTTCACTTTCTGTGTGCCCCGTTCACTTTCTGTGTGCCCTGTTCACTTTGCGTGTGCCCCGTTCACTTTGCGTGTGCCCCGTTCACTTTCTGTGTGCCCCGTTCACTTTCCGTGTGCCCTGTTCACTCCGTGTTCCTCATTCACTTTCCGTGTGCCCCGTTCACTTTCCGTGTGCCCCGTTCACTTTCCGTGTACCCCGTTCACTTTCCGTGTGCTCTGTTCACTTTGCACGTGCCCCGTTCACTTTCTGTTTTCCTGTTCACTTTCTGTTTGCCCTGTTCACTTTCCGTGTAGCCTGGTCACTTTCCTTGTGCCCCGTTCACTTTGCGTGTGCCCTGTTCACTCCGTGTGCCCCGTTCACTCCGTGTGCCCCGTTCACTCTGTGTGCCTGGTTCACTTTCCGTGTGCCCCGTTCAGTCCGTGTGTCCTATTCACTTTCCGTGTGCCCCGTTCTCTTTCCATTTGCCCTGTTCACTCTGTGTGCCTGGTTCACTTTGCGTGTGCCCCGTTTACTTTCCGTGTGCCATGTTCACTTTCCATGTGCCCCGTTCGTTTTCATTGTGCCCTGTTCACTCCGTGTGCCCCGTTCACTCCGTGTGCCCCATTCACTCCATGTGCCCCGTTCACTTCCCGTGTGCCCCATTCACTCCATGTGCCCTGTTCACTTTCCGTGTGCCCCGTTCACTTTCCGTGTGCCCGGTTCACTCTGTGTGCCCTGTTCACTTTCTGTGTGTCCCGTTCACTCCGTGTGCCCCGTTCACTTTGCGTGCTCCCTGTTCACTCCGTGTGCCCTGTTCATTTTCCGTGAGCCCCATTCACTTTACGTGTGCCCCGTTCACTCTGTGTGCCCTGTTCACTTTCCGTGTGCCCTGTTCACTTTGCGTGTGCCCCGTTCACTTTCCGTATGCCCCGTTCACTCTGTGTGCCCTGTTCACTTTGCGTGTGCCCTGTTTTCTTTCCGTGTGCCCCGTTCGCTTTGTGTGTGCCCTGTTCACTTTCTGTGTGTCCCGTTCACTCAGTGTGCCCCGTTCACTTTGCGTGTGCCCTATTCACTCCGTGTGCCCTGTTCATTTTCCGTGTGCCCTGTTCACTTTCTGTGTGTCCCGTTCACTCCGTATGGCCCGTTCACTTTGCGTGCTCCCTGTTCACTCCGTGTGCCCTGTTCATTTTCCGTGTGCCCCATTCACTTTCCGTGTGCCCCGTTCACTCCGTGTGCCCTGTTCACTCCATGTGCCCTGTTTACGTCCCGTGTGCCCCGTTCACTTTGCGTGTGCCCCTTTCACTTTGCGTGTGCCCCGTTCACTCCGTGTGCCCCATTCACTTTCCGTGTTTCCTGTTCACTTTCCGTGTGCCCCATTCACTCCGTGTGCCCCGTTCACTCTGTGTGCCCCGTTCACTTTCCGTGTGCCCCGTTTACTTTCCGTGTGCCCCATTCACTTTATGTGTGCCCCGTTTACTTTCCGTGTGCCCCATTCACTTTATGTGTGCCCCGTTCACTCTGTGTGCCCTGTTCATTTTCTGTGTGCCCCATTCACTTTGCGTGTGCCCCGTTCACTCCGTGTGCCCTGTTCACTTTGCGTGTGCCCTGTTCACTTTGCGTGTGCACCGTTCACTTTGCGTGTGCCCTGTTCATTTTCCGTGTGCCCCATTCACTTTACGTGTGCCCCGTTCATTCCTGAAGAAGGGCTTATGCCCGAAACGTCGATTCTCCTGTTCCCTGGATGCTGCCTGACCTGCTGCGCTTTTCGAGCAACACATTTCCAGCTCTAATCCCCAACATCTGCAGACCTCACTTTCTCCTCCATTCACTCCGTGTGCCCCGTTCACTTTGCGTGTGCCCCGTTTACTTTCCGTGTGCCCTGTTCACTTTCCGTGTGCCCCGTTCACTCTGTGTGCCTTGTTCACTTTCCGTGTGCCCCATTCACTTTGCGTGTGCCCCATTCACTCCGTGTGCCCCGTTCACTCTGTGTGCCTGGTTCACTTTGCGTGTGCCCCGTTTACTTTCCGTGTGCCATGTTCACTTTCCATGTGCCCCGTTCATTTTCATTGTGCCCTGTTCACTTTCCGTGTGCCTCGTTCACTTTCCGTGTGCCCCATTCACTCCATGTGCCCCGTTCACTTTCCGTGTGCCCCGTTCACTCTGTGTGCCCTGTTCACTTTCCGTGTGCCCCGTTCACTTTCCGTGTGCCCTGTTCACGTTCCGTGTGCCCCGTTTAATTTCCGTGTGCCCCGTTCACTTTCTGTGTGTCCCGTTCACTCCGTGTGCCCCGTTCACTTTGCGTGTGCCCTGTTCACTCCGTGTGACCTGTTCACTTTCCGTGTGCCCCGTTCACTTTGTGTGTGCCCCGTTCACTTTCCGTATGCCCCATTCACTCCGTGTGCCCCGTTCACTTTGCGTGTGCCCTGTTCACTCCGTGTGCCCTGTTCATTTTCCGTGTGCCCCATTCACTTTACGTGTGCCCCGTTCACTCAGTGTGCCCCGTTCACTTTGCGTGTGCCCTGTTCACTCCGTGTGCCCTGTTCATTTTCCGTGTGCCCCATTCACTTTACGTGTGCCCCGTTCACTTTGCGTGTGCCCCGTTTTCTTTCCGTGTGCGCCGTTCGCTTTGTGTGTGCCCTGTTCACTTTCTGTGTGTCCCGTTCACTCCGTGTGCCCCGTTCACTTTGCGTGTGCCCTGTTCACTCCGTGTGCCCTGTTCATTTTCCGTGTGCCCCATTCACTTTGCGTGTGCCCCGTTCACTCCGTGTGCCCTGTTCACTCCATGTGCCCTGTTTACTTCCCGTGTGCCCCGTTCACTTTGCGTGTGCCCCGTTCACTTTGCGTGTGCCCCGTTCACTTTGCGTGTGCCCCGTTCACTTTGCGTGTACCCCGTTCACTCCGTGTGCCCCATTCACTTTCCGTGTTTCCTGTTCACTTTCCTTGTGTCCCATTCACTTTCCGTGTGCCCCATTCACTTTCCGTGTGCCCCATTCACTTTCCGTGTGCCCCATTCACTTTCCATGTGCCCCATTCACTTTCCGTGTGCCCCATTCACTTTGCGTGTGCCCTGTTCACTTTCCATGTGCCCTGTTCACTCCATGTATCCCTTTCACGTTCCATGTGCTCTGTTCACTCCGTGTGCCCCGTTCACTCCGTGTGCCCCGTTCACTTTCCGTGTGCCCCGTTCACTCCGTGTGCCCCGATCACTCCGTGTGCCTGGTTCACTTTGCGTGTGCCCCATTCACTTTCCGTGTGCCCCGTTCGCTTTGTGTGTGCCCCGTTCACTTTCTGTGTGTCCCGTTCACTTTGCGTGTGCCCCGTTCACTCCGTGTGCCCTGTTCACTTTGCGTGTGCCCTGATCACTTTCTGTGTGTCCCGTTCACTCCGTGTGCCCCGTTCACTTTGCGTGTGCCCTGTTCACTCCGTGTGCCCTGTTCATTTTCCATGTGCCCCATTCACTTTGCGTGTGCCCCGTTCACTCCGTGTGCCCTGTTCACTCCATGTGCCCCGTTCACTTCCTGTGTGCCCCGTTCACTTTGCGTGTGCCCCGTTCACTTTCTGTGTGCCCCGTTCACTCCGTGTGCCCCGTTCACTTTGCGTGCTCCCTGTTCACTCCGTGTGCCCTGTTCATTTTCCGTGTGCCCCATTCACTTTACGTGTGCCCCGTTCACTCTGTGTGTCCTGTTCACTTTCCGTGTGCCCTGTTCACTTTGCGTGTGCCCCGTTCACTTTGCGTATGCCCCGTTCACTCTGTGTGCCCTGTTCACTTTGCGTGTGCCCTGTTTTCTTTCCGTGTGCCCCGTTCGCTTTGTGTGTGCCCTGTTCACTTTGCGTGTGCCCTATTCACTCCGTGTGCCCTGTTCATTTTCCGTGTGCCCTGTTCACTTTCTGTGTGTCCCGTTCACTCCGTGTGCCCCGTTCACTTTGCATGCTCCCTGTTCACTCCGTGTGCCCTGTTCATTTTCCGTGTGCCCCATTCACTTTCCGTGTGCCCCGTTCACTCCGTGTGCCCTGTTCACTCCATGTGCCCTGTTTACGTCCCGTGTGCCCCGTTCACTTTGCGTGTGCCCCTTTCACTTTGCGTGTGCCCCGTTCACTCCGTGTGCCCCATTCACTTTCCGTGTTTCCTGTTCACTTTCCGTGTGCCCCATTCACTTTTCGTGTGCCCCGTTTACTTTCCGTGTGCCCCGTTTACTTTCCATGTGCCCCGTTCACTTTGCGTGTGCCCCGTTCACTTTCCGTGTTTCCTGTTCACTTTGCGTGTGCCCCATTCACATTCCGTGTGCCCATGTTCACTCCGTGTGCCCTGTTCACACCGTGTGCCCCATTTACTTTCCGTGTGCCCCGTTCACTTTCTGTGTGCCCCATTCACTTTCCATGTGCCCCATTCACTTTCCGTGTGCCCCATTCACTTTGCGTGTGCCCCGTTCACTTTCCATGTGCCCTGTTCACTCCGTGTGCCCCGTTCACTCCGTGTACCCCGTTCACTTTCCGTGTGCCCCATTCACTTTCCGTGTGCCCCGTTCACTCCGTGTGCCCCGTTCACTCTATGTGCCTGGTTCACTTTGCGTGTGCCCCGTTTACTTTCCGTGTGCCATGTTCACTTTCCATGTGCCCCGTTCATTTTCATTGTGCCCTGTTCACTCCGTGTGCCCCGTTCACTCCGTGTGCCCCGTTCACTCTATGTGCCTGGTTCACTTTGCGTGTGCCCCGTTTACTTTCCGTGTGCCATGTTCACTTTCCATGTGCCCCGTTCATTTTCATTGTGCCCTGTTCACTCCGTGTGCCCCGTTCACTTTCCGTGTGCCTGGTTCACTTTCCGTGTGCCTCGTTCACTTTCCGTGTGCCTCGTTCACTTCCCGTGTGCCCCGTTCACTTTCCGTGTGCCCTGTTCACTCTGTGTGCCCTGTTCACTTTCCGTGTGCCCCGTTCACTTTGAGTGTGCCCCGTTCACTTTCCGTGTGCCCCGTTCACTTTGAGTGTGCCCCATTCACTTTCCATGTGCCCTGTTCACTCCGTGTGCCCCGTTCACTTTCCGTGTGCCCCGTTCACTTTCCGTGTGCCCCGTTCACTTTGAGTGTGCCCCGTTCACTTTCTGTGTGCCCTGTTCACTTTGCGTGTGCCCCGTTTACTTTCCGTGTGCTCCTTTCACTCCGTGTGCCCCGTTCACTCCGTGTGCCTCGTTCACTTTCCATGTTTCCTGTTCACTTTCTGTGTGCCCCGTTTACTTTCTGTGTGCCCCGTTTACTTTCCATTTGCCCCGTTCACTTTGCTTGTGCCCCGTTCACTTTCCGTGTTTCCTGTTCACTTTGCGTGTGCCCCGTTCACATTCCGTGTGCCCATGTTCACTCCGTGTGCCCTGTTCACACCGTGTGCCCCGTTTACTTTCCGTGTGCCGCGTTCACTTTCCGTGTGCCCCATTCACTTTCCATGTGCCCCATTCACTTTCCGTGTGCCCTGTTCACTCCATGTGTCCCGTTCACGTTCCATGTGGGCGGCATGGTGGCACAGTGGTTAGCACTGCTGCCTCACAGCGCCAGAGACCCGGGTTCAATTCCCGCCTCAGGCGACTGACTGTGTGGAGTTTGCACGTTCTCCCCGTGTCTGCGTGGGTTTCCTCCGGGTGCTCCGGTTTCCTCCCACAGTCCAAAGATGTGCAGGTCAGGTGAATTGGCCATGCTAAATTGCCCGTAGTGTTAGGTAAGGGGTAAATGTGGGGGTATGGGAGGGTTTCGCTTCGGCGGGTCGGTGTGGACTTGTTGGGCCGAAGGGCCTGTTTCCATACTGTAATGTAATGTAATCTAATCTAATGAGCCCTGTTCACTCCGTGTGCCCTGTTCACTCCATGTGTCCCGTTCACGTTCCATGTGCCCTGTTCACTCCGTGTGCCCCGTTCACACCGTGTGCCCCGTTCACGTTCCATGTGCCCTGTTCACTCCGTGTGCCCTGTTCACTCCGTGTGCCCTGTTCACACCGTGTGCCCCGTTCACTTTCCGTGTGCCCGTTCACTCCGTGTGTCCCGTTCACGTTCCATGTGCCCTGTTCACTCCGTGTGCCCCGTTCACACCGTGTGCCCCGTTCACGTTCCATGTGCCCTGTTCACTCCGTGTGCCCTGTTCACTCCGTGTGCCCCGTTCACACCGTGTGCCCCGTTCACTTTCCGTGTGCCCGTTCACTCCATGTGTCCCGTTCACGTTCCATGTGCTCTGTTCACTCCGTGTGCCCCGTTCACTTTCCGTGTGCCCGTTCACTTTGAGTGTGCCCCGTTCACTTTGAGTGTGCCCCGTTCACTTTCCGTGTGCCCCGTTCACTCTGTGTGCCCTGTTAACTTTCCGTGTGCCCCATTTACTTTCCGTGTGCCCTGTTTGCTTTCCATGTGCCCCATTCACTTTGCGTGTGCCCGTTTCACTCCGTGTGCCCCGTTCACTCCGTGTGCCTCGTTCACTTTCCGTGTGCCCCGTTTACTTTCTGTGTGCCCCGTTTACTTTCTGTGTGCCCCGTTTACTTTCCGTGTGCCCCGTTCACTTTGCTTGTGCCCCGTTCACTTTCCGTGTTTCCTGTTCACTTTGCGTGTGCCCCGTTCACATTCCGTGTGCCCATGTTCACTCCGTGTGCCCTGTTCACACCGTGTGCCCCGTTTACTTTCCGTGTGCCGCGTTCACTTTCCGTGTGCCCCATTCACTTTCTGTGTGCCCTGTTCACTCCATGTGTCCCGTTCACGTTCCATGTGCCCTGTTCACTCCGTGTGCCCCATTCACACCGTGTGCCCCGTTCACTTTCCGTGTGCCCATTTGCTCTCCGTGTGCCCCGTTCACTTTCCGTGTGCCCCATTTACTCTCCGTGTGCCCCGTTCACTTTCCGTGTTTCTTGTTCACAATCCGTGTGCCCTGTTCACTCCGTGTGCTCTGTTCACTCCGTGTGCCCCATTCACTTTCCGTGTGCCCCGTTCACTTTGCGTGTGCCCCGTTCACTTTGCGTGTGCCCCGTTCACTTTCTGTGTGCCCTGTTCACTTTGCGTGTGCCCCGTTCACTTTGCGTGTGCCCCGTTCACTTTCTGTGTGCCCCGTTCACTTTCCGTGTGCCCTGTTCACTCCGTGTTCCTCATTCACTTTCCGTGTGCCCCGTTCACTTTCCGTGTGCCCCGTTCACTTTCCGTGTACCCCGTTCACTTTCCGTGTGCTCTGTTCACTTTGCACGTGCCCCGTTCACTTTCTGTTTTCCTGTTCACTTTCTGTTTGCCCTGTTCACTTTCCGTGTAGCCTGGTCACTTTCCTTGTGCCCCGTTCACTTTGCGTGTGCCCTGTTCACTCCGTGTGCCCCGTTCACTCCGTGTGCCCCGTTCACTCTGTGTGCCTGGTTCACTTTCCGTGTGCCCCGTTCAGTCCGTGTGTCCTATTCACTTTCCGTGTGCCCCGTTCTCTTTCCATTTGCCCTGTTCACTCTGTGTGCCTGGTTCACTTTGCGTGTGCCCCGTTTACTTTCCGTGTGCCATGTTCACTTTCCATGTGCCCCGTTCGTTTTCATTGTGCCCTGTTCACTCCGTGTGCCCCGTTCACTCCGTGTGCCCCATTCACTCCATGTGCCCCGTTCACTTCCCGTGTGCCCCATTCACTCCATGTGCCCTGTTCACTTTCCGTGTGCCCCGTTCACTTTCCGTGTGCCCGGTTCACTCTGTGTGCCCTGTTCACTTTCTGTGTGTCCCGTTCACTCCGTGTGCCCCGTTCACTTTGCGTGCTCCCTGTTCACTCCGTGTGCCCTGTTCATTTTCCGTGAGCCCCATTCACTTTACGTGTGCCCCGTTCACTCTGTGTGCCCTGTTCACTTTCCGTGTGCCCTGTTCACTTTGCGTGTGCCCCGTTCACTTTCCGTATGCCCCGTTCACTCTGTGTGCCCTGTTCACTTTGCGTGTGCCCTGTTTTCTTTCCGTGTGCCCCGTTCGCTTTGTGTGTGCCCTGTTCACTTTCTGTGTGTCCCGTTCACTCAGTGTGCCCCGTTCACTTTGCGTGTGCCCTATTCACTCCGTGTGCCCTGTTCATTTTCCGTGTGCCCTGTTCACTTTCTGTGTGTCCCGTTCACTCCGTATGGCCCGTTCACTTTGCGTGCTCCCTGTTCACTCCGTGTGCCCTGTTCATTTTCCGTGTGCCCCATTCACTTTCCGTGTGCCCCGTTCACTCCGTGTGCCCTGTTCACTCCATGTGCCCTGTTCACTTTGCGTGTGCCCCGTTCACTTTGCGTGTGCCCCTTTCACTTTGCGTGTGCCCCGTTCACTCCGTGTGCCCCATTCACTTTCCGTGTTTCCTGTTCACTTTCCGTGTGCCCCATTCACTTTCCGTGTGCCCCGTTTACTTTCCGTGTGCCCCGTTTACTTTCCATGTGCCCCGTTCACTTTGCGTGTGCCCCGTTCACTTTCCGTGTTTCCTGTTCACTTTGCGTGTGCCCCGTTCACATTCCGTGTGCCCATGTTCACTCCGTGTGCCCTGTTCACACCGTGTGCCCCATTTACTTTCCGTGTGCCCCGTTCACTTTCTGTGTGCCCCATTCACTTTCCATGAGCCCCATTCACTTTCCGTGTGCCCCATTCACTTTGCGTGTGCCCCGTTCACTTGCCCCGTTCACTTTCCATGTGCCCTGTT
This sequence comes from Chiloscyllium plagiosum, assembly GCF_037043375.1. Taxonomy (NCBI): domain Eukaryota; kingdom Metazoa; phylum Chordata; class Chondrichthyes; order Orectolobiformes; family Hemiscylliidae; genus Chiloscyllium; species Chiloscyllium plagiosum. The sequence continues at coordinate 156,420,113 of NW_028270140.1, forward strand.
CACTCCGTGTGCCCCGTTCACTCCGTGTACCCCGTTCACTTTCCGTGTGCCCCATTCACTTTCCGTGTGCCCCATTCACTTTCCGTGTGCCCCGTTCACTCTATGTGCCTGGTTCACTCTATGTGCCTGGTTCACTTTGCGTGTGCCCCGTTTACTTTCCGTGTGCCATGTTCACTTTCCATGTGCCCCGTTCATTTTCATTGTGCCCTGTTCACTCCGTGTGCCCCGTTCACTCCGTGTGCCCCGTTCACTCTATGTGCCTGGTTCACTTTGCGTGTGCCCCATTTACTTTCCGTGTGCCATGTTCACTTTCCATGTGCCCCGTTCATTTTCATTGTGCCCTGTTCACTCCGTGTGCCCCGTTCACTCTATGTGCCTGGTTCACTTTCCGTGTGCCCCATTTACTTTCCGTGTGCCTCGTTCACTTTCCATGTGCCCCGATCATTTTCATTGTGCCCTGTTCACTCCGTGTGCCCCGTTCACTCCGTGTGCCCCATTCACTCTATGTGCCTGGTTCACTTTGCGTGTGCCCCATTTACTTTCCGTGTGCCATGTTCACTTTCCATGTGCCCCGTTCATTTTCATTGTGCCCTGTTCACTCCGTGTGCCCTGTTCACTCCGTGTGCCCCGTTCACTCTGTGTGCCTCGTTCACTTTCCGTGTGCCTCGTTCACTTCCCGTGTGCCCCGTTCACTTTCCGTGTGCCCTGTTCACTCTGTGTGCCCTGTTCACTTTCCGTGTGCCCCGTTCACTTTGAGTGTGCCCCGTTCACTTTCCGTGTGCCCCGTTCACTTTGAGTGTGCCCCGTTCACTTTGAGTGTGCCCTGTTCACTCCGTGTGCCCCGTTCACTTTGAGTGTGCCCCGTTCACTTTGAGTGTGCCCCGTTCACTTTCCGTGTGCCCTGTTCACTTTGCGTGTGCCCCGTTTACTTTGCGTGTGCCCCTTTCACTCCGTGTGCCTCGTTCACTTTCCATGTTTCCTGCTCACTTTCCGTGTGCCTCGTTTACTTTCTGTGTGCCCCGTTTACTTTCCATTTGCCCCGTTCACTTTGCTTGTGCCCCGTTCACTTTCCGTGTTTCCTGTCCACTTTGCGTGTGCCCCGTTCACATTCCGTGTGCCCATGTTCACTCCGTGTGCCCTGTTCACACCGTGTGCCCCGTTTACTTTCCGTGTGCCCCGTTTACTTTCCGTGTGCCGCGTTCACTTTCCGTGTGCCCCATTCACTTTCCATGTGCCCCATTCACTTTCCGTGTGCCCTGTTCACTCCATGTGTCCCGTTCACGTTCCATGTGCCCTGTTCACTCCGTGTGCCCCGTTCACACCGTGTGCCCCGTTCACTTTCCATGTGCCCGTTTCACTCTGTGTGCCCTGTTCACTTTCCGTGTGCCCTGTTCACTCCATGTGTCCCGTTCACGTTCCATGTGCCCTGTTCACTCCGTGTGCCCCGTTCACACCGTGTGCCCCGTTCACTTTCCGTGTGCCCGTTCACTTTGAGTGTGCCCCGTTCACTTTGAGTGTGCCCCGTTCACTTTCCGTGTGCCCCGTTCACTCTGTGTGCCTCGTTCACTTTCCGTGTGCCTCGTTCACTTTCCGTGTACCCTGTTCACTCCGTGTTCCTCATTCACTTTCCGTGTACCCCGTTCACTTTCCGTGTGCCCTGTTTGCTTTCCATGTGCCCCATTCACTTTGCGTGTGCCCCTTTCACTCCGTGTGCCCCGTTCACTCCGTGTGCCCTGTTTACGTCCCGTGTGCCCCGTTCACTTTGCGTGTGCCCCTTTCACTTTGCGTGTGCCCCGTTCACTCCGTGTGCCCCATTCACTTTCCGTGTTTCCTGTTCACTTTCCGTGTGCCCCATTCACTTTTCGTGTGCCCCGTTTACTTTCCGTGTGCCCCGTTTACTTTCCATGTGCCCCGTTCACTTTGCGTGTGCCCCGTTCACTTTCCGTGTTTCCTGTTCACTTTGCGTGTGCCCCATTCACATTCCGTGTGCCCATGTTCACTCCGTGTGCCCTGTTCACACCGTGTGCCCCATTTACTTTCCGTGTGCCCCGTTCACTTTCTGTGTGCCCCATTCACTTTCCATGTGCCCCATTCACTTTCCGTGTGCCCCATTCACTTTGCGTGTGCCCCGTTCACTTTCCATGTGCCCTGTTCACTCCGTGTGCCCCGTTCACTCCGTGTACCCCGTTCACTTTCCGTGTGCCCCATTCACTTTCCGTGTGCCCCGTTCACTCCGTGTGCCCCGTTCACTCTATGTGCCTGGTTCACTTTGCGTGTGCCCCGTTTACTTTCCGTGTGCCATGTTCACTTTCCATGTGCCCCGTTCATTTTCATTGTGCCCTGTTCACTCCGTGTGCCCCGTTCACTCCGTGTGCCCCGTTCACTCTATGTGCCTGGTTCACTTTGCGTGTGCCCCGTTTACTTTCCGTGTGCCATGTTCACTTTCCATGTGCCCCGTTCATTTTCATTGTGCCCTGTTCACTCCGTGTGCCCCGTTCACTCTGTGTGCCTGGTTCACTTTCCGTGTGCCTCGTTCACTTTGCGTGTGCCTCGTTCACTTCCCGTGTGCCCCGTTCACTTTCCGTGTGCCCCGTTCACTTTCCGTGTGCCCTGTTCACTCTGTGTGCCCTGTTCACTTTCCGTGTGCCCCGTTCACTTTGAGTGTGCCCCGTTCACTTTCCGTGTGCCCCGTTCACTTTGAGTGTGCCCCATTCACTTTCCATGTGCCCTGTTCACTCCGTGTGCCCCGTTCACTTTCCGTGTGCCCCGTTCACTTTCCGTGTGCCCCGTTCACTTTGAGTGTGCCCCGTTCACTTTCCGTGTGCCCTGTTCACTTTGCGTGTGCCCAGTTTACTTTCCGTGTGCTCCTTTCACTCCGTGTGCCCCGTTCACTCCGTGTGCCTCGTTCACTTTCCATGTTTCCTGTTCACTTTCCGTGTGCCCCGTTCACTCTGTGTGCCTTGTTCACTTTCCGTGTGCCCCATTCACTTTGCGTGTGCCCCATTCACTCCGTGTGCCCCGTTCACTCTGTGTGCCTGGTTCACTTTGCGTGTGCCCCATTTACTTTCCGTGTGCCATGTTCACTTTCCATGTGCCCCGTTCATTTTCATTGTGCCCTGTTCACTCCGTGTGCCCTGTTCACTCCGTGTGCCCCGTTCACTCTGTGTGCCTCGTTCACTTTCCGTGTGCCTCGTTCACTTTCCGTGTGCCCCGTTCACTTTGAGTGTGCCCCGTTCACTTTCCGTGTGCCCTGTTCACTTTGCGTGTGCCCCGTTTACTTTGCGTGTGCCCCTTTCACTCCGTGTGCCTCGTTCACTTTCCATGTTTCCTGTTCACTTTCCGTGTGCCTCGTTTACTTTCTGTGTGCCCCGTTTACTTTCCATTTGCCCCGTTCACTTTGCTTGTGCCCCGTTCACTTTCCGTGTTTCCTGTCCACTTTGCGTGTGCCCCGTTCACATTCCGTGTGCCCATGTTCACTCCGTGTGCCCTGTTCACACCGTGTGCCCCGTTTACTTTCCGTGTGCCCCGTTTACTTTCCGTGTGCCCCGTTTACTTTCCGTGTGCCGCGTTCACTTTCCGTGTGCCCCATTCACTTTCCATGTGCCCCATTCACTTTCCGTGTGCCCTGTTCACTCCATGTGTCCCGTTCACGTTCCATGTGCCCTGTTCACTCCGTGTGCCCTGTTCACTCCGTGTGCCCCGTTCACACCGTGTGCCCCGTTCACTTTCCATGTGCCCGTTTCACTCTGTGTGCCCTGTTCACTTTCCGTGTGCCCTGTTCACTCCATGTGTCCCGTTCACGTTCCATGTGCCCTGTTCACTCCGTGTGCCCCGTTCACACCGTGTGCCCCGTTCACTTTCCGTGTGCCCGTTCACTTTGAGTGTGCCCCGTTCACTTTGAGTGTGCCCCGTTCACTTTCCGTGTGCCCCGTTCACTCTGTGTGCCTCGTTCACTTTCCGTGTGCCTCGTTCACTTTCCGTGTACCCTGTTCACTCCGTGTTCCTCATTCACTTTCCGTGTACCCCGTTCACTTTCCGTGTGCCGTGTTTGCTTTCCATGTGCCCCATTCACTTTGCGTGTGCCCCTTTCACTCCGTGTGCCCCGTTCACTCCGTGTGCCCTGTTTACGTCCCGTGTGCCCCGTTCACTTTGCGTGTGCCCCTTTCACTTTGCGTGTGCCCCGTTCACTCCGTGTGCCCCATTCACTTTCCGTGTTTCCTGTTCACTTTCCGTGTGCCCCATTCACTTTTCGTGTGCCCCGTTTACTTTCCGTGTGCCCCGTTTACTTTCCATGTGCCCCGTTCACTTTGCGTGTGCCCCGTTCACTTTCCGTGTTTCCTGTTCACTTTGCGTGTGCCCCATTCACATTCCGTGTGCCCATGTTCACTCCGTGTGCCCTGTTCACACCGTGTGCCCCATTTACTTTCCGTGTGCCCCGTTCACTTTCTGTGTGCCCCATTCACTTTCCATGTGCCCCATTCACTTTCCGTGTGCCCCATTCACTTTGCGTGTGCCCCGTTCACTTTCCATGTGCCCTGTTCACTCCGTGTGCCCCGTTCACTCCGTGTGCCCCGTTCACTCTATGTGCCTGGTTCACTTTGCGTGTGCCCCGTTTACTTTCCGTGTGCCATGTTCACTTTCCATGTGCCCCGTTCATTTTCATTGTGCCCTGTTCACTCCGTGTGCCCCGTTCACTCCGTGTGCCCCGTTCACTCTATGTGCCTGGTTCACTTTGCGTGTGCCCCGTTTACTTTCCGTGTGCCATGTTCACTTTCCATGTGCCCCGTTCATTTTCATTGTGCCCTGTTCACTCCGTGTGCCCCGTTCACTCTGTGTGCCTGGTTCACTTTCCGTGTGCCTCGTTCACTTTCCGTGTGCCTCGTTCACTTCCCGTGTGCCCCGTTCACTTTCCGTGTGCCCCGTTCACTTTCCGTGTGCCCTGTTCACTCTGTGTGCCCTGTTCACTTTCCGTGTGCCCCGTTCACTTTGAGTGTGCCCCGTTCACTTTCCGTGTGCCCCGTTCACTTTGAGTGTGCCCCATTCACTTTCCATGTGCCCTGTTCACTCCGTGTGCCCCGTTCACTTTCCGTGTGCCCCGTTCACTTTCCGTGTGCCCCGTTCACTTTGAGTGTGCCCTGTTCACTTTCCGTGTGCCCTGTTCACTTTGCGTGTGCCCCGTTTACTTTCCGTGTGCTCCTTTCACTCCGTGTGCCCCGTTCACTCCGTGTGCCTCGTTCACTTTCCATGTTTCCTGTTCACTTTCCGTGTGCCCCGTTTACTTTCTGTGTGCCCCGTTTACTTTCCATTTGCCCCGTTCACTTTGCTTGTGCCCCGTTCACTTTCCGTGTTTCCTGTTCACTTTGCGTGTGCCCCGTTCACATTCCGTGTGCCCATGTTCACTCCGTGTGCCCTGTTCACACCGTGTGCCCCGTTTACTTTCCGTGTGCCGCGTTCACTTTCCGTGTGCCCCATTCACTTTCCATGTGCCCCATTCACTTTCCGTGTGCCCTGTTCACTCCATGTGTCCCGTTCACGTTCCATGTGCCCTGTTCACTCCGTGTGCCCCGTTCACACCGTGTGCCCCGTTCACGTTCCATGTGCCCTGTTCACTCCGTGTGCCCTGTTCACTCCGTGTGCCCCGTTCACACCGTGTGTCCCGTTCACGTTCCATGTGCCCTGTTCACTCCGTGTGCCCCGTTCACACCGTGTGCCCCGTTCACGTTCCATGTGCCCTGTTCACTCCGTGTGCCCTGTTCACTCCGTGTGCCCCGTTCACACCGTGTGCCCCGTTCACTTTCCGTGTGCCCGTTCACTTTGAGTGTGCCCCGTTCACTTTGAGTGTGCCCCGTTCACTTTCCGTGTGCCCCGTTCACTCTGTGTGCCCTGTTAACTTTCCGTGTGCCCCATTTACTTTCCGTGTGCCCTGTTTGCTTTCCATGTTCCCCATTCACTTTGCGTGTGCCCGTTTCACTCCGTGTGCCCCGTTCACTCCGTGTGCCTCGTTCACTTTCCATGTTTCCTGTTCACTTTCCGTGTGCCCCGTTTACTTTCTGTGTGCCCCGTTTACTTTCCGTGTGCCCCGTTCACTTTGCTTGTGCCCCGTTCACTTTCCGTGTTTCCTGTTCACTTTGCGTGTGCCCCGTTTACTTTCCGTGTGCCGCGTTCACTTTCCGTGTGCCCCATTCACTTTCTGTGTGCCCTGTTCACTCCATGTGTCCCGTTCACGTTCCATGTGCCCTGTTCACTCCGTGTGCCCCATTCACACCGTGTGCCCCGTTCACTTTCCGTGTGCCCATTTGCTCTCCGTGTGCCCCGTTCACTTTCCGTGTGCCCCATTTACTCTCCGTGTGCCCCGTTCACTTTCCGTGTTTCTTGTTCACAATCCGTGTGCCCTGTTCACTCCGTGTGCTCTGTTCACTCCGTGTGCCCCATTCACTTTCCGTGTGCCCCGTTCACTTTGCGTGTGCCCCGTTCACTTTGCGTGTGCCCCGTTCACTTTCCGTGTGCCCCATTCACTTTCCGTGTAGCCTGGTCACTTTCCTTGTGCCCCGTTCACTTTGCGTGTGCCCTGTTCACTCCGTGTGCCCCGTTCACTCCGTGTGCCCCGTTCACTCTGTGTGCCTGGTTCACTTTCCGTGTGCCCCGTTCAGTCCGTGTGTCCTATTCACTTTCCGTGTGCCCCGTTCTCTTTCCATTTGCCCTGTTCACTCTGTGTGCCTGGTTCACTTTGCGTGTGCCCCGTTTACTTTCCGTGTGCCATGTTCACTTTCCATGTGCCCCGTTCGTTTTCATTGTGCCCTGTTCACTCCATGTGCCCCGTTCACTTCCCGTGTGCCCCATTCACTCCATGTGCCCTGTTCACTTTCCGTGTGCCCCGTTCACTTTCCGTGTGCCCGGTTCACTCTGTGTGCCCTGTTCACTTTCTGTGTGTCCCGTTCACTCCGTGTGCCCCGTTCACTTTGCGTGCTCCCTGTTCACTCCGTGTGCCCTGTTCATTTTCCGTGAGCCCCATTCACTTTACGTGTGCCCCGTTCACTCTGTGTGCCCTGTTCACTTTCCGTGTGCCCTGTTCACTTTGCGTGTGCCCCGTTCACTTTCCGTATGCCCCGTTCACTCTGTGTGCCCTGTTCACTTTGCGTGTGCCCTGTTTTCTTTCCGTGTGCCCCGTTCACTTTGCGTGTGCCCTATTCACTCCGTGTGCCCTGTTCATTTTCCGTGTGCCCTGTTCACTTTCTGTGTGTCCCGTTCACTCCGTGTGCCCCGTTCACTTTGCATGCTCCCTGTTCACTCTGTGTGCCCTGTTCATTTTCCGTGTGCCCCATTCACTTTCCGTGTGCCCCGTTCACTCCGTGTGCCCTGTTCACTCCATGTGCCCTGTTTACGTCCCGTGTGCCCCGTTCACTTTGCGTGTGCCCCTTTCACTTTGCGTGTGCCCCGTTCACTCCGTGTGCCCCATTCACTTTCCGTGTTTCCTGTTCACTTTCCGTGTGCCCCATTCACTTTCCGTGTGCCCCGTTTACTTTCCGTGTGCCCCGTTTACTTTCCGTGTGCCCCGTTCACTTTGCGTGTGCCCCGTTCACTTTCCGTGTTTCCTGTTCACTTTGCGTGTGCCCATGTTCACTCCGTGTGCCCTGTTCACACCGTGTGCCCCATTTACTTTCCGTGTGCCCCGTTCACTTTGCGTGTGCCCCGTTCACTTGCCCCGTTCACTTTCCATGTGCCCCGTTCACTCCGTGTGCCCCGTTCACTTTCCGTGTGCCCCATTCACTTTCCGTGTGCCCCATTCACTTTCCGTGTGCCCCGTTCACTCTATGTGCCTGGTTCACTCTATGTGCCTGGTTCACTTTGCGTGTGCCCCGTTTACTTTCCGTGTGCCCCATTCACTTTCCGTGTGCCCCATTCACTTTCCGTGTGCCCCGTTCACTCTATGTGCCTGGTTCACTCTATGTGCCTGGTTCACTTTGCGTGTGCCCCGTTTACTTTCCGTGTGCCATGTTCACTTTCCATGTGCCCCGTTCATTTTCATTGTGCCCTGTTCACTCCGTGTGCCCCGTTCACTCCGTGTGCCCCGTTCACTCTATGTGCCTGGTTCACTTTGCGTGTGCCTCATTTACATTCCGTGTGCCATGTTCACTTTCCATGTGCCCCGTTCATTTTCATTGTGCCCTGTTCACTCCGTGTGCCCCGTTCACTCCGTGTGCCCCGTTCACTCTGTGTGCCTGGTTCACTTTCCGTGTGCCTCGTTCACTTTCCATGTGCCCCGTTCACTTTCCGTGTGCCCTGTTCACTCTGTGTGCCCTGTTCACTTTCCGTGTGCCCCGTTCACTTTGAGTGTGCCCCGTTCACTTTCCGTGTGCCCCGTTCACTTTGAGTGTGCCCCGTTCACTTTGAGTGTGCCCTGTTCACTCCGTGTGCCCCGTTCACTTTCCGTGTGCCCCGTTCACTTTCCGTGTGCCCCGTTCACTTTGAGTGTGCCCCGTTCACTTTCCGTGTGCCCTGTTCACTTTGCGTGTGCCCCGTTTACTTTGCGTGTGCCCCTTTCACTCCGTGTGCCTCGTTCACTTTCCATGTTTCCTGTTCACTTTCCGTGTGCCTCGTTTACTTTCTGTGTGCCCCGTTTACTTTCCATTTGCCCCGTTCACTTTGCTTGTGCCCCGTTCACTTTCCGTGTTTCCTGTCCACTTTGCGTGTGCCCCGTTCACATTCCGTGTGCCCATGTTCACTCCGTGTGCCCTGTTCACACCGTGTGCCCCGTTTACTTTCCGTGTGCCCCGTTTACTTTCCGTGTGCCGCGTTCACTTTCCGTGTGCCCCATTCACTTTCCATGTGCCCCATTCACTTTCCGTGTGCCCTGTTCACTCCATGTGTCCCGTTCACGTTCCATGTGCCCTGTTCACTCCGTGTGCCCCGTTCACACCGTGTGCCCCGTTCACTTTCCATGTGCCCGTTTCACTCTGTGTGCCCTGTTCACTTTCCGTGTGCCCTGTTCACTCCATGTGTCCCGTTCACGTTCCATGTGCCCTGTTCACTCCGTGTGCCCCGTTCACACCGTGTGCCCCGTTCACTTTCCGTGTGCCCGTTCACTTTGAGTGTGCCCCGTTCACTTTGAGTGTGCCCCGTTCACTTTCCGTGTGCCCCGTTCACTCTGTGTGCCTCGTTCACTTTCCGTGTGCCTCGTTCACTTTTCGTGTACCCTGTTCACTCCGTGTTCCTCATTCACTTTCCGTGTACCCCGTTCACTTTCCGTGTGCCCTGTTTGCTTTCCATGTGCCCCATTCACTTTGCGTGTGCCCCTTTCACTCCGTGTGCCCCGTTCACTCCGTGTGCCCCATTCACTTTCCATGTTTCCTGTTCACTTTCCGTGTGCCCCGTTCACTTTCTGTGTGCCCCGTTTACTTTCCATGTGCCCCGTTCACTTTGCTTGTGCCCCGTTCACTTTCCGTGTTTCCTGTTCACTTTGCGTGTGCCCCGTTCACATTCCGTGTGCCCATGTTCACTCCGTGTGCCCTGTTCACACCGTGTGCCCCGTTTACTTTCCGTGTGCCGCGTTCACTTTGCGTGTGCCCCGTTTACTTTGCGTGTGCCCCTTTCACTCCGTGTGCCCCGTTCACTCTGTGTGCCTCGTTCACTTTCCATGTTTCCTGTTCACTTTCCGTGTGCCCCGTTTACTTTCTGTGTGCCCCGTTTACTTTCCATTTGCCCCGTTCACTTTGCTTGTGCCCCGTTCACATTCCGTGTGCCCATGTTCACTTCGTGTGCCCTGTTCACACCGTGTGCCCCGTTTACTTTCCGTGTGCCGCGTTCACTTTCCGTGTGCCCCGTTCACTTTCCATGTGCCCTGTTCACTCCATGTGTCCCGTTCACGTTCCATGTGCCCTGTTCACTCCGTGTGCCCCGTTCACACCGTGTGCCCCGTTCACTTTCCGTGTGCCCCATTTGCTCTCCGTGTGCCCCGTTCACTTTCCGTGTGCCCCATTTACTCTCCGTGTGCCCCGTTCACTTTCCGTGTTTCTTGTTCACAATCCGTGTGCTCTGTTCACTCCGTGTGCCCCATTCACTTTGCGTGTGCCCCGTTCACTTTGCGTGTGCCCCGTTCACTTTGCGTGTGCCCCGTTCACTTTCTGTGTGCCCTGTTCACTCCGTGTTCCTCATTCACTTTCCGTGTGCCCCATTCACTTTCCGTGTGCCCCGTTCTCTTTCCATTTGCCCTGTTCACTCCGTGTGCCCCGTTCACTCCGTGTGCCCAGTTCACTCTGTGTGCCTGGTTCACTTTGCGTGTGCCCCGTTTACTTTCCGTGTGCCTTGTTCACTTTCCATGTGCCCCGTTCGTTTTCATTGTGCCCTGTTCACTCCGTGTGCCCCGTTCACTCTGTGTGCCCTGTTCACTTTCCGTGTGCCTCGTTCACTTCCCGTGTGCCCCATTCACTCCATGTGCCCCGTTCACTTTCCGTGTGCCCCGTTCACTTTCCGTGTGCCCGGTTCACTCTGTGTGCCCTGTTCACGTTGCGTGTGCCCCGTTCACTCCGTGTGCCCTGTTCACTCCATGTGCCCCGTTTACTTCCCGTGTGCTCCGTTCACTTTGCGTGTGCCCCGTTCACTTTGCGTGTGCCCCGTTCACTCCGTGTGCCCCATTCACTTTCCGTGTTTCCTGTTTACTTTCAGTGTGCCCCGTTTACTTTCCATGTGCCCCGTTCACTTTCCGTGTTTCCTGTTCACTTTCCGTGTGCCCCGTTCACTTTCCGTGTTTCCTGTTCACTTTCCGTGTGCCCCGTTCACTTTCCGTGTTTCCTGTTCACTTTCCGTGTGCCCCATTCACTTTCCGTGTGCCCCATTCACTTCCCGTGTGCCCCATTCACTTTGCATGTACCCGTTCACTTTGCGTGTGCCCCATTCAGTCCGTGTGTCCTATTCACTTTCTGTGTGGCCCATTCACTTTCCATGTGCCCCATTCACTTTGCGTGTGCCCCGTTCAGTCTGTGTGACCTATTCACATTCCGTGTGCCCCGTTCACTTTGCACCTGCCCCGTTCACTTTCCGTGTTCCCCGTTCACTTTCCGTGTTCCCCATTCACTTTCCGTGTGCCCCGTTCACTTTCCGTGTTCCCCGTTCACTTTCCGTGTTCCCCGTTCACTTTCCGTGTGCCCTGTTCACTCCATGTGCCCATGTTCACTCCGTGTGCCCCATTCACTCCGTGTGCCCCGTTCACTCCGTGTGCCCCATTCACTCTGTGTGCCTGGTTCACTTTGCGTGTGCCCCGTTCAGTCCGTGTGTCCTATTCACTTTGCGTGCGCCCCATTCACTTTGCGTGTGCCTGGTTCACTTTCCGTGTGCCCCGTTCACTTTCCGTGTTCCCCATTCACTTTGCGTGTGCCTGGTTCACTTTCCGTGTGCCCCGTTCACTTTCCGTGTTCCCCGTTCACTTTGCGTGTGCCTGGTTCACTTTCCATGTGCCCCGTTCACTCTGTGTGCCCCGTTCACTCTGTGTGCCCCGTTCACTTTCCGTGTGCCCCGTTTACTTTCCGTGTGCCCCATTCACTTTATGTGTGCCCCGTTCACTCTGTGTGCCCTGTTCATTTTCTGTGTGCCCCATTCACTTTGCGTGTGCCCCGTTCACTCCGTGTGCCCTGTTCACTTTGCGTGTGCCCTGTTCACTTTGCGTGTGCACCGTTCACTTTGCGTGTGCCCTGTTCACTCCGTGTGCCATGTTCATTTTTCGTGTGCCCCATTCACTTTACGTGTGCCCCGTTCATTCCTGAAGAGGGGCTTATGCCCGAAACGTCGATTCTCCTGTTCCCTGGATGCTGCCTGACCTGCTGCGCTTTTCCAGCAACACATTTCCAGCTCTAATCCCCAACATCTGCAGACCTCACTTTCTCCTCCATTCACTCCGTGTGCCCCGTTCACTTTCCGTGTGCCCCGTTCACTTTCCGTGTGCCCCGTTTACTTTCCGTGTGCCCTGTTCACTTTCCGTGTGCCCCGTTCACTTTCCGTGTGCCCCGTTCACTCTGTGTGCCTTGTTCACTTTCCGTGTGCCCCATTCACTTTGCGTGTGCCCCATTCACTCCGTGTGCCCCGTTCACTCTGTGTGCCTGGTTCACTTTGCGTGTGCCCCGTTTACTTTCCGTGTGCCATGTTCACTTTCCATGTGCCCCGTTCATTTTCATTGTGCCCTGTTCACTTTCCGTGTGCCTCGTTCACTTTCCGTGTGCCCCATTCACTCCATGTGCCCCGTTCACTTTCCGTGTGCCCCGTTCACTCTGTGTGCCCTGTTCACGTTCCGTGTGCCCCGTTTAATTTCCGTGTGCCCCGTTCACTTTCTGTGTGTCCCGTTCACTCCGTGTGCCCCGTTCACTTTGCGTGTGCCCTGTTCACTCCGTGTGACCTGTTCACTTTCCGTGTGCCCCGTTCACTTTGTGTGTGCCCCGTTCACTTTCCGTATGCCCCATTCACTCCGTGTGCCCCGTTCACTTTGCGTGTGCCCTGTTCACTCCGTGTGCCCTGTTCATTTTCCGTGTGCCCCATTCACTTTACGTGTGCCCCGTTCACTCAGTGTGCCCCGTTCACTTTGCGTGTGCCCTGTTCACTCCGTGTGCCCTGTTCATTTTCCGTGTGCCCCATTCACTTTACGTGTGCCCCGTTCACTTTGCGTGTGCCCCGTTTTCTTTCCGTGTGCGCCGTTCGCTTTGTGTGTGCCCTGTTCACTTTCTGTGTGTCCCGTTCACTCCGTGTGCCCCGTTCACTTTGCGTGTGCCCTGTTCACTCCGTGTGCCCTGTTCATTTTCCGTGTGCCCCATTCACTTTGCGTGTGCCCCGTTCACTCCGTGTGCCCTGTTCACTCCATGTGCCCTGTTTACTTCCCGTGTGCCCCGTTCACTTTGTGTGTGCCCCGTTCACTTTGCGTGTGCCCCGTTCACTTTGCGTGTACCCCGTTCACTCCGTGTGCCCCATTCACTTTCCGTGTTTCCTGTTCACTTTCCGTGTGTCCCATTCACTTTCCATGTGCCCCATTCACTTTCCGTGTGCCCCATTCACTTTCCGTGTGCCCCATTCACTTTGCGTGTGCCCTGTTCACTTTCCATGTGCCCTGTTCACTCCATGTGTCCCTTTCACGTTCCATGTGCTCTGTTCACTCCGTGTGCCCCGTTCACTCCGTGTGCCCCGTTCACTTTCCGTGTGCCCCGTTCACTCCGTGTGCCCCGTTCACTCCGTGTGCCTGGTTCACTTTGCGTGTGCCCCATTCACTTTCCGTGTGCCCCGTTCGCTTTGTGTGTGCCCCGTTCACTTTCTGTGTGTCCCGTTCACTCCGTGTGCCCCGTTCACTCCGTGTGCCCTGTTCACTTTGCGTGTGCCCTGTTCACTTTCTGTGTGTCCCATTCACTCCGTGTGCCCCGTTCACTTTGCGTGTGCCCTGTTCACTCCGTGTGCCCTGTTCATTTTCCATGTGCCCCATTCACTTTGCGTGTGCCCCGTTCACTCCGTGTGCCCTGTTCACACCGTGTGCCCCATTTACTTTCCGTGTGCCCCATTTACTTTCCGTGTGCCCCGTTCACTTTCCGTGTGCCCCATTCACTTTCCATGTGCCCCATTCACTTTCCGTGTGCCCCATTCACTTTGCGTGTGCCCCGTTCACTTTCCATGTGCCCTGTTCACTCCGTGTGCCCCATTCACTCCGTGTATCCCGTTCACTTTCCGTGTGCCCCATTCACTTTCCGTGTGCCCCGTTCACTCCGTGTGCCCCGTTCACTCTATGTGCCTGGTTCACTTTGCGTGTGCCCCGTTTACTTTCCGTGTGCCATGTTCACTTTCCATGTGCCCCGTTCATTTTCATTGTGCCCTGTTCACTCCGTGTGCCCCGTTCACTCCGTGTGCCCCGTTCACTCTATGTGCCTGGTTCACTTTGCGTGTGCCCCGTTTACTTTCCGTGTGCCATGTTCACTTTCCATGTGCCCCGTTCATTTTCATTGTGCCCTGTTCACTCCGTGTGCCCAGTTCACTCTGTGTGCCTGGTTCACTTTCCGTGTGCCTCGTTCACTTTCCGTGTGCCTCGTTCACTTCCCGTGTGCCCCGTTCACTTTCCGTGTGCCCTGTTCACTCTGTGTGCCCTGTTCACTTTCCGTGTGCCCTGTTCACTTTCCGTGTGCCCCGTTCGCTTTCCGTGTGCCCCGTTCACTTTGAGTGTGCCCCATTCACTTTCCATGTGCCCTGTTCACTCCGTGTGCCCCGTTCACACCGTTTGCCCCGTTCACTTTCCGTGTGCCCCGTTCACTTTGAGTGTGCCCCGTTCACTTTCCGTGTGCCCCGTTTACTTTGCGTGTGCCCCTTTCACTCCGTGTGCCTCGTTCACTTTCCATGTTTCCTGTTCACTTTCCGTGTGCCCCGTTTACTTTCTGTGTGCCCCGTTTACTTTCCATTTGCCCCGTTCACTTTGCTTGTGCCCCGTTCACTTTCCGTGTTTCCTGTTCACTTTGCGTGTGCCCCGTTCACATTCCGTGTGCCCATGTTCACTCCGTGTGCCCTGTTCACACCGTGTGCCCCGTTTACTTTCCGTGTGCCGCGTTCACTTTCCGTGTGCCCCATTCACTTTCCATGTGTCCTGTTCACTCCATGTGTCCCGTTCACGTTCCATGTGCCCTGTTCACTCCGTGTGCCCCGTTCACACCGTGTGCCCCGTTCACTTTCCGTGTGCCCCATTTGCTCTCCGTGTGCCCCGTTCACTTTCCGTGTTTCTTGTTCACAATCCGTGTGCTCTGTTCACTCCGTGTGCCCCATTCACTTTCCGTGTGCCCCGTTCACTTTGCGTGTGCCCCGTTCACTTTCCGTGTGCCCTGTTCACTCTGTGTGCCCTGTTCACTTTCCGTGTGCCCTGTTCACTTTGAGTGTGCCCCGTTCACTTTCCGTGTGCCCCGTTCACTTTGAGTGTGCCCCATTCACTTTCCATGTGCCCTGTTCACTCCGTGTGCCCCGTTCACTTTCCGTGTGCCCCGTTCACTTTGAGTGTGCCCCGTTCACTTTCCGTGTGCCCCGTTTACTTTGCGTGTGCCCCTTTCACTCCGTGTGCCTCGTTCACTTTCCATGTTTCCTGTTCACTTTCCGTGTGCCCCGTTTACTTTCTGTGTGCCCCGTTTACTTTCCATTTGCCCCGTTCACTTTGCTTGTGCCCCGTTCACTTTCCGTGTTTCCTGTTCACTTTGCGTGTGCCCCGTTCACATTCCGTGTGCCCATGTTCACTCCGTGTGCCCTGTTCACACCGTGTGCCCCGTTTACTTTCCGTGTGCCGCGTTCACTTTCCGTGTGCCCCATTCACTTTCCATGTGTCCTGTTCACTCCATGTGTCCCGTTCACGTTCCATGTGCCCTGTTCACTCCGTGTGCCCCGTTCACACCGTGTGCCCCGTTCACTTTCCGTGTGCCCCATTTGCTCTCCGTGTGCCCCGTTCACTTTCCGTGTTTCTTGTTCACAATCCGTGTGCTCTGTTCACTCCGTGTGCCCCATTCACTTTCCGTGTGCCCCGTTCACTTTGCGTGTGCCCCGTTCACTTTGCGTGTGCCCCGTTCACTTTCTGTGTGCCCCGTTCACTTTGCGTGTGCCCCGTTCACTTTCTGTGTGCCCCGTTCACTTTCCGTGTGCCCTGTTCACTCCGTGTTCCTCATTCACTTTCCGTGTGCCCCGTTCACTTTCCGTGTGCCCCGTTCACTTTCCGTGTACCCTGTTCACTCCGTGTTCCTCATTCACTTTCCGTGTACCCCGTTCACTTTCCGTGTGCTCTGTTCACTTTGCACGTGCCCCGTTCACTTTCTGTTTTCCTGTTCACTTTCCGTGTAGCCTGGTCACTTTCCTTGTGCCCCGTTCACTTTGCGTGTGCCCTGTTCACTCCGTGTGCCCCGTTCACTCCGTGTGCCCCGTTCACTCCGTGTGCCCCGTTCACTCTGTGTGCCTGGTTCACTTTCCGTGTGCCCCGTTCTCTTTCCATTTGCCCTGTTCACTCTGTGTGCCTGGTTCACTTTGCGTGTGCCCCGTTTACTTTCCGTGTGCCATGTTCACTTTCCATGTGCCCCGTTCGTTTTCATTGTGCCCTGTTCACTCCGTGTGCCCCGTTCACTCCGTGTGCCCCATTCACTCCATGTGCCCCGTTCACTTCCCGTGTGCCCCATTCACTCCATGTGCCCTGTTCACTTTCCGTGTGCCCGGTTCACTCTGTGTGCCCTGTTCACTTTCTGTGTGTCCCGTTCACTCCGTGTGCCCCGTTCACTTTGCGTGCTCCCTGTTCACTCCGTGTGCCCTGTTCATTTTCCGTGAGCCCCATTCACTTTACGTGTGCCCCGTTCACTCTGTGTGCCCTGTTCACTTTCCGTGTGCCCTGTTCACTTTGCGTGTGCCCCGTTCACTTTCCGTATGCCCCGTTCACTCTGTGTGCCCTGTTCACTTTGCGTGTGCCCTGTTTTCTTTCCGTGTGCCCCGTTCGCTTTGTGTGTGCCCTGTTCACTTTCTGTGTGTCCCGTTCACTCAGTGTGCCCCGTTCACTTTGCGTGTGCCCTATTCACTCCGTGTGCCCTGTTCATTTTCCGTGTGCCCTGTTCACTTTCTGTGTGTCCCGTTCACTCCGTATGGCCCGTTCACTTTGCGTGCTCCCTGTTCACTCCGTGCGCCCTGTTCATTTTCCGTGTGCCCCATTCACTTTCCGTGTGCCCCGTTCACTCCGTGTGCCCTGTTCACTCCATGTGCCCTGTTTACGTCCCGTGTGCCCCGTTCACTTTGCGTGTGCCCCTTTCACTTTGCGAGTGCCCCGTTCACTCCGTGTGCCCCTTTCACTTTCCGTGTTTCCTGTTCACTTTCCGTGTGCCCCATTCACTTTCCGTGTGCCCCGTTTACTTTCCGTGTGCCCCGTTCACTTTGCGTGTGCCCCGTTCACTTTCCGTGTTTCCTGTTCACTTTGCGTGTGCCCCGTTCACATTCGGTGTGCCCATGTTCACTCCGTGTGCCCTGTTCACACCGTGTGCCCCATTTACTTTCCGTGTGCCCCGTTCACTTTCTGTGTGCCCCATTCACTTTCCATGTGCCCCATTCACTTTCCGTGTGCCCCGTTCACTTTCCATGTGCCCTGTTCACTCCGTGTGCCCCGTTCACTCCGTGTACCCCGTTCACTTTCCGTGTGCCCCATTCACTTTCCGTGTGCCCCGTTCACTCCGTGTGCCCCGTTCACTCTATGTGCCTGGTTCACTTTGCGTGTGCCCCGTTTACTTTCCGTGTGCCATGTTCACTTTCCATGTGCTCCGTTCATTTTCATTGTGCCCTGTTCACTCCGTGTGCCCCGTTCACTCCATGTGCCCCGTTCACTCTATGTGCCTGGTTCACTTTGTGTGTGCCCCGTTTACTTTCCGTGTGCCATGTTCACTTTCCATGTGCCCCGTTCATTTTCATTGTGCCCTGTTCACTCCGTGTGCCCTGTTCACTCTGTGTGCCTGGTTCACTTTCCGTGTGCCTCGTTCACTTTCCGTGTGCCTCGTTCACTTCCCGTGTGCCCCGTTCACTTTCCGTGTGCCCCGTTCACTTTCCGTGTGCCCTGTTCACTCTGTGTGCCCTGTTCACTTTCCGTGTGCCCCGTTCACTTTCCGTGTGCCCCGTTCACTTTGAGTGTGCCCCATTCACTTTCCATGTGCCCTGTTCACTCCGTGTGCCCCGTTCACACCGTGTGCCCCGTTCACTTTCCGTGTGCCCCGTTCACTTTGAGTGTGCCCCGTTCACTTTCCGTGTGCCCTGTTCACTTTGCGTGTGCCCCGTTCACTTTGCGTGTGCCGCGTTCACTTTGCGTGTGCCCCGTTCACTTTGAGTGTGCCCCGTTCACTTTCCGTGTGCCCCGTTCACTTTCCGTGTGCCCCGTTCACTTTGAGTGTGCCCCATTCACTTTCCATGTGCCCCTTTCACTCCGTGTGCCCCTTTCACTCCGTGTGCCTCGTTCACTTTCCATGTTTCCTGTTCACTTTCCGTGTGCCCCGTTTACTTTCCGTGTGCCCCGTTTACTTTCCATTTGCCCCGTTCACTTTGCTTGTGCCCCGTTCACTTTCCGTGTTTCCTGTTCACTTTGCGTGTGCCCCGTTCACATTCCGTGTGCCCATGTTCACTCCGTGTGCCCTGTTCACACCGTGTGCCCCATTTACTTTCCGTGTGCCGCGTTCACTTTCCGTGTGCCCCATTCACTTTCCGTGTGCCCTGTTTACTTTCCGTGTGCCGCGTTCACTTTCCGTGTGCCCCATTCACTTTCCGTGTGCCCTGTTCACTCCATGTGTCCCGTTCACGTTCCATGTGCCCTGTTCACTCCGTGTGCCCCGTTCACTTTCCGTGTGCCCGTTCACTCCATGTGTCCCGTTCACGTTCCATGTGCCCTGTTCACTCCGTGTACCCCGTTCACACCGTGTGCCCCGTTCACTTTCCGTGTGCACGTTCACTTTGAGTGTGCCCCGTTCACTTTGAGTGTGCCCCGTTCACTTTCCGTGTGCCCCGTTCACTCTGTGTGCCCTGTTCACTTTCCGTGTGCCCCATTTACTTTCCGTGTGCCCTGTTTGCTTTCCATGTGCCCCATTCACTTTGCGTGTGCCCCTTTCACTCCGTGTGCCCCATTCACTTTCCATGTGCCCCGTTTACTTTCTGTGTGCCCCGTTTACTTTCTGTGTGCCCCGTTTACTTTCCGTGTGCCCCGTTCACTTTCCGTGTTTCCTGTTCACTTTGCGTGTGCCCCGTTCACATTCCGTGTGCCCATGTTCACTCCGTGTGCCCTGTTCACACCGTGTGCCCCGTTTACTTTCCGTGTGCCGCGTTCACTTTCCGTGTGCCCCATTCACTTTCCATGTGCCCTGTTCACTCCATGTGTCCCGTTCACGTTCCATGTGCCCTGTTCACTCCGTGTGCCCCGTTCACACCGTGTGCCCCGTTCACTTTCCGTGTGCCCCATTTGCTCTCCGTGTGCCCCGTTCACTTTCCGTGTGCCCCATTTGCTCTCCGTGTGCCCTGTTCACTTTGCGTGTGCCCCGTTTACTTTGCGTGTGCCGCGTTCACTCCGTGTGCCTCGTTCACTTTCCATGTTTCCTGTTCACTTTCCGTGTGCCCCGTTTACTTTCTGTGTGCCCCGTTTACTTTCCATTTGCCCCGTTCACTTTGCTTGTGCCCCGTTCACTTTCCGTGTTTCCTGTCCACTTTGCGTGTGCCCCGTTCACATTCCGTGTGCCCATGTTCACTCCGTGTGCCCTGTTCACACCGTGTGCCCCGTTTACTTTCCGTGTGCCCCGTTTACTTTCCGTGTGCCGCGTTCACTTTCCGTGTGCCCCATTCACTTTCCATGTGCCCCATTCACTTTCCGTGTGCCCTGTTCACTCCATGTGTCCCGTTCACGTTCCATGTGCCCTGTTCACTCCGTGTGCCCCGTTCACACCGTGTGCCCCGTTCACTTTCCATGTGCCCGTTCACTCCATGTGTCCCGTTCACGTTCCATGTGCCCTGTTCACTCCGTGTTCCCCGTTCACACCGTGTGCCCCGTTCACTTTCCATGTGCCCGTTCACTCCATGTGTCCCGTTCACGTTCCATGTGCCCTGTTCACTCCGTGTGCCCCGTTCACACCGTGTGCCCCGTTCACTTTCCATGTGCCCGTTCACTCCATGTGTCCCGTTCACGTTCCATGTGCCCTGTTCACTCCGTGTGCCCCGTTCACACCGTGTGCCCCGTTCACTTTCCGTGTGCCCCATTTGCTCTCCGTGTGCCCCGTTCACTTTCCGTGTGCCCCATTTACTCTCCGTGTGCCCCGTTCACTTTCCGTGTTTCTTGTTCACAATCCGTGTGCTCTGTTCACTCCGTGTGCCCCATTCACTTTCCGTGTGCCCCGTTCACTTTGCGTGTGCCCCGTTCACTTTGCGTGTGCCCCGTTCACTTTCTGTGTGCCCCGTTTACGTTCCGTGTGCCCTGTTCACTTTCCGTGCGCCCTGTTCACTACGTGTGCCTCGTTTACGTTCCGTGTGCCCTGTTCACTTTCCGTGCGCCCTGTTCACTACGTGTGCCTCGTTCACTTTCCGTGTGCCCCGTTCACTATCCATGTGCCCTTTCTCTTTCCGTGTGCCCCGTACACTCCATGTGCCTCGTTCACTTTCCGTGTGCCCCGTTCACTTTCCGTGTGCCCTGTTCACTTTCTGTGTGCCCTGTTCACTTTCCGTGTGCCCCGTTCACTCCGTGTGCCCTGTTCATTTTGCGTGTGCCCTGTTCACTCCGTGTGCCCCGTTCACTTTCCGTGTGCCCTGTTCACTCCGTATGCCCCGTTCACTCCGTGTGCCCCGTTCACTCCGTGTGCCCCGTTCACTTTGCGTGTGCCCTGTTCACTCCGTGTGCCCTGTTCATTTTGCGTGTGCCCTGTTCACTCCGTGTGCCCTGTTCATTTTCCGTGTGCCCCATTCACTTTGCGTGTGCCCTGTTTACTTCCCGTGTGCCCCGTTCACTTTGCGTGTGCCCCATTCACTTTCCGTGTTTCCTGTTCTCTTTCCGTGAGCCCCATTCACTTTCTGTGTGCCCCGTTTATTTTCCGTGTGCACCGTTCACTTTGAGTGTGCCCCGTTCACATTCCATGTGCCCATGTTCACTCCGTGTGCCCTGTTCACACCGTGTGCCCCGTTCACTCCGTGTCCCCCGTTCACTCTGTGTGCCTGGTTCACTATCCATGTGCCCTTTCTCTTTCTGTGTGCCACGTTCACTCCGTGTGCCCCGTTTACGTTCCGTGTGCCCTGTTCACTTTCCGTGTGCCCTGTTCACTTTCCGTGTGCCCTGTTCACTTTCCGTGTGCCCTGTTCACTTTGCGTGTGCCCCGTTCACTTTCCGTGTGCCCTGTTCACTTTCCGTGTGCCCCGTTCACTTTCCGTGTGCCCTGTTCACTCCCTGTGCCCCGTTCCCTCTGTGTGCCCCGTTCACTTTCCGTGTGCCTTGTTCAATCCGTGTGCCCCGTTCTCTCTGTGTGTCCGGTTCACTTTGCGTGTGAACGGTTCAATCCATGTGCTTAGTTCACTCTACGTGTACCCCGTTCAATTTCCGTATCATCCGTTCACTTTCCGTGTGCCCCGTTCACTTTGAGTGTGCCCCGTTCACTTTCCGTGTGCCCTGTTCACTTTGCGTGTGCCCCGTTTACTTTGCGTGTGCCCCTTTCACTCCGTGTGCCCATGTTCACTCCGTGTGCCCTGTTCACACCGTGTGCCCCGTTTACTTTCCGTGTGCCGCGTTCACTTTCCGTGTGCCCCATTCACTTTCCGTGTGCCCCATTCACTTTCCATGTGCCCCATTCACTTTCCATGTGCCCTGTTCACTCCGTGTGCCCCGTTCACACCGTGTGCCCCGTTCACTTTCCGTGTGCCCCGTTCACTTTGAGTGTGCCCCATTCACTTTCCATGTGCCCTGTTCACTCCGTGTGCCCCGTTCACACCGTGTGCCCCGTTCACTTTCCGTGTGCCCCGTTCACTTTGAGTGTGCCCCGTTCACTTTCCGTGTGCCCTGTTCACTTTGCGTGTGCCCCGTTCACTTTGCGTGTGCCGCGTTCACTTTGCGTGTGCCCCGTTCACTTTGAGTGTGCCCCGTTCACTTTC
The DNA here is from genome assembly GCF_037043375.1 of Chiloscyllium plagiosum. Lineage (NCBI taxonomy): Eukaryota > Metazoa > Chordata > Chondrichthyes > Orectolobiformes > Hemiscylliidae > Chiloscyllium > Chiloscyllium plagiosum. Next base: position 156,441,719 of record NW_028270140.1, read on the forward strand.
CGTGTGCCCCGTTCACTTTCCGTGTGCCCCGTTCACTTTGAGTGTGCCCCATTCACTTTCCATGTGCCCCTTTCACTCCGTGTGCCCCTTTCACTCCGTGTGCCTCGTTCACTTTCCATGTTTCCTGTTCACTTTCCGTGTGCCCCGTTTACTTTCTGTGTGCCCCGTTTACTTTCCATTTGCCCCGTTCACTTTGCTTGTGCCCCTTTCACTTTCCGTGTTTCCCGTTCACTTTGCTTGTGCCCCGTTCACTTTCCGTGTTTCCTGTTCACTTTGCGTGTGCCCCGTTCACATTCCGTGTGCCCATGTTCACTCCGTGTGCCCTGTTCACACCGTGTGCCCCATTTACTTTCCGTGTGCCGCGTTCACTTTCCGTGTGCCCCATTCACTTTCCGTGTGCCCTGTTTACTTTCCGTGTGCCGCGTTCACTTTCCGTGTGCCCCATTCACTTTCCGTGTGCCCTGTTCACTCCATGTGTCCCGTTCACGTTCCATGTGCCCTGTTCACTCCGTGTGCCCCGTTCACACCGTGTGCCCCGTTCACTTTCCGTGTGCCCGTTCACTTTGAGTGTGCCCCGTTCACTTTGAGTGTGCCCCGTTCACTTTCCGTGTGCCCCGTTCACTCTGTGTGCCCTGTTCACTTTCCGTGTGCCCCATTTACTTTCCGTGTGCCCTGTTTGCTTTCCATGTGCCCCATTCACTTTGCGTGTGCCCCTTTCACTCCGTGTGCCCCATTCACTTTCCATGTTTCCTGTTCACTTTCTGTGTGCCCCGTTTACTTTCTGTGTGCCCCGTTTACTTTCCGTGTGCCCCGTTCACTTTCCGTGTTTCCTGTTCACTTTGCGTGTGCCCCGTTCACATTCCGTGTGCCCATGTTCACTCCGTGTGCCCTGTTCACACCGTGTGCCCCGTTTACTTTCCGTGTGCCGCGTTCACTTTCCGTGTGCCCCATTCACTTTCCATGTGCCCTGTTCACTCCATGTGTCCCGTTCACGTTCCATGTGCCCTGTTCACTCCGTGTGCCCCGTTCACACCGTGTGCACCGTTCACTTTCCGTGTGCCCCATTTGCTCTCCGTGTGCCCCGTTCACTTTCCGTGTGCCCCATTTGCTCTCCGTGTGCCCTGTTCACTTTGCGTGTGCCCCGTTTACTTTGCGTGTGCCCCTTTCACTCCGTGTGCCGCGTTCACTCCGTGTGCCTCGTTCACTTTCCATGTTTCCTGTTCACTTTCCGTGTGCCCCGTTTACTTTCTGTGTGCCCCGTTTACTTTCCATTTGCCCCGTTCACTTTGCTTGTGCCCCGTTCACTTTCCGTGTTTCCTGTCCACTTTGCGTGTGCCCCGTTCACATTCCGTGTGCCCATGTTCACTCCGTGTGCCCTGTTCACACCGTGTGCCCCGTTTACTTTCCGTGTGCCCCGTTTACTTTCCGTGTGCCGCGTTCACTTTCCGTGTGCCCCATTCACTTTCCATGTGCCCCATTCACTTTCCGTGTGCCCTGTTCACTCCATGTGTCCCGTTCACGTTCCATGTGCCCTGTTCACTCCGTGTGCCCCGTTCACACCGTGTGCCCCGTTCACTTTCCATGTGCCCGTTCACTCCATGTGTCCCGTTCACGTTCCATGTGCCCTGTTCACTTTCCGTGTGCCCCATTTGCTCTCCGTGTGCCCTGTTCACTTTGCGTGTGCCCCGTTTACTTTGCGTGTGCCCCTTTCACTCCGTGTGCCGCGTTCACTCCGTGTGCCTCGTTCACTTTCCATGTTTCCTGTTCACTTTCCGTGTGCCCCGTTTACTTTCTGTGTGCCCCGTTTACTTTCCATTTGCCCCGTTCACTTTGCTTGTGCCCCGTTCACTTTCCGTGTTTCCTGTCCACTTTGCGTGTGCCCCGTTCACATTCCGTGTGCCCATGTTCACTCCGTGTGCCCTGTTCACACCGTGTGCCCCGTTTACTTTCCGTGTGCCCCGTTTACTTTCCGTGTGCCGCGTTCACTTTCCGTGTGCCCCATTCACTTTCCATGTGCCCCATTCACTTTCCGTGTGCCCTGTTCACTCCATGTGTCCCGTTCACGTTCCATGTGCCCTGTTCACTCCGTGTGCCCCGTTCACACCGTGTGCCCCGTTCACTTTCCATGTGCCCGTTCACTCCATGTGTCCCGTTCACGTTCCATGTGCCCTGTTCACTCCGTGTTCCCCGTTCACACCGTGTGCCCCGTTCACTTTCCATGTGCCCGTTCACTCCATGTGTCCCGTTCACGTTCCATGTGCCCTGTTCACTCCGTGTGCCCCGTTCACACCGTGTGCCCCGTTCACTTTCCATGTGCCCGTTCACTCCATGTGTCCCGTTCACGTTCCATGTGCCCTGTTCACTCCGTGTGCCCCGTTCACACCGTGTGCCCCGTTCACTTTCCGTGTGCCCCATTTGCTCTCCGTGTGCCCCGTTCACTTTCCGTGTGCCCCATTTACTCTCCGTGTGCCCCGTTCACTTTCCGTGTTTCTTGTTCACAATCCGTGTGCTCTGTTCACTCCGTGTGCCCCATTCACTTTCCGTGTGCCCCGTTCACTTTGCGTGTGCCCCGTTCACTTTGCGTGTGCCCCGTTCACTTTCTGTGTGCCCCGTTTACGTTCCGTGTGCCCTGTTCACTTTCCGTGCGCCCTGTTCACTACGTGTGCCTCGTTTACGTTCCGTGTGCCCTGTTCACTTTCCGTGCGCCCTGTTCACTACGTGTGCCTCGTTCACTTTCCGTGTGCCCCGTTCACTATCCATGTGCCCTTTCTCTTTCCGTGTGCCCCGTACACTCCATGTGCCTCGTTCACTTTCCGTGTGCCCCGTTCACTTTCCGTGTGCCCTGTTCACTTTCTGTGTGCCCTGTTCACTTTCCGTGTGCCCCGTTCACTCCGTGTGCCCTGTTCATTTTGCGTGTGCCCTGTTCACTCCGTGTGCCCCGTTCACTTTCCGTGTGCCCTGTTCACTCCGTATGCCCCGTTCACTCCGTGTGCCCCGTTCACTCCGTGTGCCCCGTTCACTTTGCGTGTGCCCTGTTCACTCCGTGTGCCCTGTTCATTTTGCGTGTGCCCTGTTCACTCCGTGTGCCCTGTTCATTTTCCGTGTGCCCCATTCACTTTGCGTGTGCCCTGTTTACTTCCCGTGTGCCCCGTTCACTTTGCGTGTGCCCCATTCACTTTCCGTGTTTCCTGTTCTCTTTCCGTGAGCCCCATTCACTTTCTGTGTGCCCCGTTTATTTTCCGTGTGCACCGTTCACTTTGAGTGTGCCCCGTTCACATTCCATGTGCCCATGTTCACTCCGTGTGCCCTGTTCACACCGTGTGCCCCGTTCACTCCGTGTCCCCCGTTCACTCTGTGTGCCTGGTTCACTATCCATGTGCCCTTTCTCTTTCTGTGTGCCACGTTCACTCCGTGTGCCCCGTTTACGTTCCGTGTGCCCTGTTCACTTTCCGTGTGCCCTGTTCACTTTCCGTGTGCCCTGTTCACTTTGCGTGTGCCCCGTTCACTTTCCGTGTGCCCTGTTCAGTTTCCGTGTGCCCCGTTCACTTTCCGTGTGCCCTGTTCACTCCCTGTGCCCCGTTCCCTCTGTGTGCCCCGTTCACTTTCCGTGTGCCTTGTTCAATCCGTGTGCCCCGTTCTCTCTGTGTGTCCGGTTCACTTTGCGTGTGAACGGTTCAATCCATGTGCTTAGTTCACTCTACGTGTACCCCGTTCAATTTCCGTATCATCCGTTCACTTTCCGTGTGCCCCGTTCACTTTGAGTGTGCCCCGTTCACTTTCCGTGTGCCCTGTTCACTTTGCGTGTGCCCCGTTTACTTTGCGTGTGCTCCTTTCACTCCGTGTGCCCATGTTCACTCCGTGTGCCCTGTTCACACCGTGTGCCCCGTTTACTTTCCGTGTGCCGCGTTCACTTTCCGTGTGCCCCATTCACTTTCCGTGTGCCCCATTCACTTTCCATGTGCCCCATTCACTTTCCATGTGCCCTGTTCACTCCGTGTGCCCCGTTCACACCGTGTGCCCCGTTCACTTTCCGTGTGCCCGTTCACTCCATGTGTCCCGTTCACGTTCCATGTGCCCTGTTCACTCCGTGTGCCCCGTTCACACCGTATGCCCCGTTCACTTTCCGTGTGCCCGTTCACTTTGAGTGTGCCCCGTTCACTTTGAGTGTGCCCCGTTCACTTTCCGTGTGCCCCGTTCACTCTGTGTGCCCTGTTCACTTTCCGTGTGCCCCATTTACTTTCCGTGTGCCCTGTTTGCTTTCCATGTGCCCCATTCACTTTGCGTGTGCCCCTTTCACTCCGTGTGCCCCGTTCACTCCGTGTGCCCCATTCACTTTCCATGTTTCCTGTTCACTTTCTGTGTGCCCCGTTTACTTTCTGTGTGCCCCGTTTACTTTCCGTGTGCCCCGTTCACATTCCGTGTGCCCATGTTCACTCCGTGTGCCCTGTTCACACCGTGTGCCCCGTTTACTTTCCGTGTGCCGCGTTCACTTTCCGTGTGCCCCATTCACTTTCCATGTGCCCTGTTCACTCCATGTGTCCCGTTCACGTTCCATGTGCCCTGTTCACTCCGTGTGCCCCGTTCACACCGTGTGCCCCATTTGCTCTCCGTGTGCCCCGTTCACTTTCCGTGTGCCCCATTTGCTCTCCGTGTGCCCTGTTCACTTTGCGTGTGCCCCGTTTACTTTGCGTGTGCCCCTTTCACTCCGTGTGCCGCGTTCACTCCGTGTGCCTCATTCACTTTCCATGTTTCCTGTTCACTTTCTGTGTGCCCCGTTTACTTTCTGTGTGCCCCGTTTACTTTCCATTTGCCCCGTTCACTTTGCTTGTGCCCCGTTCACTTTCCGTGTTTCCTGTCCACTTTGCGTGTGCCCCGTTCACATTCCGTGTGCCCATGTTCACTCCGTGTGCCCTGTTCACACCGTGTGCCCCGTTTACTTTCCGTGTGCCGCGTTCACTTTCCGTGTGCCCTGTTCACTCCATGTGTCCCGTTCACGTTCCATGTGCCCTGTTCACTCCGTGTGCCCCGTTCACACCGTGTGCCCCGTTCACTTTCCGTGTGCCCGTTCACTCCATGTGTCCCGTTCACTTTCCGTGTGCCCGTTCACTCCATGTGTCCCGTTCACGTTCCATGTGCCCTGTTCACTCCGTGTGCCCCGTTCACACCGTGTGCCCCGTTCACTTTCCGTGTGCCCGTTCACTTTGAGTGTGCCCCGTTCACTTTGAGTGTGCCCCGTTCACTTTCCGTGTGCCCCGTTCACTCTGTGTGCCCTGTTCACTTTCTGTGTGCCCCATTTACTTTCCGTGTGCCCCATTTACTTTCCGTGTGCCCTGTTTGCTTTCCATGTGCCCCATTCACTTTGCGTGTGCCCCTTTCACTCCGTGTGCCCCGTTCACTCCGTGTGCCCCATTCACTTTCCATGTTTCCTGTTCACTTTCTGTGTGCCCCGTTTACTTTCCGTGTGCCCCGTTTACTTTCCGTGTGCCCCGTTCACTTTCCGTGTTTCCTGTTCACTTTGCGTGTGCCCCGTTCACATTCCGTGTGCCCATGTTCACTCCGTGTGCCCTGTTCACACCGTGTGCTCCGTTTACTTTCCGTGTGCCGCGTTCACTTTCCGTGTGCCCCATTCACTTTCCATGTGCCCTGTTCACTCCATGTGTCCCGTTCACGTTCCATGTGCCTTGTCCACTCCGTGTGCCCCGTTCACACCGTGTGCCCCGTTCACTTTCCGTGTGCCCCATTTACTCTCCGTGTGCCCCGTTCACTTTCCGTGTTTCTTGTTCACAATCCGTGTGCTCTGTTCACTCCGTGTGCCCCATTCACTTTCCGTGTGCCCCGTTCACTTTGCGTGTGCCCCGTTCACTTTGCGTGTGCCCCGTTCACTTTCTGTGTGCCCCGTTTACGTTCCGTGTGCCCTGTTCACTTTCCGTGCGCCCTGTTCACTACGTGTGCCTCGTTTACGTTCCGTGTGTCCTGTTCACTTTCCGTGCGCCCTGTTCACTACGTGTGCCTCGTTCACTTTCCGTGTGCCCCGTTCACTATCCATGTGCCCTTTCTCTTTCCGTGTGCCCCGTACACTCCATGTGCCTCGTTCACTTTCCGTGTGCCCCGTTCACTTTCCGTGTGCCCTGTTCACTTTCTGTGTGCCCTGTTCACTTTCCGTGTGCCCCGTTCACTTTCCATGTGTCCTGTTCACTCCGTGTGCCCCGTTCACTCCGTGTGCCCTGTTCATTTTGCGTGTGCCCTGTTCACTCCGTGTGCCCCGTTCACTTTCCGTGTGCCCTGTTCACTCCGTGTGCCCCGTTCACTCCGTGTGCCCCGTTCACTCCGTGTGTCCCGTTCACTTTGCGTGTGCCCTGTTCACTCCGTGTGCCCTGTTCATTTTGCGTGTGCCCTGTTCATTTTCCGTGTGCCCCATTCACTTTGCGTGTGCCCTGTTTACTTCCCGTGTGCCCCGTTCACTTTGCGTGTGCCCCATTCACTTTCCGTGTTTCCTGTTCTCTTTCCGTGAGCCCCATTCACTTTCTGTGTGCCCCGTTTATTTTCCGTGTGCACCGTTCACTTTGCGTGTGCCCCGTTCACATTCCATGTGCCCATGTTCACTCCGTGTGCCCTGTTCACACCGTGTGCCCCGTTCACTCCGTGTCCCCCGTTCACTCTGTGTGCCTGGTTCACTATCCATGTGCCCTTTCTCTTTCTGTGTGCCACGTTCACTCCGTGTGCCCCGTTTACGTTCCGTGTGCCCTGTTCACTTTCCGTGTGCCCTGTTCACTTTCCGTGTGCCCTGTTCACTTTCCGTGTGCCCCGTTCACTTTCCGTGTGCCCTGTTCACTCCGTGTGCCCCGTTCCCTCTGTGTGCCCCGTTCACTTTCTGTGTGCCTTGTTCAATCCGTGTGCCCCGTTCTCTCTGTGTGTCCGGTTCACTTTGCGTGTGAACGGTTCAATCCATGTGCTTAGTTCACTCTCCGTGTACCCCGTTCAATTTCCGTATCATCCGTTCACTTTCCGTGTGCCCCGTTCACTTTCCGTGTGCCCTGTTCACTTTCCGTGTGCCCCGTTCACTTTGAGTGTGCCCCGTTCACTTTCCGTGTGCCCTGTTCACTTTGCGTGTGCCCCGTTTACTTTGCGTGTGCCCCTTTCACTCCGTGTGACCCGTTCACTCCGTGTGCCTCGTTCACTTTCCATGTTTCCTGTTCACTTTCTGTGTGCCCTGTTCACTCCATGTGCCCCGTTTACTTTGCGTATGCCCCGTTCACGTTCCGTGTGCCCTGTTCACTCCATGTGCCCCGTTCATTTTCCGTGTTTCCTGTCCACTTTGCGTGTGCCCCGTTCACATTCTGTGTGCCCTGTTCATTTTCCCTGTGCCCCATTCACTTTGCGTGTGCCCTGTTCACTTTCCGTGTGCCCCGTTCACTCCGTGTGTCCCATTCACTTTGCGTGTGCCCCGGTCACTTTGCGTGTGCCCCATTCACTTTCCGTGTGCCCTGTTCACTTTCCGTGTGCCCCGTTCACTCCGTGTGCCCTGTTCACTTTCCGTGTGCCCCGTTCAATCCGTGTGCCCCGTTCAATCCGTGTGCCCGGTTCACTTTGCGTGTGAATGGTTCAATCCATGTGCTCCGTTCACTTTCCGTGTGCCCCGTTCACGTTCCGTGTGCCCTGTTCACTTTCCGTGTGCCCCATTCACTTTCCGTGTGCCACATTCACTTTCTGTGTGCCCTGTTCACTCTGTGTGCCCCGTTCACTTTCCGTGTGCCCGGTTCACTTTGCGAGTGCCCCGTTCAGTCCGTGTATCCTGTTCACTTTGCGTGTGCCCCATTCACTTTGCGTGTGCCCTGTTCATGTTCCGTGTGCCTCATTCACTTTGCGTGTGCCCCGTTCACTTTCCGTGTTTCCTGTTCACTTTCCGTGTGCTCTGTTCACTTTCCGTGTGCCTGGTTCACTTTCCGTGTGCCCCGTTCGCTTTCCGTGTGCCCCGTTCGCTTTCCGTGTGCCCCGTTCGCTTTCTGTGTGCCCTGTTCACTCCATGTGCCCCGTTCACTTTCCGTGTGCCCCGTTCACGGTCCGTGTGCCCTGTTCACTTTCCGTGTGCCCCGTTCACTTTCCGTGTGCCCTGTTCACTTTCCGTGTGCCCTGTTCACTTTCCATGTGCCCTGTTCACTCCGTGTGCCCCGTTCACTCCGTGTGCCCCGTTCAATCCGTGTGCCCCGTTCTCTCTGTGTGCCCCGTTCACTCCGTGTGCCCCGTTCACTTTGCGTGTGCCCCGTTCACTTTGCGTGTGCTCCGTTCACTCCGTGTGCCCCATTCACTTTCCGTGTTTCCTGTTCACTTTCCGTGAGCCCCATTCACTTTCCGTGTTTCCTGTTCACTTTCCGTGAGCCCCATTCACTTTCCGTGTGCCCCGTTTACTTTCCGTGTGCCCCGTTCACTTTGCGTGTGCCCCGTTCACTTTGCGTGTGCCCCGTTCACTTTCCGTGTTTCCTGTTCACTTTGCGTGTGCCCCGTTCACATTCCATGTGCCCATGTTCACTCCGTGTGCCCTGTTCACACCGTGTGCCCCGTTTATTTTCCGTGTGCCCCATTCACTCCGTGTGCCCCGTTCACTTTCCGTGTGCCCCATTCACGTTCCATGTGCCCCATTCACTTTCCGTGTGCCCCGTTCACTCTCCGTGTGGCCCGTTCACTCCGTGTGCCCCATTCACTTTGTGTGTGCCCCGTTCACTTTGCGTGTGCCCCGTTCACTATCCATGTGCCCTTTCTCTTTCTGTGTGCCACGTTCACTCCGTGTGCCCCGTTTACGTTCCGTGTGCCCTGTTCACTTTCCGTGCGCCCTGTTCACTCTCCGTGTGCCCCGTTCACTCTCCGTGTGCCCTGTTCACTCTGTGTGCCTGGTTCACTTTGCGTGTGCCTGGTTCACTTTGCGTGTGCCTCATTCACATTGCGTGTGCCCCGTTCACTTTCCGTGTGACCTGTTCACTCCGTGTTCCTCATTCACTTTCCGTGTGCCCCGTTCACTCTCCGTGTGGCCCGTTCACTCCGTGTGCCCCATTCACTTTTGTGTGTGCCCGGTTCACTTTGCGTGTGCCACGTTCACTCCGTGTGCCCCGTTCACTCCGTGTGCCCCGTTAACTCTGTGTGCCTGGTTCACTTTGCGTGTGCCCCGTTCAGTCCGTGTGTCCTATTCACTTTGCGTGCGCCCCATTCACTTTGCGTGTGCCCCGTTCACTTTCCGTGTGCCTGGTTCACTTTCCGTGTGCCCTGTTCACTCCGTGTTCCTCATTCACTTTCCGTGTGCCCCGTTCACTTTCCGTGTGCCCTGTTCACTCTCCGTGTGGCCCGTTCACTCCGTGTGCCCCATTCACTTTGTGTGTGCCCCGTTCACTTTGCGTGTGCCCCATTCACTATCCATGTGCCCTTTCTCTTTCTGTGTGCCACGTTCACTCCGTGTGCCCTGTTTACATTCCGTGTGCCGTGTTCACTTTCCGTGCGCCCTGTTCACTCCATGTGCCTCGTTCACTTTCCGTGAGCCCCGTTCACTTTCTGTGTGCCCCGTTCACTTTCCATGTGCCCTGTTCACTCCGTGTGCCCCGTTCACTCCGTGTGCCCCGTTCACTTTCTGTGTGCCTCGTTCACTTTCTGTGTGCCCTGTTCACTTTCCGTGTGCCCCGTTCACTTTCCATGTGCCCTGTTCACTCCGTGTGCCCCGTTCACTCCGTGTGCCCCGTTAACTTTGCGTGTGCCCTATTCACTCCGTGTGCCCTGTTCATTTTGCGTGTGCCCTGTTCACTCCGTGTGCCCTGTTCATTTTCCGTGTGCCCCATTCACTTTGCGTGTGCCCTTTTTACTTCCCGTGTGCCCCGTTCACTTTGCGTGTGCCCCGTTCACTTTGCGTGTGCCCCGTTCACTCCGTGTGCCCCATTCACTTTCCGTGTTTCCTGTTCACTTTCCGTGAGCCCCATTCACTTTCCGTGTGCTCCGTTTACTTTCCATGTGCCCTGTTCACTTTGCGTGTGCCCCGTTCACTTTCCGTGTTTCCTGTTCACTTTGCGTGTGCCCCGTTCACATTCCATGTGCCCATGTTCACTCCGTGTGCCCTGTTCACACCGTGTGCCCCATTTACTTTCCGTGTGCCCCGTTCACTTTCCATGTGCCCCATTCACTTTCCGTGTGCCCCATTCACTCCGTGTGCCCCGTTCACTCCGTGTGCCCCGTTCACTCCGTGTGCCCCGTTCAATCCGTGTGCCCCGTTCTCTCTGTGTGCCCCGTTCACTCCGTGTGCCCCGTTCAAGTTGCGTGTGCCCTGTTCACTCCGTGTGCCCTGTTCATTTTCCGTGTGCCCTGTTCACTCCTTGTGCCCTGTTCATTTTCCGTGTGCCCCAATCACTTTGCGTGTTCCCTATTTACTTCCCGTGTGCCCCGTTCACTTTGTGTGTGCCCCGTTCACTTTGCGTGTGCCCCGTTCACTCCATGTGCCCCATTCACTTTCCGTGTTTCCTGTTCACTTTCCGTGAGCCCCATTCACTTTCCGTGTGCCTGGTTTACTTTCCGTGTGCCCCGTTTACTTTCCGTGTGCACCGTTCACTTTGCGTGTGCCCCGTTCACTTTCCGTGTTTCCTGTTCACTTTGCGTGTGCCCCGTTCACATTCCATGTGCCCATGTTCACTCCGTGTGCCCTGTTCACACTGTGTGCCCCGTTTACTTTCCGTGTGCCCCATTCACTTTCCATGTGCCCTGTTCACTCCATGTGTCCCGTTCATTTTCCGTGTGCCCCATTCACTCCGTGTGCCCTGTTCACTCCGTGTGCCCCGTTCACTCTGTGTGCCCTGTTCACTTTGCGTGTGCCCCGTTTACTTTCCGTGTGCCCTGTTCACTTTCCGTGTACCCCGTTCATTTTCCGTGTGCCCCGTTCACTCCGTGTGCCCCATTCACTCCATGTGCCCCATTCACTTTGCGTGTGCCCCGTTCACTTTCCGTGTGCCCAAGTTCACTCTCCGTGTGCCCCGTTCACTCCGTGTGCCCCGTTCACTTTCGGTGTAGCCTTTCACTTTCCTTGTGCCCCGTTCACTTTGCGTGTGCCCTGTTCACTCCGTGTGCCCCGTTCACTCCATGTGCCCCGTTCACTCTGTGTGCCTGGTTCACTTTGCGTGTGCCCCGTTCACTTTCCGTGTGCCCCGTTCACTCTGTGTGCCTGGTTCACTTTCCGTGTGCCCCATTCACTTTCCGTGTGCCCTGTTCACTCTCCGTGTGCCCCATTCACTTTGTGTGTGCCCCGTTCACTTTGCGTGTGCCCCATTCACTATCCATGTGCCCTTTCTCTTTCTGTGTGCCACGTTCACTCCGTGTGCCCTGTTCACTCCGTGTGCCCCGTTCACTCCGTGTGCCCTGTTACTTTTTCGGTGTGCCCCATTCACTTTGCGTGTGCCCTGTTTACTTCCCGTGTGCCCTGTTCACTTTGAGTGCGCCCCGTTCTCTTTGCGTGTGCCCCGTTCACTCCGTGTGCCCCATTCACTTTCCGTGTTTCCTGTTCACTTTCCGTGTGCCCCGTTTACTTTGCGTGTGTCCCGTTCACTCCGTGTGCCCCGTTCACTTTGTGTGTGCCCTGTTCATTTTCCGTGTGCCCCATTCACTTTGCGTGTGCCCCGTTCACTCCGTGTGCCCTGTTCACTCCATGTGCCCCGTTTACTTCCCGTGTGCCCCTTTCACTTTCCGTGTTTCCTGTTCACTTTCCGTGTGCCCCATTCACTTTCCGTGTGCCCTGTTTACTTTCAGTGTGCCCCGTTTACTTTCCATGTGCCCCGTTCACTTTGCGTGTGCCCCGTTCACTTTCCGTGTTTCCTGTTCACTTTGCGTGTGCCCCGTTCACATTCCATGTGCCCATGTTCACTCCGTGTGCCCTGTTCACACCGTGTGCCCCGTTTACTTTCCTTGTGCCCCGTTCACTTTCCATGTGCCCCATTCACTTTCCGTGTGCCCCATTCACTCTGTGTGCCCCATTCACTCTGTGTGCCCCGTTCAATCCGTGTGCCCCGTTCTCTCTGTGTGCCCCGTTCACTCCGTGTGCCCCGTTCACTTTGCGTGTGCCCTGTTCACTCCATGTGCCCTGTTCATTTTGCGTGTGCCCTGTTCACTCCGTGTACCCTGTTCATTTTCCGTGTGCCCCATTCACTTTGCTGTGCCCTGTTTACTTCCCGTGTGCCCCGTTCACTTTGCGTGTGCCCCGTTCACTCCGTGTGCCCCATTCACTTTCCGTGTTTCCTGTTCACTTTCCGTGAGCCCCATTCACTTTCCGTGTGCCCCGTTTACTTTCCGTGTGCACCGTTCACTTTGCGTGTGCCCCGTTCACATTCCATGTGCCCATGTTCACTCCGTGTGCCCTGTTCACACCGTGTGCCCCGTTTACTTTCCGTGTGCCCCGTTCACTCCGTGTGCCCCGTTCATTTTCCGTGTGCCCCGTTCATTTTCCGTGTTTCCTGTTCACTTTGCGTGTGCCCCGTTCACATTCCATGTGCCCATGTTCACTCCGTGTGCCCTGTTCACACCATGTGCCCCGTTTACTTTCCGTGTGCCCCGTTCACTCTCCGTGTGCCATGTTCACTCCGTGTGCCCCGTTCACTCTGTGTGCCTGGTTCACTTTGTGTGTGCCCCGTTCACTTTGCGTGTGCCCCGTTCACTTTCCGTGTACCCTGTTCACTCCGTGTTCCTCATTCACTTTCCGTGTGCCCCGTTCACTTTCCGTGTGCCCTGTTCACTCTCCGTGTGCCATGTTCACTCCGTGTGCCCCGTTCACTCTGTGTGCCTGGTTCACTTTGTGTGTGCCCCGTTCACTTTGCGTGTGCCCCGTTCACTTTCCGTGTACCCTGTTCACTCCGTGTTCCTCATTCACTTTCCGTGTGCCCCGTTCACTTTCCGTGTGGCCCGTTCACTCCTTGTGCCCCATTCACTTTTTGTGTGCCCCGTTCACTTTGCGTGTGCCACGTTCACTCCGTGTGCCCCGTTTACGTTCCGTGTGCCCTGTTCACTTTCTGTGCGCCCTGTTCACTACGTGTGCCCCGTACACTCCGTGTGCCTCGTTCACTTTCCGTGTGCCCCGTTCACTTTCCATGTGCCCTGTTCACTCCGTGTGCCCCGTTCACTCCGTGTGCCCCGTTCACTTTGCGTGTGCTCTGTTCACTCCGTGTGCCCTGTTCATTTTGCGTGTGCCCTGTTCACTCCGTGTGCCCCGTTCACTTTCCGTGTGCCCTGTTCACTCCGTGTGCCTCGTTCACTTTCCGCGTGCCCCGTTCACTTTGCGTGTGCCCTGTTCACTTTCCGTGTGCCCCGTTCACTTTCCATGTGCCCTGTTCACTCCGTGTGCCCCGTTCACTCCGTGTGCCCCGTTCACTCCGTGTGCCCCGTTCACTTTGCGTGTGCCCTGTTCACTCCGTGTGCCCTGTTCATTTTCCGTGTGCCCTGTTCACTCCGTGTGCCCTGTTCACTTTGCGTGTGCCCTGTTTACTTTCCGTGTGCACCGTTCACTTTGCGTGTGCCCCGTTCACATTCCATGTGCCCATGTTCACTCCGTGTGCCCCGTTTACTTTCCGTGTGCCCCGTTCACTCCGTGTCCCCCGTTCACTCTGTGTGCCTGGTTCACTTTGCGTATGCCCCGTTCACTATCCATGTGCCCTTTCTCTTTCTGTGTGCCACGTTCACTCCGTGTGCCCCGTTTACGTTCCGTGTGCCCTGTTCACTTTCCGTGTGCCCTGTTCACTTTCCGTGTGCCCCGTTCACTTTCCGTGTGCCCTGTTCACTCCGTGTGCCCCGTTCCCTCTGTGTGCCCCGTTCACTTTCCGTGTGCCTTGTTCAATCCGTGTGCCCCGTTCTCTCTGTGTGTCCGGTTCACTTTGCGTGTGAACGGTTCAATCCATGTGCTTAGTTCACTCTCCGTGTACCCCGTTCAATTTCCGTGTCATCCGTTCACTTTCCGTGTGCCCTGTTCACTTTCTGTGTGCCCTGTTCACTCCATGTGCCCCGTTTACTTTGCGTGTGCCTGTTTTAAAAAATTCTCAAGGTCAAGGACCAGGCTCGCAGGAAAGTCGTCTGACACAGAACAAACAGCCAAGAGGCGAGTCTGCTAGAATATGTGTTTTATTCCCCGCAGCGTCGCCACAACCAGGTCTCGTACTTACAACGGGTCTGGTTTATACTCACTCTACGTGTTACCGGAACTGGGAGCCGTCAGTTCTCGTAGAGCGGTTGCCAACAACCCACGCTCGGCGGTTAAACGCAACCCCGGAGCAGACTCACCGAACTGGAGACTTTTCCAGCTGATATACTCTTTTCCAGATATAAACATTCATGTGAACAGCAGAGCAAGGCTAAAAAACACATTCCATTCTGGTTACATACAGATAAGAAGATTCACACGGGGAGGTGTGTAATAAGATTCACACGGGACTAAGCAACACCTCCATTCCGGTTAGATTCACACATGTATTGGGACATAATTTTACACCACAGTGCCCCGTTCACGTTCCGTGTGCCCTGTTCACTCCATGTGCCCCGTTCATTTTCCGTGTGCCCTGTTTTCTCCGTGTGCCCCGTTCACTTTCTGTGTGCCCTGTTCGCTCCATGTGCCCCGTTCACTTTCCGTGTGCCCCGTTCACGTCCGTGTGCCCTGTTCATTTTCCGTGTGCCCCATTCACTTTGCGTGTGCCCTGTTCACTTTCCGTGTGCCCCGTTCACTCCGTGTGTCCCATTCACTTTGCGTGTGCCCCGGTCACTTTGCGTGTGCCCCATTCACGTTCCGTGTGCCCTGTTCACTTTCCGTGTGCCCCGTTCACTCCGTGTGCCCTGTTCACTTTCCATGTGCCCCGTTCAATCCGTGTGCCCCGTTCAATCCGTGTGCCCGGTTCATTTTGCGTGTGAATGGTTCAATCCATGTGCTCCGTTCACTTTCCGTGTGCCCTGTTCACTCTGTGTGCCCCGTTCACTTTCCGTGTGCCCGGTTCACTTTGCGAGTGCCCCGTTCAGTCCGTGTATCCTGTTCACTTTGCGTGTGCCCCATTCACTTTGCGTGTGCCCTGTTCATGTTCCGTGTGCCTCATTCACTTTGCGTGTGCCCCGTTCACTTTCCGTGTTTCCTGTTCACTTTCCGTGTGCTCTGTTCACTTTCCGTGTGCCTGGTTCACTTTCCGTGTGCCCCGTTCGCTTTCCGTGTGCCCCGTTCGCTTTCTGTGTGCCCTGTTCACTCCATGTGCCCCGTTCACTTTCCGTGTGCCCCGTTCACGTTCCGTGTGCCCTGTTCACTTTCCGTGTGCCCCATTCACTTTGCGTTTGCCCTGTTCACTTTCCGTGTGCCCCGTTCACTTTGCGTGTGCCCGGTTCACTTTGCATGTGCCCCGTTCAGTCCCTGTGTCCTGTTCAATTTACGTGTGCCCCATTCACTTTCCGTGTGCCCTGTTCATGTTCCGTGTGCCTCATTCACTTTGCGTGTGCCCCGTTCACTTTCCGTGTTTCCTGTTCACTTTCCGTGTGCCTGGTTCACTTTCCGTGTTTCCTGTTCACTTTCCGTGTGCCCTGTTCACTTTCCATGTGCCCCGTTCACGTTCCGTGTGCCCTGTTCACTCCATGTGCCCCGTTCACTTTCCATGTGCCCCGTTCACGTTCCGTGTGCCCCGTTCACATTCCGTGTGCCCTGTTCACTCCATGTGCCCCGTTCACTTTCCATGTGCCGAGTTCACTTTCCGTGTGCCCTGTTCACTTTCCGTGTGTCCCGTTCACTTTCCGTGTGCCCCGTTCAATCCGTGTGCCCCGTTCTCTCTGTGTGCCCGGTTCACTTTGCGTGTGAACGGTTCAATCCATGTGCTCTGTTCACTTTCCGTGTGCCCCGTTCACGTTCCGTGTGCCCCGTTCACGTTCCGTGTGCCCTGTTCATTTTCCGTGTGCCCCATTCACTTTGTGTGTGCCCTGTTCACTTTCCGTGTGCCCCGTTCACTCCGTGTGCCCCGTTCACTTTGCGTGTGCCCCGGTCACTTTGCGTGTGCCCCGTTCACTTTCCGTGTGCCCTGTTCACTTTCCGTATGCCCCGTTCACTTTCCGTGTGCCCGGTTCACTTTGCGTGTGCCCCGTTCAGTCCCTGTGTCCTGTTCACTTTCCATGTGCCCCGTTCACTTTCCGTGTGCCCCGTTCACTTTCTGTGTGCCCTGTTCACTCCGTGTGCCCCGTTCACTTTCCGTGTGCCACGTTTACTTTCTATGTGCCCCGTTCACTTTCCGTGTGCCACGTTTACTTTCTGTGTGCCCTGTTCACTCCATGTGCCG
The DNA here is from genome assembly GCF_037043375.1 of Chiloscyllium plagiosum. NCBI lineage: Eukaryota > Metazoa > Chordata > Chondrichthyes > Orectolobiformes > Hemiscylliidae > Chiloscyllium > Chiloscyllium plagiosum. The sequence continues at coordinate 156,458,014 of NW_028270140.1, forward strand.
AGTTCACTTTCCGTGTGCCCTGTTCACTTTCCGTGTGTCCCGTTCACTTTCCGTGTGCCCCGTTCAATCCGTGTGCCCCGTTCTCTCTGTGTGCCCGGTTCACTTTGCGTGTGAACGGTTCAATCCATGTGCTCCGTTCACTTTCCGTGTGCCCTGTTCACGTTCCGTGTGCCCTGTTCATTTTCCGTGTGCCCCATTCACTTTGTGTGTGCCCCGGTCACTTTCCATGTGCCCTGTTCACTCCGTGTGCCCCGTTCACTTTGCCTGTGCCCCGTTCACTTTCCGTGTGCCCCGTTCACTTTCCATGTGCCCCGTTTACTCCGTGTGCCCTGTTCAGTTTCCGTGTGCCGCATTCTCTCTGTGTGCTCCGTTCACTTTGCGTGTGCCCCGTTCACTTTCCGTGTGCCCCGTTCACTTTCCGTGTGCCCCGTTCAATCCGTGTGCCCCGTTCTCTCTGTGTGCCCGGTTCACTTTGCGTGTGAATGGTTCAATCCATGTGCTCCGTTCACTTTCCGTGTGCCCCGTTCACTTTCCGTGTGCCCTGTTCACTTTCCGTGTGCCCCATTCACTTTGCGTTTGCTCCGTTCACTTTCCGTGTTTCCTGTTCACTTTCCGTGTGCTCTGTTCACTTTCCGTGTGCCCCATTCACTTTCCGTGTGCCCTGTTCACTTTCCGTGTGCCCCGTTCACTCCGTGTGCCCCGTTCACTCTGTGTGCCCGGTTCACTTTGCGTGTGAATGGTTCAATCCATGTGCTCCGTTCACTTTCCGTGTGCCCCTTTCACGTTCCGTGTGCTCTGTTCACTTTCCGTGTGCCTGGTTCACTTTCCGTGTGCACCGTTCACTTTCCATGTGCCCCGTTCGCTTTCCGTGTGCCCCGTTCACTTTCTATGTGCCCCGTTCACTTTCCGTGTGCCCGGTTCACTTTGCGAGTGCCCCGTTCAGTCCGTGTATCCTGTTCACTTTGCGTGTGCCCCATTCACTTTGCGTGTGCCCTGATCATGTTCCGTGTGCCTCATTCACTTTGCGTGTGCCCCGTTCACTTTCCGTGTTTCCTGTTCACTTTCCGTGTGCTCTGTTCACTTTCCGTGTGCCTGGTTCACTTTCCATGTGCCCCGTTCACTTTCTGTGTGCCCTGTTCATTCCATGTGCCCCGTTCACTTTCCGTTTGCCCCGTTCACGTTCCGTGTGCCCAGTTCACTTTCCGTGTGCCCCATTCACTTTGCGTTTGCCCTGTTCACTTTCCGTGTGCCCCGTTCACTTTCCGTGTGCCCGGTTCACTTTGCGTGTGCCCCGTTCAGTCCCTGTGTCCTGTTCACTTTCCATGTGCCCCGTTCACTTTCCGTGTGCCCCGTTCACTTTCTGTGTGCCCTGTTCACTCCGTGTGCCCCGTTCACTTTCCGTGTGCCACGTTTACTTTCTATGTGCCCCGTTCACTCCATGTGCCGAGTTCACTTTCCGTGTGCCCTGTTCACTTTCCGTGTGTCCCGTTCACTTTGCGTGTGCCCCGTTCACTTTGCGTGTGCCCCGTTCACTTTCCGTGTTTCCTGTTCACTTTCCGTGTGCCTGGTTCACTTTCCGTGTGCCTGGTTCACTTTCCGTGTGCCCCATTCACTTTGCGTTTGCTCCGTTCACTTTCCGTGTGCCCCGTTCACTTTCCGTGTGCCCCGTTCACTTTGCGTGTGCCCCGTTCACTTTCCGTGTTTCCTGTTCACTTTCCGTGTGCTCTGTTCACTTTCCGTGTGCCTGGTTCACTTTCCGTGTGCCCCGTTCACTTTCCATGTGCCTGGTTCACTTTCCGTGTGCCACGTCCTCTTTCCGTGTGCCCCGTTCACTTTCCGTGTTTCCTGTTCACTTTCCGTGTGCTCTGTTCACTTTCCATGTGCCTGGTTCACTTTCCCTGTGCCCCGTTTACTTTCCGTGTGCCCTGTTCACTTTCCATGTGCCCCGTTCACTCCGTGTGCCACGTCCTCTTTCCGTGTGCCCCGTTCACTCCGTGTGCCCCATTCACTTTCCGTGTGCCCTGTTCACTTTCCGTGTGCCCTGTTCACTTTGCGTGTGCCCCATTCACTTTCCGTGTGCCCTGTTCACTTTCTGTGTGCCCTGTTCACTCCGTGTGCCCTGTTTACTTTCCATGTGCCCCGTTCACTTTGCGTGTGCCCCATTCACTTTCCGTGTGCCCTGTTCACTCCGTGTGCCCTGTTCACTCCGTGTGCCCTGTTCACTTTCCGTGTGCCCCGTTCACTTTCCGTCTGCCCTGTTCACTCTGTGTGCCCCGGTCACTTTGCGTGTGAACCATTCAATCCATGTGCCCTGTTCACTTTCCGTGTGCCCTGTTCATGTTCCGTGTGCCCTGTTCACTCCGTGTGCCCCGGTCACTTTGCGTGTGCCCCGGTCACTTTGCGTGTGCCCCGTTCACTCCGTGTGCCCCATTCACTCCGTGTGCCCCGTTCACTCCGTGTACCCTATTCACTCCCCATAAACCCATTCACTGTTTCAACATAGAACAATACAGCGCAGAACTGGCCCTTCGTCCCTCGATGTTGCGCCGACCTGTGAACTATTCTCAGCTCGTCCCCCAACACTATCCCATCATCATCCATGTGCTTATCTAAGGATTGTTTAAATCTCCCTAATGTGGCTGAGTTAACTACATTAGCAGGTAGGGCATTCCACGCCCTTACCACTCTCTGAGTAAGGAACCTGCCTCTGACATCTGTCAGGCATGGAGGAAGTGGTTGAGTGAGGGAGCTGTGGTTTACTAAAGTTAAATCTCTGTCCATGAGAAGTCATTGGCAAATAGGATCAGGGAAAATAAATGTGAGGTGACGCGCTTTGGGAAGAATAACAGGAAGGCAGAGTACTGGGTCGATGGAAAGATTCTTGGTAGTGTGGATGTGCAGAGGGATCTTGGAGTCCCATGTACATAGATCCCTGAAAAGTTGCCACCCAGGTGGATAGTGCTGTTAAGAAGGCATACGGTGTGTTAGCTTTCATTGGTAGGATTGAGTTCTGGAGTCATGATGTTATGCTGCAACTATACAAAACGTTAGTGCGGCCTCACTTGGAATATTGTGTACAGTTCTGGTCCCCATATTTTGGGAAGGATGTGGAAGCATTGGAAAAGGTGCAGAGGAAATTTACTAGGATGTTGCCTGGTCTGGAGGGAAGGTCTTATGAGGAAAGGCTGAGGGACTTGGGTGTGTTCTCATTGGAAAGAAGAAGGCTAAGGGGGGATTTGATAGAGACATACAAGATGGTCAGAGGATTAGATAGGGTAGACAGTGAAAGACTTTTTCCTAGGATGATGACATCAGCTTGTACGAGGGGACATAACTACAAATTGAGGGGTGAGAGATTTAAGACAGATGTCAGAGGCAGGTTCTTTACTCAGAGTATTTGGGGGGTGGAACGTACTGCCTGCAACAGTGGTAGACTTGCCAACATTAAGGACATTTAAATGGTCATTGGATAAATATATGGATGAGAATGGAATAGTGTAGGTTAGATAGGCTTCAGATTGTTTTCACAGGTCGGAGCAACATCGAGGGCCGAAGGATCTGTACCACTCTGGAATGTTCTATGTTCACTCCCCATGTGTCCTGTTCACTGTCACAGTGTCCCACAAACATTATTTTAAATGTGAAAATGTAAGAATTGTTGGCTTTTGAATTCAGGAATTAATGAAAGAGCTGCGAGGGAAAAGGGCAGTTTATGAAGTGACATTGAGAATCGGGAAGGCGCTAATGGACAAAGCAGAACATCCAGGCGACCGGGAAGATCTGCAGGAGCAGGTGACAGACCTGAGTGAACACTGGAACAGCCTGAATGGAAAATCTCTGTGCAGGTATTGATTCACATTCAGGGATCTGTGGATAAACACTCCAAGATCCCTCTGAGCTTCCGAGTACCCTGACATTGAATATTCCCTCATCTTCTTTCAAAGTGCATCACTTCACATTTATCAAGCTCAAATTCCATCTGCCACTGATCTATCCACCTGACCAACTGGGTCATACTGTTCTGTAACCAAAGACCTTCCTACTCACTGACATCCACCAGACCAATCTTTCCATCATCAACATTTCATCCACATCATTTATATAAATCACAAACAACAAGGGACCCAGTGGTGGGGACCTCAGTGAACCCTGGAACGCAGCACTGCACACTGTCTGCCATTTGGTCAACGACCCATTTAGTCCACCTTGGTTTCCCGTCTGCCAATCAGTTTCTCTGTTTGAATCCATCCACTTATTTCTTTCGCATTACATAGTACCTGGTTTAGGACTGCATGTTCTCCACTTGGTTCCTCAATGAATTGGTCCAGAAAACGAAGCCATACACAGAAATTTACCAAAGATCCTCAGGCAGCACCTTCCAAACCCACGACCACTTCCATCTAGAAGGGCAAGGGCAGCAGATACATGGGAACACCACCCCCTGCAAGTTCCCCTCCCAGCCACTCACTATCCTAACTTGGAAACATATCACCATTCCTTCATTGTCACCAGGTCTGAGAATTCCCTCCTAATGGCATTGTGGGTCAACTCAAGGAGGTGAACTGCAGCGGGTCAGGAAGGCAGCTCACCCCCACCCTCACAAGGGGCAATTAGGGACGGGTAATAAATACCGGCCCAACCAGTGACACCCACATCCCATGTGCGAATGAGAAAAAAAAATCACTTTGGACATTACTGTGGTCATCATTCCCTGAAACCCAGACAAATGGCACTGCATATTCTCCATGAACAGACATTTGTTACACACAAAGAAATGAAGCTATCTTAACATGAAATACAGAGATTTTGAATCGGTCTGCAAAACAGAACTTCAGACTATTCCCCACCATTTTACAGTGATGTGAACCAAAGAATTAATCCCTTATCCTGAGTCTTTAATTTTGGTGTAACCGATTCTTCCTGTATCGTTCCTGAAAACAATGTGGGCGGTACAGTGGCTCATTGGTTAGCACTGCTGCCTCACAGCACCAGGGACCTGGGTTCGATACTAGCCTCGGGCGACTCTCTGTGTGGAGTTTGCACATTCTCCTCTTGTCTGCGTGGGTTTCCTCCAGGTGCTCCGGTTTCCTCCCAAAGTCCAAAGATGTGCAGGTTAGGTGAACTGGCCATGCTAAATTGCCCGTAGTGTTCAGAGATGTGCAGGCTGGGTGGGTTACGGTAATAGGGTAGAAGAATGGGTCTGGGTGGGTTACTCTTCGGAGGGTCGGTGTGGACTTGTTGGGCCAAATGGCCTGTTTGCACACTGTAGAGATTCGATGATAAAACTATGATGTACTCTTCCATATACATGAGCAAAGCTGAGATCCTTCATTGTCTCAGATTAATAACCTACAGACTGTAAGGCAAACCCTCATGTCCGTCTGAGCTTACTCAGCCCCTTAACTGCTTTGAAAAAAAAATCTCTTCTCTCAATGAGACACCATTCTTACTTTTGAGCTCAATCAGATTTCCTCCTGACCCTCTAAAATCACTCAACCTCAAGAATTTCAAACATCTAGATTATTGTAAATGACAAAAAACAGCCAGTGACCCCTCTCCTGTTCGAGGCCACCTCAGGAAAAGCAATTTTCCGCACACCCTCCAGGAGTCCCGCAGTCTCTCAAACAGCGGAATAGGTTCCTGGGCAGTAAATGCTGGCCCAGCCAATGATGCTGGTGTCCCACGTGGCAATAAAATAAACATTACTAACGAGAGGGACTTTCTTGTTTGAACGTCCTGTATCCTTGTTGGAAATACTGTGTCATTTTCTTTTGTGCTGATAATGATTTCAATTCTCTTGGTTCAGGGATAAATGTTGTCTTCAGTGCCCCTCAACAGGCACCACAAGATCTCCAACACTGCCTTACATTGACCCTCCGACAATGCAGCACTCCCTCAGCACTGACCCTGCAACAGTGTAACGCTTGCTCAACACTGACCCTCTGACAGTGCAGCGCTCCCTCTACACTGACCCTCCGACAGTGCCCACTCCCTCAGCACTGACCCTCCGACAGTGCGGTACTCCCTCAGCACTGACCCTCCCATAGTGCAGCGCTCCCTCTGCACTGACCCTCTGACAGTGCCCACTCCGTCTGCACTGACCCTCCCATAGTGCGGCACTCCCTCAGCATTGACCCTCCGACAGTGCCCACTCCGTCTGCACTGACCCTTCCATAGTGCGGCACTCCCTCAGCACTGACCCTCTGACAGTGCAGCGCTCCCTCAGCACTGACCCTCCGATAGTGCAGCACTCCCTCAGCACTGACCCTCCGACAGTGCAGCGCTCCCTCAGCACTGACCCTCCGATAGTGCAGCACTCCCTCAGCACTGACCCTCCGACAGTGCGGCACTCCATCAGCACTGACCCTCTGACAGTGCAGCGCTCCCTCAGCACTGACCCTCCGATAGTGCAGCACTCCCTCAGCACTGACCCTCCGACAGTGCGGCACTCCATCAGCACTGACCCTCCGACAGTGCGGCGCTCCCTCAGCACGGACCCTCCGACAGTGCAGCGCTCCCTCAGCACTGACCCTCTGACAGTGCAGCGCTCCCTCAGCACTGACCCTCTGACAGTGCAGCGCTCCCTCAGCACTGACCCTCCGACAGTGTGGTGCTCCCTCAGCACTGACCCTCTGACAGTGCAGTGCTCCCTCAGCACTGACCCTCTGACAGTGCGGCACTCCCTCAGCACTGACCCTCCGACAGTGCAGCGCTCCCTCAGCACTGACCCTCCGACAGTGCAGCGCTCCCTCAGCACTGACCCTTCGACAGTGCAGCGCTCCCTCTACACTGACCCTCTGACAGTGCAGCGCTCCCTCAGCACTGACCCTCCGACAGTGTGGTGCTCCCTCAGCACTGACCCTCCAATAGTGCAGCGCTCCCTCAGCACTGACCCTCCGACAGTGTGGTGCTCCCTCAGCACTGACCCTCCAATAGTGCAGCGCTCCCTCAGCACTGACCCTCTGACAGTGCAGCGCTCCCTCAGCACTGACCCTGTAGCTGGTTGTTTCCATTGATTATTGACGGGTATTATCTGGTTTTACAGGCAGTCCATGATTGAAGAAGTTTTATTGTCTTCGGGTAGATTGAGTGAATCTCTGCAGGTGGTGTTGGACTGGTTGTACAGGGCAGAGGTCACACTGAATGAGCAAGCCCGAGTAAGTGGTGACGTCCAATCTGTGAAAACGTTCATTGAGAACCACAAGGTAACTGTTCATGTTCTTATTGTGTATCCATCACTTCATGTATCTGCTGTTTCCATCCTGTCCCTACACACTGTTAGTCAATGGAGCTCACTGTCCAAGCTCAGAGACACTGTGGGCTTGGCAATTCCATGGGGAAGATCCATCACAAATTTAAATCTCCCAAAAACAGCTCTGGTGAATTCCCCCATCCGAGGGTAGGTCCGATCAAGGACAGTAGTGGGAGACTGTGTATTGAGTCGGAAGAGATAGGAGAGGTCTTGAACAAGTACTTCTCTTCAGTATTTACGAACGAGAGGGACCGTATTGTAGAAGAGGAGAGTGTGAAATGGACTGGTAAGCTAGAAGAGATACCTGTTAGGAAGGAAGATGTGTTGGACATTTTGAACAACTTGAGGATAGACAAGTCCCCGGGGCCTGACGGGATATATCCTAGGATTATGTGGGAAGCAAGAGAGGAAATTGCAGTACCGTTGGCAATGATCTTCTCGTCTTCACTGGCAACGGGGGTGGTACCAGGGGACTGGAGAGTAGCGAATGTTGTGCCCCTGTTCAAAAAAGGGAATAGGGATAACCCCGGGAATTACAGGCCTGTTAGTCTTACTTCTGTGGTAGGCAAAGTAATGGAAAGGGTACTGAGGGATAGGATTTATGAGTATCTGGAAAGACACTGCTTGATTAGGGACAGCCAGCACGGATTTGTGAAGGGTAGGTCTTGCCTTACAAGTCTTATTGAATTCTTCGAGGAGGTGACCAAGCATGTGGATGAGGGAAGAGCAGTGGATGTAGTGTACATGGATTTTAGTAAGGCATTTGATAAGGTTCCCCATGGTAGGCTTATGCGGAAAGTCAGGAGGCATGGGATAGAGGGAAATTTGGCCAATTGGATAGAAAACTGGCTAACCGGTCGAAGGCAGAGAGTGGTGGTAGATGGTAAATATTCAGCCTGGAGCCCAGTTACAAGTGGAGTTCCGCAGGGATCAGTTCTGGGTCCTCTGCTGTTTGTAATTTTTATTAATGACTTAGATGAGGGAGTCGAAGGGTGGGTCAGTAAATTTGCAAATGATACGAAGATTAGTGGAGTTGTGGACAGTGAGGAGGGCTGTTGTCGGCTGCAGAGGGACTTAGATATGATGCAGAGCTGGGCTGAGGAGTGGCAGATGGAGTTCAACCCTGCCAAGTGTGAGGTTGTCCATTTTGGAAGAACAAATAAGAATGCGGAATACAGGGTTAATGGTAGGGTTCTTAGTCAGGTGGAGGAACAGAGGGATCTTGGCGTCTATGTACATAGATCTTTGAAGGTTGCCACTCAGGTGGATAGAGTTTGTAAGAAGGCCTATGGAGTATTATCGTTCATTAGCAGAGGGATTGAATTCAAGAGTCGTGAAGTGATGTTGCAGCTGTACAGGACTTTGGTTAGGCCACAGTTGGAGTACTGTGTGCAGTTCTGGTCGCCTCACTTTAGGAAAGATGTGGAAGCTTTGGAGAGGGTGCAGAGAAGATTTACCAGGATGTTGCCTGGAATGGAGAGGAAGTCGTACGAGGATAGATTGAGAGTTCTCGGCCTTTTCTCGTTGGAACGGCGAAGGATGAGGGGTGACTTGATAGAGGTTTATAAGATGATCAGAGGAATAGATAGAGTAGACAGTCAGAAACTTTTTCCCCGGGTACAACAGAGTGTTACAAGGGGACATAAATTTAAGGTGAAGGGTGGAAGGTATAGGGGAGATGTCAGGGGTGGGTTCTTTACCCAGAGAGTGGTGGGGGCATGGAATGCGCTGCCCGTGGGAGTGGTAGAGTCGGAATCATTGGCGACCTTTAAGCGGCATTTGGATAGGTACATGGATGGGTACTTAATCTAGGTTAGAAGTTCGGCACAACATCGTGGGCCGAAGGGCCTGTTCTGTGCTGTATTGTTCTATGTTCTATGTTCTATGTTCTAATCTCTGACTCCTGCAAACAGTTTCCCTGAACTGGGCTTTTATATATTAGATTACTTACAGTGTGGAAACAGGCCCTTCGGCCCAATAAGTCCATACCAACCGACCGAAGCGCAACCCACCCATACCCCTACATTTACCCCTTACCTAACACTACGGGCAATTTAGCATGGCCAATTCACCTGACCTGCACATCTTTGTGACTGTGGGAGGAAACCGGAGCGCCCGGAGGAAACCCACGCAGACACGGGGAGAACGTGCAAACTCCACACAGTCAGTCGCCTGAGGCGGGAATTGAACCCTGGTCTCTGGTGCTGTGAGGCAGCAGTGCTAACCACTGTGCCACCGTGCCGCCCATATATTCTTAAGAAGGCACTCATTGCCTGAATTTATCATCCAGATACACATCATACCCCCTCCCCCACCCTAAATACCTGACCCCTTTCCCAACTTCTCCTCCCAAACACCCAGCCAATCTCCCACCTCCCTCAACCCCTCCTTCAACTCACCCTCCAACACATTTGCTCCCTCTCCATGCCGAAGAACTGATCAACAAACCTCCCCACGTCTGTCCACAGTTAATTCATAGAACAGAGCAATACAGCGCAGCACAGGCCCTTCTGCCCTCAATGTTGCGCTCATCTATGGAACCATTCTGAAGAGGAGAAAGTGAGGTCTGCAGATGCTGGAGATCAAAGTTGAAACTTTATTGCTGGAACAGCACAGCAGGTCAGGCAGCATCCAGGGAACAGGAGATTCGACGTTTCGGGCACAGGCCCTTCTTCAGGAATCATTCTGAAGCCCACCTAACTTATATTATTCCATTTTCATCCATATGTTTATCCAATGATCATTTAAAAGCCCTTAAAGTTAGCAAGTCTATTACTGTTGCAGGCAGTGCGTTTCACGTCCCTCCTCCTCTGAGTAAAGAAACTACCTCTGACATCTGTCCTATATCTATCACCCCTCAATTTAAAGCTATGATCCCTCGTGCTCGCCGTCACCATACTTGGTAAAAGGCTCTCCCTGTTCACCCTATCTGACCCTCTGATTATCTTATATGTCTCTATTAAGTCACCTCTCAACCTTCTTCTCACTAATGAAAACAGTCTCAGTTCCCTCAGCCTTTCCTCATAAGACCCTGCATTCATACCAGGCAACATTCTCGTAAATCCCCTCTGAACCCTTTCCGAAGCTTCCACATCCTTCCTATAAGACAGTGACCAGAACTGTATGCAATACTCTAAATGTGGCCGCACCAGAGTTTTGTACAGCTGCAACATGACCTCATGGCTCCGAAACTCAATCCCACTACCAATAAACACCAACACACCATATGCCTTCTTTTGCCCTATCAAACTAGGTCACAACTTTCAGGGATTTACACACCTGGACACTGAGATCTCTCTGCTCATCTACACTGCCAAGAATTTTACCATTAGCCCAGTACTCTGCATTCCTGTTACTTCTTCCAAAGTGAACTACCTCACACTTTACCACATTAAACTCTATTTACCATGTCTCAGCCCAGTTCTGCAGCTTATCTATGTCCCTCTATAACCTGTAACATCCTTCAGCACTACCCAACTCTGCTGACCCTACTGTCATTTGCAAATTTACTAATCAACTCCTCGCCAGAGTAGCTGCAGTCTCATTCAAATACACACGACTGCTCACCATGTTGTGTTGGTGGAATCCTTCCACTATGACACTGCCATTCCTTCAGTGTCGCTGGGTCAAAATCCTGGAATTCCCTCCTTAATGACATTGTGGATCTACCCACAGCACATGGACTGCAGTGGTTCAAGAAGGCAGCTCACCCCCACCTTGTCAAGGGGCAACTAGGGACAGGCTATAAATGCATGTCCCAGAAATAATAAAAAAAAAGTTTCCCTGTGCCATTGACTTATTCTTGAAGGCAGAATTTTGTCTTAAAACCTGTTAAAAACGATGAGCATTGTAAGCTGCCAATAGATGCCAAGTGGAAGCCTCCAGGAATCATCAGGCCTGAGCAACATTGCCACTTCATTTCTTTGTCTGAAATCACTGTCAGAATTTCAAAATGTCAGCTGCTGTTTCACAAAGTCCCCGACTCCCAGAGTCAATAATCACTTCAGTCAAAGCCACTCGAGTCATTTAGGAACTGGACTTTTTATCTATTTCTGTTGTACTTTCTATCATACTTTTAGCTCATGGTCAGATGAGTGCTGTGAATATTAAGACTTACTTCTGGTTGATAAACAGCTAAAGTTTCAGATTCAGTTCTGTCTGGGTCCATCTGCAGGTCTTTCAGAAGGAGTTGGGCAAACGGGCCAGTTGTGTGAGGGCTCTGAAACGTACCTTCAGGGAGCTGAACAAAAACACAGGTGTCAACTGTGTCTGGCTGAAAGCTCAGATGGAGGAACTGAATAAACAGTGGGAGCACGTGTGCAACATTTCCGTCTTGAAGCAGTCTCTGCTTGAAGCTGCACTGTGTCAGGTAGGAACCTGGTGTCAACCATCACCTTATCACATTGTCAACAAGTGTAACCCTGAGGAGCTCATGCTCTTGTGCGTGATGGTGACTGAGCGGCTCATTGTTGAGCAACAATATATATCAGATGCCTTAAGGGACTGGAATTCTGCTGTAGTCTTTTTTGTACCTCAGTCTGCTTTAGGCCTGATTGGAGTCAGGGATATTCAGACCTGATTTATCTGCTCCTTCATGTTATCTCATGCTGTTTGATATTATCGATCTGCTTCTTGCAGTATTCCTCGATGTGACATATTCACAATGCAGTGACAAATCTGTCTACTTTCAAAGGGCCTAGTACTGGAGGGAACGGTGAATTGTTCACTTGTTTGTATCTCATGGTTTGGAAACATAGAAAATTGGTGCAGGAAGAGGCCAATCAGCCCTTTGAGCCTGTACCACCATTCAATATGATCACGGCTGATCATGCAGTCTCAGTATCCCATTCCCACCCTCTCCCCATACCCCTTTAGCCACAAGGACCACGTCCAGCTCCCTCTTGAATACATCGAATGAACTGGCCCCAACAGCTTCCTCTGTGAGAGAATTCTACAGGTTCCCAACTCTCTGGGTGAAGAAATTCTTCCTCATCTCAGTCCTAAATGGCTTACCCCTTATTCTTAGACTGTGACCCCTTGTTCTGAACCTCCCCAACATCAAGAACATTCTTCTCACATCTAGCCTGGACAGTCCCATCACAATTTTATGTTTCTCCCTCGCTCTTCTACATTCCTGTGAGTAGGAGCCCAATCTATCCAGTTTTTCCTCATATGTCAGTCCTACCATCCCAGGAATCAGTCTGGTGAACCTTCACTGAACTCTCTCAATAGCAAGAACGTCCTTCCTCAGACTAGGAGATCAAAACTGTACACAATACTCAAGGTGTGGCCTCACCAAGGCCCTGTGTAACTGCAGCAAGACATCCCTACTCCGATACTCCAATCGTCTCGCTGTGATGGAGAACATGCCATTAGCCTTCCTCGCTGCCCGCTGCACCCCCATACCAACCTTCAGCAACTGTTCCACCATGACACGCAGGTCTCATTGCACCTCACCTTTTCCTAAACTGCCACCATTCAGATCATAATCTGCCTTCCTGTTTTGTGACCAAAGTAGATAGTGAGGCTCTTTTCAGTCATGGCTGACCATGGGTTGTATCCTCATTGTTCTAGCTTTCTGCTTCCCTGAAGCAACGTCGCTTGTGACTGAAGAGTCCAATGCTGTAGTGACAATACATAGTGTGATTAAAGGCAGTGAGCATGGCTTTGTGAGGGGTAGGTCATGCCTCACAAATCTTATTGAGTTCTTTGAGGAGGTGTCAAGACAGGTCAAAGATGGTCGAGCAGTGGATGTGGTGTATATAGACTTCAGCGCTGAAAATGTGTTGCTGGAAAAGCGCAGCAGGTCAGGCAGCATCCAGGGAACAGGAGAATCGACGTTTCGGGCATAAGCCCTTCTTCAGGAATGAGGAAAGTTCACCTGCACCTCCACACACATCATCTATTGCATCCTCTGCACCCGATGTGGCCTCCTCTATATTAGGGAGACAGGCCGGCTACTTGCGGAGCATTCCAGAGAACACCTCTGGGACACCCGGACCAACCAACCCAACCACCCTGTGGCTCAACATTTCAGTTCCCCCTCCCACTCCACCAAGGATATGCAGGTCTTTGGACTCCTCCATCGCCAGACCACAACAACACGACGGTTGGAGGAAGAACGCCTCATCTTCCGCCTAGGAACCCTCCAACCATAAGGGATGAACTCGGATTTCACCAGTTTCCTCATTTCCCCTCCCCCCACCTTGTCTCAGTCTAATCCATCGAATTCAGCACCGCCTTCCTAACCTGCAATCTTCTTCCCGACCTCTCCGCCCCCACCCCAGTCTGACCTATCACCCTCACCTTGATCTCTTTCCACCTATCACATTTCCGACGCCCCTCCCCCAAGTCCCTCCTCCCTACCTTTTATCTTAGCCTGCTGGACAAACTTTCCTCATTCCTGAAGAAGGGCTTATGCCCGAAACGTCGATTCTCCTGTTCCCTGGATGCTGCCTGACCTGCTGCGCTTTTCCAGCAACACATTTTCAGCTCTGATCTCCAGCATCTGCAGACCTCACTTTCTCCTCTATATAGACTTCAGCAAGGCATTTGATAAGGTTCACAATATACATGAATGACTTGGTAGGCTCATTCATAAAGTCAGGAAGTATGGGATACAGGGAGATTTAGCTATCTGGATTCAGAATTGGCTGGCTGACAGAAGGCAGAGAGTGGTTGTAGATGGAATGTATTCTGCCTGGAGGTCAGTGTTGAGTGGGGTCCCGCAGGGTTCTGTTCTTGGGCCTCTGCTCTTTGTAGTTTTTATAAATGACTTGTTTGAGGAGGTTGATGGGTGGGTTAGTAAATTTGCAGATGACACTAAGGTTGGAGGTGTCGTCGATAGTATAGAGGGCTACTGCAGGCTGCAGCGAGACATAGACGGGATGCAGAGCTGGGCTGAGAAATGGCAGATGGAGTTCAACCTGGACAAATGTGAAGTGATGCATTTTGGAAGGTCGAACTCGAATGCTGAATATAGGATTAAAGACAGGATTCTTGACAGTGTGGAAAAACAGAGGGATCTGGGTGTGCAAGTACATAGATCCCTCAAAGTTGCCACCCAAGTGGATAGAGTTGTTAAGAAAGCATTTGGTGTTTTGGCTTTCATTAACAGGGGGATTGAGTTCAAGAGCCGCGAAGTTTTGCTACAGCTCTACAAGTCCCTGGTGAGACCACACTTGGAATATTGTGTCCAGTTCTGGTCGCCCTACTATAGGAAAATACAGAGGCTTTGGAGAGGGTGCAAAGAAGGTTTACCAGGATACTGCCTGGACTGGAGGGCTGTCCTAATGAAGAGAGGTTGACTAAGCTCGGAGTTTTCTCTCTGGAGAGAAGGAGGAAGAGAGGAGACCTGATCGAGGTGTACAAGATAATGAGAGGAATGGATAGAGTCAATAGCCAGAGACTTTTCCCCAGGGCAGGGTTGACTGGTACAAGAAGTCATAGCTTGAAGATATTAGGAGGAAGGTGTAAAGGAGACATCAGAGATTCTTTATGCAGAGAGTTGTGAATGCATGGAATGTGTTGCCAGCGGTAGTGGTGGAAGCAAAGTCATTGGGGACATTTAAGCGACTGCTGGACATTCACATGGATAGCAGTGAGTTGAGGGGTGCGTAGGTTAAGTTACTATATTTTACATTAGGATTAACCTTCGGCACAACATCGTGGGCCAAAGGGCCTGTTCTGTGCTGTACATTTCCATGTTCTATGATCTCAAGTGCCTTCATATCCCTCATGCAGACATCGTTGGGGATGCCCAGTAGGTCTCTTCCTGGATGCAAGCTCTCCATAGAGAATATTGTCACATCTATCAGCATTATATCGCATTTGCCAAGTATTTGCTCACACAGCCAGTCTGTCCAAGTCACCCTGCAACCTCCTAGCATCTTCCTCCCAGCACACACTGCCACCCATCTGCACATTTGGAGAAATTGCATTCGATTCCTTTACCAAGTCATTCATATATATTGTGAACAGCTGGGGTCCCAGCACTGAACCCTGTGGTACCCCACTCATCACTGCCTACCGCTCTGAAAAGGACCTGTTTATTCCAACTCTCTGCCTCCTGTCTGCCAATCAGTTTTCTATCCATGTTAGTACATTATCTCTGATACCATGAGCTTTAATCTCTTGGGTGGAACCTTGTCAAAGTCCAGATACATAACATCTACTGATTTCCTCTTGTCCACTTGACTGGTCACATCCTCAAAAATTCCAGAAGATTTGTCAATCATGATTTCCCTTTAGTGAATCCATACCAACTAGCACTGATTCTGTTACTGCTTTCCAAATGCTCAGTTATTACATCCTTAATGATTGACTCCAGCATTCTCCCCACCACTGATGTCAGGCTAACTGGTCTATAATTCCCCACTTTCTCTCCCCCTTCCTTTTTAAAGAGTGGAGTACATTAGCTACCCTCCAATCCATTGGAACTCTTCCACAGTCTATAAATGTTGGAAAATAATTACCAATGCATCTGCTATTTCTCGGGCCACTTCCTTAAGTATTCTGGGATACAGAGTATCAGGCCCTGGAGACTTATTGGATTTTAATCCCATCAATTTCCCCAAAACCAATTCCTGACTAATAGGATTTCCTTCAGTTCCTCCTTCAGGCTTGAGCCTCTGTCCCCTTGTAGTTCTGGAAAGTTATTTGGGTCCTCCTTAATGAAGACAGATCCAAAGTATCTGTTGAACTGGCTCTGTCATCTCTTTATTGTCCATTATGAATTCACCTGATGCCACCTGCAAGGAACCTACATCTCTCTTCACCAGTCTTTTTCTTTTCACGTTTCTATAGAAGCTTTTGCCATTGATTTTCTGCAGCTTACCTTCGTATTCTACCTTCCCTTTCCAAATTAAACCCTTGGTCCTCCCTCCTCCTGCTGAATTTTAAATTTCTCCCAGTACATGTTTGGCAGCAGTTTCTGACCTTGTTAGCGATGGGTGAGCCACCTTCCCTGTTTTACTCTGACACCAGACTGCGATGTACAATTGTTGCAGTTAATCTGTGTGTTCTTTAACTATCTGCCATTGCCCATCCACTAGCCACCCCTGAAGGATCCTGGCCAGTTTATTCTTGCCAATCCATGCCTCATACCATCAAAGTTCGCTTTCTTTAAGTTCAGGACCCTAGCTTCAGCTTTAATTGTGTCACTCTCCACCTTAATGAAGAATTCTACCACATTATGATCACTGTTCCCAAAGGATCTCACACCACAGCGTTGCTAATTAATCCTCTCTCATTACATAACACCCAGTCTAGGGTGGCCAGCTCTCTGGTCAGTTCCTTGACATATTGGTCACAGAAACCATCCATCATACATTCCAGGGAATCCTCCACCATCACATTGATTGAACTGACAAACTGGTAGCAATATGTAGATTGAAGTCACCCATAATAACTGCTGTAACCTTACTGCATACATCTCTACTTTCCTGCTAGATATAATCCCCAATATTACACCAACAGCTGGTCTGTACACAACTCCCACTAACGTCTTTATCCCTTTAGTGTTCTGCAGCTCCACCCATTGTATAGGCTAATGTCCTCAGTTACTATTGTGTTAATCTCCTCCTTAACCAGCCACACTACCTCACCCCTTTCTGTCTGTCTTTCCTGAAAAGTGAATAAACCTGGTTGTCCAGTTCCCAGCCTTGGTCACCCTGGAGCCAGGTCTCTGTGATCCCAATTGCATTATATTTATTAATAGCTGTTTGCACAGTTAATTCATCAACTTTATTACAAATACTCTCCTGGATGGAGAATGATGGGAGGCAGCCAGGGGATTACCGGATGAATTTGTAATCGACACATTCACGGGCAGAGTGAGACATTAACACAGAGCTGGCAGAGCCTCCTGGTGACTGGGAGAGCCAGGCACAGAGCCACGCTGGGATTCTGCAGTTGTATTTTAAGTGTTTTCCAAAGCTTGACCAGTTGTTCTCTATGAAACTGAATCCACATTCTCTGCTGTTAGGCTGAGCATTTTCAGTCCTTGGTTCAGACTTTGTTGGGTCACTTGACACAGACCGAGAGGAAGCTGACAGATGGACAGATCCTGCAGGAGCAGGAAGCTCTGCTGGAATTTAAACACCAGCACCAGGTGGGTTAGATCGAGGGGATGGTACAGAGAGAGGGAACAGGGCAGCACCGAGAGGGAGGATTGGGATGCAGTGAAGAGGTAGGGGGAGAGGCTGGGAAGTGGAGGGGGAGAAGAGAGGGAGAGGGAGGGAGGGAGGTGGGGGTGAGGGGAGAGGGAGGGAGGTGGGGGTGAGGGGAGAGGGAGGGAGGTGGGGGTAAGGGAAGAGGGAGGTAGGGGAGTGAGGGGCGAGGGAGGGAAGTGGGGGGGTGAGGGGAGAGGGAGGGAGGTGGAGGGTGAGGGGAGAGGGAGGGAGGTGGGGGTAAGGGAAGAGGGAGGTGGGGTGTAAGGGGAGAGGGAGGTGGGGGGGTGAGGCGAGAGCAGGGGAGGTGGGGGGCGAGGGGAGAGGGAGGGAGGTGGGGGTAAGGGGAGAGGGAGGTAGGGGGTGAGGGGAGAGGGAGGTAGGGGGGTGAGGGGAGAGGGAGGGAGGTGGGGGGTGAGGGGAGAGGGAGGTGGGGGTAAGGGGAGAGGGAGGGAGGTGGGGGTAAGAGGAGAGGGAGGTGGGGGGTAAGGGGAGAGGGAGGGAGGTGGGGGTGAGGGGAGGGAGAGGGAGGTGGGGGGTGAGGGGAGGGAGAGGGAGGTGGGGGATGAGGGGAGGGAGAGGGAGGTGGGGGAGTGAGGTGAGACGGAGGGAGGTGGGGGGTGAGGGCAGAGGGAGGTGGGGGGTGAGGGGAGGGAGAGGGAGGTGGGGGAGTGAGGGAGGTGGGGGAGTGAGGGGAGAGGGAGGGAGGTGGGGGAGTGAGGGGAGAGGGAGGGAGGTGGGGGGTGAGGGGAGAGGGAGGGAGGTGGGGATGAGGGGAGAGGGAGTAAGGTGGGTGGGTGAGGGGAGGTTGGAGGGTGAGGGGAGTGGGAGGTTGGAGGGTGAGAGGAGAGGGAGGTGGGGGATGAGGGGAGAGGAAAGTGAGGGGAGAGGGAGGTGGGGGATGAGGGGAGAGGGAAGTGGGGGGTAAGGGGAGAGGGAGGTGGGGGGTTGAGGGGAGAGGGAGGGAGGTGGAGAGGTGAGGGGAGAGGGAGGGAGGTGGGGGAGAGGGAGGGAGGTGGGGGTGAGGGGAGAGGGAGGGAGGTGGGGGAGAGGGAGGGAGGTGGGGGGGTGAGGGGAGAGGGAGGGAGGTGGGAGTAAGGGGAGAGGGAGGTAGGGGGAAAGGGGAGTGGGAGGTGGGGGGTAAGGGGTGAGGGAGGAGGGTTGGGGGGTGAGGGGAGAGAGAGGGAGGTTGGAGGGTGAGGGGAGAGGGAGGTGGGGGGGTGAGGGGAGAGGGAAGGAGGTGGGGGGGGTGAGGGGAGAGGGAAGGAGGTGGGGGGGTGAGGGGAGAGGGAAGGAGGTGGGGGGGTGAGGGGAGAGGGAAGGAGGTGGGGGGGTGAGGGGAGAGGGAAGGAGGTGGCGAGGTGAGGGGAGAGGGAGGGAGTTGGGGTGAGGGGAGAGGGTGGTGGGGGGGGTGAGGGGAGAGGGAGGGAAGTGGGGGTAAGGGGAGAGGGAAGTGGGGGGTTGAGGGGAGAGAGATGTGGGGGGGGTGAAGGGAGAGGGAGAGAGGTGGGGGTAAGGGGAGAGGGAGGTGGGAGGGTGAGGGGAGAGGGAGGAGGGTTGGGGGGTGAGGGGAGAGGGATGGAGGTTGGAGGGTGAGGGGAGAGGGAGGTGGGGGGGGTGAGGGGAGAGGGAAGGAGGTAGGGGGAAAGGGGAGTGGGAGGTGGGGGGTAAGGGGTGAGGGAGGAGGGTTGGGGGGTGAGGGGAGAGAGATGGAGGTTGGAGGGTGAGGGGAGAGGGAGGTGGGGGGGGTGAGGGGAGAGGGAAGGAGGTGGGGGGGGTGAGGGGAGAGGGAAGGAGGTGGGGGTAAGGGGAGAGGGAGGTGGGGTGAGGGGAGAGGGAGGGTGGTGGGGATGAGGGGAGAGGGAGGTGGGAGGGTGAGGGGAGAGGGAGGGAGGTTGGGGGGTGAGGGGAGAGGGAGGGAGGTGGGGGTAAGAGGAGAGGGAGTATGGTGGGGGGGTGAGGGGAGGTTGGAGGGTGAGGGGAGTGGGAGGTTGGAGGGTGAGAGGAGAGGGAGGTGGGGGGGTGAGGGGAGAGGAAAGTGGGGGGGTGAGGGGAGAGGGAGGTGGGGGATGAGGGGAGAGGGAAGTGGGGGGTAAGGGGAGAGGGAGGTGGGGGATGAGGGGAGAGGGAAGTGGGGGGTAAGGGGAGAGGGAGGTGGGGGGTTGAGGGGAGAGGGAGGGAGGTGGGGGAGAGGGAGGGAAGTGGGGGGGTGAGGGGAGAGGGAGGGAGGTGGGAGTAAGGGGAGAGGGAGGTAGGGGGAAAGGGGAGTGGGAGGTGGGGGGTAAGGGGTGAGGGAGGAGGGTTGGGGGGTGAGGGGAGAGAGAGGGAGGTTGGAGGGTGAGGGGAGAGGGAGGTGGGGGGGTGAGGGGAGAGGGAAGGAGGTGGGGGGTGAGGGGAGAGGGAGGGAGGTGGGGGAGAGGGAGGGAGGTGGGGGGGTGAGGGGAGAGAGAGGGAGGTTGGAGGGTGAGGGGAGAGGGAGGTGGGGGGGTGAGGGGAGAGGGAAGGAGGTGGGGGGTGAGGGGAGAGGGAAGGAGGTGGGGGGGTGAGGGGAGAGGGAAGGAGGTGGGGGGGTGAGGGGAGAGGGAAGGAGGTGGCGAGGTGAGGGGAGAGGGAGGGAGTTGGGGTGAGGGGAGAGGGTGGTGGGGGGGTGAGGGGAGAGGGAGGGAAGTGGGGGTAAGGTGAGAGGGAAGTGGGGGGGGTGAGGGGAGAGGGAGGGAATGGGGGTAAGGGGAGAGAGATGTGGGGGGGGTGAAGGGAGAGGGAGAGAGGTGGGGGTAAGGGGAGAGGGAGGTGGGGTGAGGGGAGCGGGAGGGTGGTGGGGATGAGGGGAGAGGGAGGTGGGAGGGTGAGGGGAGAGGGAGGGAGGTTGGGGGGTGAGGGGAGAGGGAGGGAGGTGGGGGGGTGAGGGGAATGGGAGCGAGGTGGGGGTAAGGGGAGTGGGAGGTGAGGGGTAAGGGGTGAGGGAGGAGGGTTGGGGGTGAGGGGAGGGTAAGGGGAGAGAGTGGGAGTTTGGAGGGTGAGGGGAGAGGGAGGTGGGGTGGTGAGGGGACAGGGAAGGAGGTGGCGGGGTGAGGGGAGAGGGAAGGAAGTGGGGGGGTGAGGGGAGAGGGAAGGAGGTGGCGAGGTGAGGGGAGAGGGAGGGAGTTGGGGGTGAGGGGAGAGGGAGGGAGGTGGGGGTGAGGGGAGAGGGAGGGAGGTGGGGGTAAGGGAAGAGGGAGGTAGGGGAGTGAGGGGCGAGGGAGGGAAGTGGGGGGGTGAGGGGAGAGGGAGGGAGGTGGAGGGTGAGGGGAGAGGGAGGGAGGTGGGGGTAAGGGAAGAGGGAGGTGGGGTGTAAGGGGAGAGGGAGGTGGGGGGGTGAGGCGAGAGCAGGGGAGGTGGGGGGCGAGGGGAGAGGGAGGGAGGTGGGGGTAAGGGGAGAGGGAGGTAGGGGGTGAGGGGAGAGGGAGGTAGGGGGGTGAGGGGAGAGGGAGGGAGGTGGGGGGTGAGGGGAGAGGGAGGTGGGGGGTAAGGGGAGAGGGAGGGAGGTGGGGGGGTAAGGTGAGAGGGAAGGAGGTGGGGGTAAGGGGAGAGGGAGGGAGGTGGGGGTAAGAGGAGAGGGAGGTGGGGGGTAAGGGGAGAGGGAGGGAGGTGGGGGTGAGGGGAGGGAGAGGGAGGTGGGGGGTGAGGGGAGGGAGAGGGAGGTGGGGGATGAGGGGAGGGAGAGGGAGGTGGGGGAGTGAGGTGAGACGGAGGGAGGTGGGGGGTGAGGGCAGAGGGAGGTGGGGGGTGAGGGGAGGGAGAGGGAGGTGGGGGAGTGAGGGAGGTGGGGGAGTGAGGGGAGAGGGAGGGAGGTGGGGGAGTGAGGGGAGAGGGAGGGAGGTGGGGGGTGAGGGGAGAGGGAGGGAGGTGGGGATGAGGGGAGAGGGAGTAAGGTGGGTGGGTGAGGGGAGGTTGGAGGGTGAGGGGAGTGGGAGGTTGGAGGGTGAGAGGAGAGGGAGGTGGGGGATGAGGGGAGAGGAAAGTGAGGGGAGAGGGAGGTGGGGGATGAGGGGAGAGGGAAGTGGGGGGTAAGGGGAGAGGGAGGTGGGGGGTTGAGGGGAGAGGGAGGGAGGTGGAGAGGTGAGGGGAGAGGGAGGGAGGTGGGGGAGAGGGAGGGAGGTGGGGGTGAGGGGAGAGGGAGGGAGGTGGGGGAGAGGGAGGGAGGTGGGGGGGTGAGGGGAGAGGGAGGGAGGTGGGAGTAAGGGGAGAGGGAGGTAGGGGGAAAGGGGAGTGGGAGGTGGGGGGTAAGGGGTGAGGGAGGAGGGTTGGGGGGTGAGGGGAGAGAGAGGGAGGTTGGAGGGTGAGGGGAGAGGGAGGTGGGGGGGTGAGGGGAGAGGGAAGGAGGTGGGGGGGGTGAGGGGAGAGGGAAGGAGGTGGGGGGGTGAGGGGAGAGGGAAGGAGGTGGGGGGGTGAGGGGAGAGGGAAGGAGGTGGGGGGGTGAGGGGAGAGGGAAGGAGGTGGCGAGGTGAGGGGAGAGGGAGGGAGTTGGGGTGAGGGGAGAGGGTGGTGGGGGGGGTGAGGGGAGAGGGAGGGAAGTGGGGGTAAGGGGAGAGGGAAGTGGGGGGTTGAGGGGAGAGGGAGGGAATGGGGGTAAGGGGAGAGAGATGTGGGGGGGGTGAAGGGAGAGGGAGAGAGGTGGGGGTAAGGGGAGAGGGAGGTGGGGTGAGGGGAGAGGGAGGGAGGTGGGGATGAGGGGAGAGGGAGGTGGGAGGGTGAGGGGAGAGGGAGGGAGGTTGGGGGGTGAGGGGAGAGGGATGGAGGTGGGGGGGTGAGGGGAATGGGAGGGAGGTGGGGGTAAGAGGAGAGGGAGGTGGGGGGTAAGGGGAGAGGGAGGGAGGTGGGGGGTAAGGGGAGAGGGAGGGAGGTGGGGGTAAGAGGAGAGGGAGGTGGGGGGTAAGGGGAGAGGGAGGGAGGTGGGGGTAAGGGGAGAGGGAGGTGGGGGATGAGGGGAGGGAGAGGGAGGTGGGGGGTGAGGGGAGGGAGAGGGAGGTGGGGGAGTGAGGGGGGAGGGAGGGAGGTGGGGGAGTGAGGGGAGAGGGAGGGAGGTGGGGGAGTGAGGGGAGAGGGAGGGAGGTGGGGGTTGAGGGGAGAGGGAGGGAGGTGGGGATAAGGGGAGAGGGAGTAAGGTGGGGGGGTGAGGGGAGGTTGGAGGGTGAGGGGAGTGGGAGGTTGGAGGGTGAGAGGAGAGGGAGGTGGGGGGGTGAGGGGAGAGGAAAGTGGGGGGGTGAGGGGAGAGGGAGGTGGGGGATGAGGGGAGAGGGAAGTGGGGGGTAAGGGGAGAGGGAGGTGGGGGATGAGGGGAGAGGGAAGTGGGGGGTAAGGGGAGAGGGAGGTGGGGGGTTGAGGGGAGAGGGAGGGAGGTGGGGAGGTGAGGGGAGAGGGAGGGAGGTGGGGGAGAGGGAGGGAAGTGGGGGGGTGAGGGGAGAGGGAGGGAGGTGGGAGTAAGGGGAGAGGGAGGTAGGGGGAAAGGGGAGTGGGAGGTGGGGGGTAAGGGGTGAGGGAGGAGGGTTGGGGGGTGAGGGGAGAGAGAGGGAGGTTGGAGGGTGAGGGGAGAGGGAGGTGGGGGGGTGAGGGGAGAGGGAAGGAGGTGGGGGGGTGAGGGGAGAGGGAGGGAGGTGGGGGAGAGGGAGGGAGGTGGGGGGGTGAGGGGAGAGAGAGGGAGGTTGGAGGGTGAGGGGAGAGGGAGGTGGGGGGGTGAGGGGAGAGGGAAGGAGGTGGGGGGTGAGGGGAGAGGGAAGGAGGTGGGGGGGTGAGGGGAGAGGGAAGGAGGTGGGGGGGTGAGGGGAGAGGGAAGGAGGTGGCGAGGTGAGGGGAGAGGGAGGGAGTTGGGGTGAGGGGAGAGGGTGGTGGGGGGGTGAGGGGAGAGGGAGGGAAGTGGGGGTAAGGTGAGAGGGAAGTGGGGGGGGTGAGGGGAGAGGGAGGGAATGGGGGTAAGGGGAGAGAGATGTGGGGGGGGTGAAGGGAGAGGGAGAGAGGTGGGGGTAAGGGGAGAGGGAGGTGGGGTGAGGGGAGCGGGAGGGTGGTGGGGATGAGGGGAGAGGGAGGTGGGAGGGTGAGGGGAGAGGGAGGGAGGTTGGGGGGTGAGGGGAGAGGGAGGGAGGTGGGGGGGTGAGGGGAATGGGAGCGAGGTGGGGGTAAGGGGAGTGGGAGGTGAGGGGTAAGGGGTGAGGGAGGAGGGTTGGGGGTGAGGGGAGGGTAAGGGGAGAGAGTGGGAGTTTGGAGGGTGAGGGGAGAGGGAGGTGGGGTGGTGAGGGGACAGGGAAGGAGGTGGCGGGGTGAGGGGAGAGGGAAGGAAGTGGGGGGGTGAGGGGAGAGGGAAGGAGGTGGCGAGGTGAGGGGAGAGGGAGGGAGTTGGGGTGAGGGGAGAGGGTGGTGGGGGGGTGAGAGGAGAGGGAGGGAAGTGGGGGTAAGGGGAGAGGGAAGTGGGGGGGTGAGGGGAGAGGGAGGGAATGGGGGTAAGGGGAGAGAGATGTGGGGGGGTGAAGGGAGAGGGACAGAGGTGGGGGTAAGGGGAGAGGGAGGTAGGGTGAGGGGAGAGGGAGGGAGGTGGGGATGAGGGGAGAGGGAGGTGGGAGGGTGAGGGGAGAGGGAGGGAAGTGGGGGTAAGGGGAGAGGGAAGTGGGGTGGTGAGGGGAGAGGGAGGGAAGTGGGGGTAAGGGGGGAGAGAGGTGGGGGGGTGAGGGGAGGGGAGAGAGGTGGGGGTGAGTGGAGGGAGGGAGGTGGAGGGGTGAGGGGGAGGGAGGGAGGTGAGGGTGAGGGAGGTAGGGAGGTGAGGGAGGTGGGGGTGAGGGGGAGAGGGAGGTGGGGGAGAGGGAGGTGGGGGTGAGGGGGCGAGGGAGGTGGGGATGAGGGGGAGAGGGAGGTGGGGGTGTGGGGGAGAGGGAGGTGGGGTGTGGGGGAGAGGGAGGTGAGGGTGAGGGGAGAGGGAGGGAGGTGGGGGGGTGAGCAGAGAGGGAGGGAGGTGGGGGGGTGAGGGGAGAGGGAGGGAGGTGGGGGTAAGGGGAGAGGGAGGTGGGGGGGTAAGGGGAGAGGGAGGTGGGGGAGTAAGGGGAGACGGAGGTGGGGGTAAGTGGAGAGGGAAGGAGGTGGGGGTAAGGGGAGAGGGAGGTGGGGCGGTGAGGGGAGAGGGAGGTGGGGGGGGTGAGGGGAGAGGGAGGTGGGGGTTGAGGGGAGAGGGAGGGATGTGGGGGTAAGGGGAGAGGGAGGGAGGTGGGGGTAAGGGGAGAGGGAGGTGGGGCATTGAGGGGAGAGGGAGGTGGGGGTTGAGGGGAGAGAGAGGTGGGGGGGTGAGGGGAGAGGGAGGGAGGTGGGGGGTGAGGGGAGAGGGAGGGAGGTGGGGGTAAAGGGAGAGGGAGGGAGGTGGGGGTAAGGGGAGAGGGAGGTGGGGCGGTGAGGGGAGAGGGAGGTGGGGGTTGAGGGGAGAGGGAGGGATGTGGGGTGGGGTGAGGGGAGAGGGAGGGAAGTGGGCATAAGGGAAGAGGGAGTTGAGGGGTAAGGGGAGAGGGAGGTGGGGGGGATGAGGGGAGAGGGAGGGAGGTGGGGGTAAGGGGAGAGGGAGGTGGGGGGCTGAGGGGAGAGGGAGGGAGGTGGGGGGTGAGGGGAGAGGGAGGGAGGTGGGGGGTGAGGGGAGGGGGAGGTGGGGAGGTAAGGGGAGAGGGAGGTGAGGGGAGAGGGAGGGAGGTGGGGGCGTGAGGGGAGAGGGAGGGAGGTGGGGGTAAGGGGAGAGGGAGGGAGGTGGGCATAAGGGAAGAGGGAGTTGGGGGGTAAGGGGAGAGGGAGTTGGGGGGGCGAGGGGAGAGGGAAGGAGGTAGGGATAAGGGGAGAGGGAGGTGGGGGGTAAGGGGAGAGGGAGGGAGGTGGGGGTAAGGGGAGAGGGAGGTGGGGGGTGAGGGGAGGGAGAGGGAGGTGGGGAGTGAGGTGAGACGGAGGGAGGTGGGGGTGAGGGCAGAGGGAGGGAGGTGGGGGATGAGGGGAGAGGGAGGGAGGTGGGGATGAGGGGAGAGGGAGTAAGGTGGGGGGGTGAGGGGAGGTTGGAGGGTGAGGGGAGAGGGAGGTTGGAGGGTGAGGGGAGAGGGAGGGAGGTGGGGAGGAGAGGGAGGGAGGTGGGGGAGAGGGAGGGAGGAGGGAGGTGGGGGAGAGGGAGGGAGGAGGGAGGTGGGGGAGAGGGAGGGAGGTGGGGGGTGGGGCGAGAGGGAGGGAGTTGGGGTGTGAGGGGAGAGGGAGGGAGGTGGGGGGTGAGGGGAATGGGAGGGAGGTGGGGGTAAGGGGAGTGGGAGGTGAGGGATAAGGGGTGAGGGAGGAGGGTTGGGGGTGAGGGGAGGGTAAGGGGAGAGAGAGGGAGGTT
Organism: Chiloscyllium plagiosum; assembly: GCF_037043375.1. Lineage (NCBI taxonomy): Eukaryota > Metazoa > Chordata > Chondrichthyes > Orectolobiformes > Hemiscylliidae > Chiloscyllium > Chiloscyllium plagiosum. The sequence goes on from NW_028270140.1 coordinate 156,483,797, forward strand.
GGAGGGTGAGGGGAGAGGGAGGTGGGGGGGTGAGGGGACAGGGAAGGAGGTGGCGGGGTGAGGGGAGAGGGAGGGAGTTGGGGGTGAGGGGAGAAGGTGGGGGGTGAGGGGAGAGGGAGGGAAGTGGGGGTAAGGGAGAGGGAAGTGGGGGGTGAGGGGAGAGGGAGGGAAGTGGGGGTAAGGGGGGAGAGAGGTGGGGGGGTGAGGGGAGAGGGAGAGAGGTGGGGGCGAGGGGAGAGGGAGAGAGGTGGGGGCAAGGGGAGAGGGAGGTGGGGGGGGAGGGGAGAGGGAGGGAGGGGGGGAGGAGGGGAGAGGGAGGTGGAGGGGGAGGGGAGAGGGAGGGGGAGGGAGGTTGGGAGTGAGGGGAGAGGGAGCTGGGGGTTGAGGGGATGGTGAGGGGAGAGGGAGGGAGGTTGGGGACGAGGGCAAAGGGAGATGGGGGTGAGGGGAGAGGGAGGGAGGTGGAGATGAGGGGAGAGGGAGGGAGCGTGGGGGTGAGGGGAGAGGGAGGGAGGTGGGGGTGAGGGGAGAGGGAGGTGGGGGATGAGGGGAGAGGGAGGGAGGTGGGGGTAAGGGGAGAGGGAGGGAGGTGGGGGTGAGGGGAGAGGGAGGTGGGGGTAAGGAGAGAGGGAGGGTGGAGGGTAAGGGGAGAGCTAGGTGGGGGCGTGAGGGGAGAGGGAGGGAGTTGGGGGTGAGGGGAGAGGGAGGGAGTTGGGGATGAGGGGAGAGGGAGGCAGGTGGGGGTGAGGGGAGAGGGAGGGAGGTGGAGGGGTGAGGAGAGAGGGAGGTAGGGAGGTGAGGGTGAGGGAGGTGGGAGGTGGGGGTGAGGGGGAGAGGGAGGGAGATGGAGGGTAAGGGGAAAGGGAGAGAGGTTGGGGGTGAGGGGAGAGGGAGGGAAGCAGAGAGTGATGGGGAGGGAGGGAAGAGGGTGGTGTAAATTAGTGGGGAGTAGGGAAGGGTGAGCAGGATGGAGGGAGCTGATGTTCTGATATCTGTTTCAGGAGGCCGTTGACAGTCTGGAGCATGAGTATCCAGCTCTGGAGTCTGTCATTGCCCTTGGGAATGAGATCCTGACTTCCTGTAATCCGGAATCAGTCAGCATCATCCAATCCTGGATCAACATGGTACAAACACGATGGGATGAGGTGAGTCCGAAGCATGGTGCAAGATTGAGTTTTTCCAGAGCAGCACTTCCTCATCAGAGACCGTCAAACAGGAGAAATGTAAGATGCGGGTGCCCTCTTCCGACTACTTTTTTTCTGGGTGGCTCAGTGGTTAGCACTGCTGTCTCACAGCGCCATAGACCCGGGTTCAATTCCCACCTCAGGCAACTGTCTGTGTGGAGTTTGCACATTCTCCCCGTGTCTGCGTGGGTTTTCTCCCACAATCCAAAAATATGCAGGTCAGGTGAATTGGCCACGTTAAATTGCCCGTAGTGTTAGGTGAAGGGGTAAGTGTAGGGGAATGGGTCTGGGTGGTTTGCTCTTTGGAGGGTCAGTGTGGACTTGTTGGGCCGAAGGGCCTGTTTCCACATTGTAAGTAATCTAAAAACTAAAAGCAAGAGGAGGCCATTCAGCCCCTGAAGGCCTGCTACCTCATTTCATAGTCATAGAGACTGATAGAGTATTACAGCATGGAGACAGGTCCTTTGGTCCAAATTGGTCTATGCTGACCAAAATGTCTGCCCTCCATAACCCCATTTCCCTGCACTTGGCTCATATCCTTCTAATCCTTTCCTATCCATGTATTTGTCTAAATGCCTTTTAAATGTTATTAATGTTTATGCCTCCACCACTTCTGCTGGCAGCTCATTCCATATGCACATCACCCTGTGTGTAAGAAAGTTGCCTCTCAGGTTCCCTTTTATGTCGTCTTGTCCTCCATTCTCCAACCCTGGGAAAAAGACTTAGTGTATTTACCCTGTCCATGCCTCTCATAATCTTATACACCTCTAAAAAGTTCCCCCTCAGTCTCCCATGCTCAAAAAAACACATTCTAGCTTGTTCAACCTCTCCCTAAAACTCAGACCATGGAGTCCAGACAATATCCTTGTAAATTTCTTCTGTATTCTTTCTAGGTTAGTGACGTCCTTCCTACAACAAGGTGACCAAAACTGAACACAATACTCCAAGCGTGGTCTCACCAACATCCTGGATAACAGCAACATAACTTCCCAACTTCTATACTCAATGACCTGACTGATGAGGGCCAGTGTGCCAAAAGCCTTCATCATTGCCCTGTCCACCTGGGACACCACTTTCAGAGAACTGTGAACCTGAACTCCAAGGTCCCTCTGTTCCATGACACTCCTTAAGGCCCTACCATTCACCGTGAAATTCCTACCTTGATTTGACTTTCCAAAATGCAAGACCACACACTTATCCATACTAAACTCCATAAACTCCCCAGCTGGTCAAGGTCTTGCTGCAATTTCTGATAACCTTCCTCCACAATGCTGCTTAGTTTAGAGTCAACAGCAAATTAATGAATGCCTTGGACATTCTCATCCAAATCATTGATATAGGTAACAAACAGCAATGGACCCAACACTGACCCCTGAGGTACTCCACTACTCACAAGCCTCCAGTCTGACAAGCATCCTTCCACTATTACCCTCTGCGTCCTACCATCAAACCAATTGGGTATCCAATTTGCCAGCTGACCCTGGATTCCATAAGGTCTAACCTTCCAGAGCTACCTGCCTTGTGGAACCTTAAAAGGCCTGACTGAAATTCAGCACTAGGTCTACCGCCCCACCCTCATCAATCTTCCTGGTCACTTTATCAAAGAACTCTAACAACTTTGTGAGGCATTTAATATGATTATGACTGATTTCATCTCAGCCTCAACTCCACTAACCTGCCCACTCTCCATAACCCTCAAACACACCACTGTTGAAAATCACCTCAGACACTGAGGCAGTCTGTGTTCAAATGCAACAAGGTCTGGACAATATCCAGGCTTGGGCTGACAAATGACAAGTAATGTTCACACCACTCAAATGCCAGGCTATGACCATCACCAATAAGAGACATCTCCCCTTGACATTCAATGGTGTCACCATCACTGAATTCCCTACTACCAACATCCTTGGGGTTACATTGGCCAGAAGCTCAACTGGACTCACCACATAAATATAAGAGAAAATTATTGCAGTTCCTCGAGTCTATACTGAAAACAATAAAATCACAGCAGGTCAGGCAGCATCCATGCAGAGAGATCAAGCTAGTGTTTCGAGTCTAGATGACCCTTCATTCGAAAGTCATCCATTCCCAAAATGACATCTTGCTGTCTTTCCATGGATGCTGCCTGACTTGCTGTGACTTTCATCATTTTTTGTTTTCACTACATAAACATAGAGTAGGTCAGAGGCTGGGAATACTACAGCAAATAATTCACCTCCTGACTCCCCAAAGCCTGTCCATCATCTCCAAGGCACAAGTCAGGAATGTGATGGAATACTGTTGGGTGTGTCTTGCTGGAAAAGCACAGCAGGTCAGGCAGCATCTGAAGAGCAGGAGAATCAGAGCCCTTTATCAGATGGAATACTCCCCATTTGCCCTGGATGGGGGCAGCTCCAACAACACTCAAGCTTGACACCATCCAGGACAAAGCAGCCACTTGATTGGCACCACATCCACAAGCATCCCCTCCCTCCACCACCGACACTCAGTAGCATCAGTGCGTATTATCTACAAGATGCACTGCAAAAATTTACCAAAGACCCTCAGACAGCACCTTCCAAACCCAGAACCACTTCCATCTGGAAAGACAATAGCAGCAGAACACCACCCCCTGCAGGCTCCCCTCCACTGCCCACCCTATCTTGGAAATATATTGCTGGTCCTTCACTGTCACCGGGTCAGAATCCTGGAATTCCCTCACTAAGGGACATTGTGGGTCTACCTACAGCACATGGACTGCAGCGGTTCAAGAAAACAGCTCACCCCAACCTTCTCAAGGGGCAATTAGGGACGGGCAATGAATATGACCCAGCCAGTGACACTCATGTCCCTCAAGTGGAAAAAAAAGGTTGGGATCCAAGGACCAAACCCAGTGGCACTACACTAGTTAAACCCTGCTAACCAAAGTAACCCTACTAACCAGACTAACCCTGCTAACTAAATCCTGCTAACCAGACCCATTTATCTTGACTTGCTGCTTTCTGTTGGTTAATAAATTATACTTAGCTCAAATTTGTTAAGTATGTCCAGGATATCTTTCTCAATCAATTTGGAGATGGTCCAAATTGAAGAGATGGGGCAAAACCTGACCTCCAGTTGGGAAATAAAGCAGACAAATGACTGAGGTGTTAATGGGGATGCACTTTGGGACCAGTGACCATACTTCTTTTAGTTTTAAAATAGTTACAGAAAAGGATAAGTCCAGCCCACAAGTTAAAGTTCTAAATTGCGGCAAGGTCAATTTTAATGGTCTTAGTCAGGAACTTTCAAAAGTTGATCGGTGGAGGCTGTTTTCGGGTAAAGGGACTCTAGCAAGTGGAAGGGTTTAAAAAGTGAGATAATGAGAGTTCAGGGACAGCATGTTCCTGTTAGTGTGAAGGACAAAATTGGCAAGAGTAGGGAACTCCGGATGACTAGAAACATTGAGGTTCTGGTCAAGAAAAATTAGGAGGTATATGTCAGATATAGACAGCTGGGATCAAGTGACTCCCTCAGTATATTGGGCATGTAACAGCACACTTGGGAGCATAGGCTGTCAGGGAAGGATGTCGAGGAAATGTGGAACTTTTTCAAGGAACAGATACGACGTGTCCTTGATATGTATGTACCTGTCAGGCAGGAAAGAGATGGTCGTGTGAGGGAACCTTGGTTGATGAGGGAGGTTGAATGTCTTGTAAGGAGGAAGAAGGAGGCTTACATAAGGTTGAGGAAACAGGGTTCAGACAGAGCAGTGGAGGGATACAGGATAGCCAGAAGGGACCTGAAGAAAGGGATTAGGAGAGCTAAGAGGGGGCATGAAAAATCTTTGGCGGGTAGGATCAAGGATAACCCCTAGGCATTTTATGCGTATGTGAGAAACATGAGAATGATGAGAACGAGGGTAGGTCCGATCAAGGACAGTAGTGGGAGACTGTGTATTGAGTCGGAAGAGTTGGGGGAGGTCTTGATTGAGTACATTTCTTCAGTATTTACAAACGAGAGGGACTGTATTGTTGAAGAGGAGAGTGTGAAACGGACTGGTAAGCTAGAGGAGATACTTGTTAGGAAGGAAGACGTGTTGGGCATTTTGAACAACTTAAGGATAGACAAGTCCCCCAGGCCTGACGGGATATATCCTAGGATTATGTGGGAAGCAAGAGAGGAAATTGCAGTACCGTTGGCAATGATCTTTTCGTCTTCACTGTCAACGGGGGTGGTACCAGGGGACTGGAGAGTGGTGAATGTTGTGCCCCTGTCCAAAAAAGGGAATAGGGATAACCCCGGGAATTACAGGCCAGTTAGTCTTACTTCGGTCGTAGGCAAAGTAATGGAAAGGGTACTGAGGGATAGGATTTATGAGTATCTGGAAAGACACTGCTTGATTAGGGACAGCCAGCACGGATTTGTGAGGGGTAGGTCTTGCCTTACAAGTCTATTGAATTCTTTGAGGAGGTGACCAAGCATGTGGATGAGGGTAGAGCAGTGGATGTAGTGTACATGGATTTTAGAAAGGCATTTGATAAGGTTCGAGGAGAAAGTGAGGTCTGCAGATGCTGGAGATCAGAGCTGGAAATGTGTTGCTGGAAAAGCGCAGCAGGTCAGGCAGCATCCAGGAAACAGGAGGATCGACGTTTCGGGCATAAGCCCTTCTTCAGGAATCCACTCAGGTGGATGGAGCTTGTAAGAGGGCCTATGGTGTATTAGCGTTCATTAGCAGAGGGATTGAATTCAAGAGTCGTGAGGTGATGTTGCAGCTGTACAGGACCACGGTAAGGCCACATTTGGAGTACTGTGTGCAGTTCTGGTCGCCTCATTTTAAGAAAGATGTGGAAGCTTTGGAGAGGGTGCAGAGGAGATTTACCAGGATGTTGCCTGGAATGGAGAATAGGTCGTACGAGGAAAGGTTGAGAGTGCTAGGCCTTTTCTCATTGGAACGGCGAAGGTTGAGGGGTGACTTGATAGAGGTTTATAAGATGATCAGAGGAATTGATAGAGTAGACAGAAACTTTTTCCCTGGGTACAACAGAGTGTTATAAGGGGACATAAATTTAAGGTGAAGGGTGGAAGGTATAGGGGGGATGTCAGGGGTAGGTTCTTTACCCAGAGAGTGGTGGGGGCATGAATGCACTGCCCGTGGGAGTGGTAGAGTCAGAATCTTTGGTGACCTTTAAGCAGCAATTGGATAGGTACATGGATGGGTACTTAAGCTAGGACAAATGTTCGGCACAACATCGTGGGCCGAATGGCCTGTTCTGTGCTGTATTGTTCTATGTTCTATGTTCTACTTCAGATGGAAATCAGGAGGGGCAAAAGGGAACATCACGTAGTTTTGGCAGATAAGGTAAAGGAGAATGCAGAGAGTTTCTACAAGTATGTTAAGGGCACAAGAGTAATGAGGGAGAGAATAGGGCCCCTTAAAGATCAATGAGGCAGTCTGTGAGTGAAGTCACAGGAGATAGGTAAGAGCCTAAATGAATATTTCTCATCAGTGTGCTACAAGGATTGGTGCTAGATTCATTGTTGTTCATCATTTGTACAATGACTTGGATGAGAATGTAGGAGGAACGGTTAGTAAGTTTGGGGACGACACTGAAATTGGTGGTGTAGTGGACAGGTTGTCTAAGAATACAACATCTTGATCAACTGGGCCAAGGAATGATGGATGAGTTTAATTCAGATAAATGCAAGGTGTTGCATTTTGGTAGGGCAAGCTGGAGCAGGTCTTACACAGTTCATGGCAGGGCTCTGGGGAATGGTGTTGAACAAGGTGTATGGCATCACAGGTAGACAGGCTGATGAAGCAGCCTTCATTGGTCAGAGGGCTGAGTACAAGACATTGATTTGGACTACTGCATACAATTCTGGTCACCCTGCTACATGAAGGATATTATTAAACTGGAAAGCAAGGATGTTCTTGAATGGCTGGGACTTGTATTGAGGTGACTTTACAGAGGTTTATGATTAGATTCCCTAGTGTGGAAACAGGCCCTTCGAGCCCAACCAGTCTACACTGACCCTCTGAAGAGTAACCCACCCAGTCCCATTTCCCTCTGACTAATGCACCTAACACTATGGGCAATTTAGCCTGGCCAATTCACCTGGCCTGCACATCATTGGACTGTGGGAGGAAACCCACGCAGACACGGGGGAGAATGTGCAAGCTCCACACAGACAGTCACCTGAGGCTGGGATCAAACCTGGACCCTAGTGCTGTGAGGCAGCAGTGCTAACCACTGAGCTACTGTGCTGCCCGTTTACAAAAATCACGAGGAGCATGGATAGCTGAATTACCAAGGTCTTTTCTCCATGGTAAAGGTAGTCAAAAAGTAGACGGAATAGGTTTAAGGGGAGGAAAGATTTAAAAGGGATCTGAGTGGCAACGTTTTCACACAGAGGGTGGTGTGTGTATGGAGTGAGCTGCCAGAGGAAGTGGTGTAGGCTAGTACAATTAGAACATTTAAAAGTCATTTGGACAGGTACATGAATTGGAAAGGTTTAGAGGGATATGGGCCAAATGCAGACAAATCCGACTAGTTGAGTTGAGGAAACCTGGTCAGCATGGACACGTTGAACCGAAGGGTCTGTTTCTGTGCTGTATGACTAAGCAAACCCAAGCACTTAACTAAGTGAAGTAATTTCGAAGGGTTACTTTGTGAAACTATGTTGAAAGTTCACAATGGTCATCTGGTGATCCCTTTATAAAACATCCAGGTATCTCCACAGAACTTGAAATTCTTTATTCTTTCATTTGTTGTTGGCGTCGCTGTTTGAGCTGTCAGTTACTGCCCTTCACTAATTACTCTTGAACTGGTGGCCTGATTGGGCATTTCAGGGGGCAGTTAAAAATCAAACACATTGCTGTCAATATGGAGTCATATGTACACCATGTACACACTGGACAATGATAGAAACATAGGAGTAGGCCATTCAGCCTACTAAGTCTGCCCTGGCTGTGATGGAGCCAGCGTAGGCCAGCACAGTGGCTCAGTGGTTAGCACTGCGGCCTCACAGCACCAGGGACCCAGGTTCAATTCCAACCTTGGGCAACACTCTGTGTGGAGTTTGCACATTCTCCCCATGTCTGTGTGGGTTTCCTCCCACAGTCCAAAGCTGTCAGGTTAGGGTGGATTGACCATGGGAAATGCAGAGATAAAGGGTAAGGGTAGTCTGTTATTTGAAGGGTCAGTATGGATTTGATGGGCTGAATGGCCTGCTTCCACATTGTAGGGACTCTATGATTCGGACATTCAGTGTGATCCTGGCTGGTTGAACATTTCAATATCTTTGGTCACCTTCACAGAGACCAGATTTATCTTCCAGGTTTATTAATTAATGTTAACTTCAATGTTTTGATTTTGTTGGATTTGAAAACAAATCTTTGAAAACAAAGGGCTTTGAATTAATTGTCTCGTGATCATCACATTACACCACAATCCCACCCCCCTCATTTTATCACAATTCCATTTTCCAACACTTTGTTAAATCTATGTGTGTCTCTGGTTGTGTTGCAGGTCAGGAGCTGGGCCAGTTGCCAGGGAGATCGAGTGGAAGCAGCAATGTTGTCCCTTCATTTGGAGCAACAGGATTTGCAGCATCTACAGGAATGGCTGGAGGAAACAGCAGAGTCACTGAGTCGGAGAGACCAGGAGGCTCTCTCCGAAAATATTGGGCAGCTGGAGGAGCTGCTAACCGAGCACTCAGTGAGGACACCCCTCACCCCCATTAACACAGCACTCAGTGAGGACACCCCCCACCCCCATTAACCCAGCACTCAGTGAGGACACCCCCCCCATTAAACCCAGCACTCAGTGAGGACACCCCCAACCCCCATTAACACAGCACTCAGTGAGGACACCTCCCCCCCATTAACCCAGCACTCAGTGAGGACACCCCTCACCCCCATTAACACAGCACTCAGTGAGGACACCCCCCACCCCCATTAACCCAGCACTCAGTGAGGACACCCCCCCATTAAACCCAGCACTCAGTGAGGACACCCCCAACCCCCATTAACCCAGCACTCAGTGAGGACACCCCCCCCATTAAACCCAGCACTCAGTGAGGACACCCCCACCCCCATTAACACAGCACTCAGTGAGGACACCCCCCACCCCCATTAACCCAGCACTCAGCGAGGACACCCCCCACCACCATTAACCCAGCACTCAGTGAGGACACCCCCCCCCCCATTAACCCAGCACTCAGTGAGGACACCCCCCCCATTAACTCAGCACTCAGTGAGGACACCCCTCACCCCCATTAACCCAACACTCAGTGAGGACACCTCCCCCCCATTAACCCAGCACTCAGTGAGGACACCCCCCACCCCCATTAATCCAGCACTCAGTGAGGACACCCCCCCCCCCATTAACCCAGCACTCAGTGAGGACACCCCCCACCCCCATTAACCCAGCACTCAGTGAGGACACCCCCCCCCATTAACCCAGCACTCAGTGAGGACACCACCCCCATTAACCCAGCACTCAGTGAAGACACCTCCCCCCCATTAACCCAGCACTCAGTGAGGACAACCCCGACCCCCATTAACCCAGCACTCAGTGAGGACACCCCCCACCCCCATTAACCCAGCACTCAGTGAGGACACCCCCCACCCCCATTAACCCAGCACTCAGTGAGGACACCCCCCCCCATTAACCCAGCACTCAGTGAGGACACCCCCCCCCATTAACCCAGCACTCAGTGAGGACACCACCCCCATTAACGCAGCACTCAGTGAGGACACCCCCCACCCCCATTAACCCAGCACTCAGTGAGGACACCACCCCCATTAACCCAGCACTCAGTGAGGACACCCCCCCCCATTAATCCAGCACTCAGTGAGGACACCCCCCGCCATTAACCCAGCACTCAGTGAGGACACCCCCCACCACCATTAATCCAGCACTCAGTGAGGGCACCCCCCACCCCCATTAACCCAGCACTCAGTGAGGACACCCCCCCCATTAAACCCAGCACTCAGTGAGGACACCCCCCACCCCCATTAACACAGCACTCAGTGAGGACACCCCCCACCCCCATTAACCCAGCACTCAGCGAGGACACCCCCCACCACCATTAACCCAGCACTCAGTGAGGACACCCCCCACCCCCATTAACCCAGCACTCAGTGAGGACACCCCCCGCCATTAACCCAGCACTCAGTGAGGACCCCAACCCCCATTAACCCAGCACTCAGTGAGGACACCCCCCCTCCCCCCCACCCCCATTAACCCAGCACTCAGTGAGGACACTCCCCCCCCCATTAACCCAGCACTCAGTGAGGACACCCCCCCCCATTAACCCAGCACTCAGTGAGGACACCCCCCCCCTCCCCCCCACCCCCATTAACCCAGCACTCAGTGAGGACACCCCCCCATTAACCCAGCACTCAGTGAGGACACCCCCCCATTAACCCAGCACTCAGTAAGGACCTTCCCCCCCCCATTAACCCAGCACTCAGTGAGGACAACCCCCCCCATTAACCCAGCACTCAGTGAGGACCCCACCCCCCCATTAACCCAGCACTCAGTGAGGACACCCCTCCCCATTAACCAAGCTCTCAGTGAGGACAACCCCCTCTATTAACCAAGCTCTCAGTGAGGACAACCCCCTCTATTAACCCAGCACTCAGTGAGGACACCCCCCACCCCCATTAACCCAGCACTCAGTGAGGACAACCCCCTCTATTAACCCAGCACTCAGTGAGGACACCCCCCACCCCCATTAACCCAGCCCTCAGTGAGGACACCCCCCCATTAACACAGCACTCAGTGAGGACCCCACCCCCCATTAACCCAGCACTCAGTGAGGACACCCCTCCTCCCCCTCCCCCCACTAACCCAGCACTCAGTGAGGACACCCCCCACCCCCATTAACCCAGCACTCAGTGAGGACACCCCTCACCCCCATTAACCCAACACTCAGTGAGGACACCTCCCCCCCATTAACCCAGCACTCAGTGAGGACACCCCCCACCCCCATTAATCCAGCACTCAGTGAGGACACCCCCCCCCCCCATTAACCCAGCACTCAGTGAGGACACCCCCCACCCCCATTAACCCAGCACTCAGTGAGGACACCCCCCCCCATTAACCCAGCACTCAGTGAGGACACCCCCCCCCCCCCATTAACCCAGCACTCAGTGAGGACACCACCCCCATTAACGCAGCACTCAGTGAGGAGACCCCCCACCCCCATTAATCCAGCACTCAGTGAGGACACCCCCCCCATTAACCCAGCACTCAGTGAGGACACCCCCCACCACCATTAATCCAGCACTCAGTGAGGGCACCCCCATTAACCCAGCACTCAGTGAGGACACCCCCCCCCCATTAACCCAGCACTCAGTGAGGACAACCCCCACCCCTATTAACCCAGCACTCAGTGAGGACACCCCCCCCCCCCCCCTCACCCAGCACTCAGTGAGGACACCCCGCCCATTAACCCAGCACTCAGTGAGGACACCCCCCCTCCATTAGCCCAGCACTCAGTGAGGACACCCCCCACCCCCATTAACACAGCACTCAGTGAGGACACCCCCCACCCCCATTAACCCAGCACTCAGCGAGGACACCCCCCACCACCATTAACCCAGCACTCAGTGAGGACACCCCCCCCCCCATTAACCCAGCACTCAGTGAGGACACCCCCCCCCATTAACTCAGCACTCAGTGAGGACACCCCTCACCCCCATTAACCCAACACTCAGTGAGGACACCTCCCCCCCATTAACCCAGCACTCAGTGAGGACACCCCCCACCCCCATTAATCCAGCACTCAGTGAGGACACCCCCCCCCCCCATTAACCCAGCACTCAGTGAGGACACCCCCCACCCCCATTAACCCAGCACTCAGTGAGGACACCCCCCCCCATTAACCCAGCACTCAGTGAGGACACCACCCCCATTAACCCAGCACTCAGTGAAGACACCTCCCCCCCATTAACCCAGCACTCAGTGAGGACAACCCCGACCCCCATTAACCCAGCACTCAGTGAGGACACCCCCCACCCCCATTAACCCAGCACTCAGTGAGGACACCCCCCACCCCCATTAACCCAGCACTCAGTGAGGACACCCCCCCCCCATTAACCCAGCACTCAGTGAGGACACCCCCCCCCCATTAACCCAGCACTCAGTGAGGACACCACCCCCATTAACGCAGCACTCAGTGAGGACACCCCCCACCCCCATTAACCCAGCACTCAGTGAGGACACCACCCCCATTAACCCAGCACTCAGTGAGGACACCCCCCCCCATTAATCCAGCACTCAGTGAGGACACCCCCCGCCATTAACCCAGCACTCAGTGAGGACACCCCCTACCACCATTAATCCAGCACTCAGTGAGGGCACCCCCCACCCCCATTAACCCAGCACTCAGTGAGGACACCCCCCCCATTAAACCCAGCACTCAGTGAGGACACCCCCCACCCCCATTATCACAGCACTCAGTGAGGACACCCCCCACCCCCATTAACCCAGCACTCAGCGAGGACACCCCCCACCACCATTAACCCAGCACTCAGTGAGGACACCCCCCACCCCCATTAACCCAGCACTCAGTGAGGACACCCCCCGCCATTAACCCAGCACTCAGTGAGGACCCCAACCCCCATTAACCCAGCACTCAGTGAGGACACCCCCCCTCCCCCCCACCCCCATTAACCCAGCACTCAGTGAGGACACTCCCCCCCCCATTAACCCAGCACTCAGTGAGGACACCCCCCCCCATTAACCCAGCACTCAGTGAGGACACCCCCCCCTCCCCCCCACCCCCATTAACCCAGCACTCAGTGAGGACACCCCCCCATTAACCCAGCACTCAGTGAGGACACCCCCCCATTAACCCAGCACTCAGTAAGGACCTTCCCCCCCCATTAACCCAGCACTCAGTGAGGACAACCCCCCCCATTAACCCAGCACTCAGTGAGGACCCCACCCCCCCATTAACCCAGCACTCAGTGAGGACCCCACCCCCCCATTAACCCAGCACTCAGTGAGGACACCCCTCCCCATTAACCAAGCTCTCAGTGAGGACAACCCCCTCTATTAACCAAGCTCTCAGTGAGGACAACCCCCTCTATTAACCCAGCACTCAGTGAGGACACCCCCCACCCCCATTAACCCAGCACTCAGTGAGGACAACCCCCTCTATTAACCCAGCACTCAGTGAGGACACCCCCCACCCCCATTAACCCAGCCCTCAGTGAGGACACCCCCCCATTAACACAGCATTCAGTGAGGACCCCACCCCCCATTAACCCAGCACTCAGTGAGGACACCCCTCCTCCCCCTCCCCCCACTAACCCAGCACTCAGTGAGGACACCCCCCACCCCCATTAACCCAGCACTCAGTGAGGACACCCCTCACCCCCATTAACCCAACACTCAGTGAGGACACCTCCCCCCCATTAACCCAGCACTCAGTGAGGACACCCCCCACCCCCATTAATCCAGCACTCAGTGAGGACACCCCCCCCCCCCATTAACCCAGCACTCAGTGAGGACACCCCCCACCCCCATTAACCCAGCACTCAGTGAGGACACCCCCCCCCATTAACCCAGCACTCAGTGAGGACACCCCCCCCCCCATTAACCCAGCACTCAGTGAGGACACCACCCCCATTAACGCAGCACTCAGTGAGGAGACCCACCACCCCCATTAATCCAGCACTCAGTGAGGACACCCCCCCCCATTAACCCAGCACTCAGTGAGGACACCCCCCACCACCATTAATCCAGCACTCAGTGAGGGCACCCCCCACCCCCATTAACCCAGCACTCAGTGAGGACCCCCCCCCACCCCATTAACCCAGCACTCAGTGAGGACACCCCCCACCCCCATTAACCAGCACTCAGTGAGGACCCCCCCATTAACCCAGCACTCAGTGAGGACACCCCCCCCCCATTAACCCAGCACTCAGTGAGGACAAACCCCACCCCTATTAACCCAACACTCAGTGAGGACACCCCCCCCCCCCTCTCACCCAGCACTCAGTGAGGACACCCCGCCCATTAACCCAGCACTCAGTGAGGACACCCCCCCTCCATTAGCCCAGCACTCAGTGAGGACACCCCCCACCCCCATTAACCCAGCACTGAGTGAGGACACCCCCCCTCCCCCCCACCCCTATTAACCCAGCACACAGTGAGGACACCCCCCACCCCCATTAACCCAGCACTCAGTGAGGACACCCCCCCCCATTAACCCAGCACTCAGTGAGGACACCCCCCCCCATTAACCCAGCACTCAGTGAGGACACCCCGCCCCATTAACCCAGCACTCAGTGAGGACACCCCGCCCATTAACCCAGCACTCAGTGAGGACACCCCCTCTCCATTAGCCCAGCACTCGGTGAGGACACCCCCCCTCCCCCCCACCCCCATTAACCCAGCACTCAGTGAGGACACCCCCCACCCCCATTAACCCAGCACTCAGTGAGGACACCCCACCCCCATTAACCCAGCACTCGGTGAGGACACCCCCCCACCCCCCCCCACCCCCCCACCGCCATTAACCCAGCACTCAGTGAGGACACACCCCTCCATTAACCCAGCACTCAGTGAGGACACCCCCACTCCCCCCACCCCCATTAACCCAGCACTCAGTGAGGACACCACCCTCCCCCCCCACCCCCATTAACCCAGCACTCAGTGAGGACACCCCCCCCCCATTAACCCAGCACTCAGTGAGGACACACCCCTCCATTAACCCAGCACTCAGTGAGGACACCCCCGCCTCCCCCCACCCCCATTAACCCAGCACTCAGTGAGGACACCCCCCCCCCACCATTAACCCAGCACTCAGTGAGGACACCCCCCCTCCCACCCACCCCCATTAACCCAGCACTCAGTGAGGACACTCCCCCCCCGCCCCCCCCCATTAACCCAGCACTCAGTGAGGACACCCCCCCCCCCTAACCCAGCACTCAGTGAGGACACCCCCCCCCCTTACCCAGCACTCAGTGAGGACACCACCCCCCCCATTAACCCAGCACTCAGTGAGGACACCCCCCCTCCCCCCACCCCCATTAACCCAGCACTCAGTGAGGACACCCCCCTCCCCCCCACCCCCATTAACCCAGCACACAGTGAGGACACCCCCCCCCATTAACCCAGCACTCAGTGAGGACACCCCTCCTCCCCCCACCCCCATTAACCCAGCACTCAGTGAGGACACCCCCCCGCCATTAACCCAGCACTCAGTGAGGACCCCAACCCCCATTAACCCAGCACTCAGTGAGGACACCCCCCCCACCCCCATTAACCCAGCACTCAGTGAGGACACTCCCCCCCCCATTAACCCAGCACTCAGTGAGGACACCCCCCCCCATTAACCCAGCACTCAGTGAGGACACCCCCCCCTCCCCCCCACCCCCATTAACCCAGCACTCAGTGAGGACACCCCCCCATTAACCCAGCAGTCAGTGAGGACACCCCCCCCCCATTAACCCAGCACTCAGTAAGGACCTCCCCCCCCATTAACCCAGCACTCAGTGAGGACAACCCCCCCATTAACCCAGCACTCAGTGAGGACCCCACCCCCCCATTAACCCAGCACTCAGTGAGGACCCCACCCCCCCATTAACCCAGCACTCAGTGAGGACACCCCTCCCCATTAACCAAGCTCTCAGTGAGGACAACCCCCTCTATTAACCAAGCTCTCAGTGAGGACAACCCCCTCTATTAACCCAGCACTCAGTGAGGACACCCCCCACCCCCATTAACCCAGCACTCAGTGAGGACAACCCCCTCTATTAACCCAGCACTCAGTGAGGACACCCCCCACCCCCATTAACCCAGCACTCAGTGAGGACACCCCCCCATTAACACAGCACTCAGTGAGGACCCCACCCCCCATTAACCCAGCACTCAGTGAGGACACCCCTCCTCCCCCTCCCCCCACTAACCCAGCACTCAGTGAGGACACCCCCCACCCCCATTAACCCAGCACTCAGTGAGGACAACCCCCTCTATTAACCCAGCACTCAGTGAGGACACCCCTCACCCCCATTAACCCAACACTCAGTGAGGACACCTCCCCCCCATTAACCCAGCACTCAGTGAGGACACCCCCCACCCCCATTAATCCAGCACTCAGTGAGGACACCCCCCCCCCCCCATTAACCCAGCACTCAGTGAGGACACCCCCCACCACCATTAATCCAGCACTCAGTGAGGGCACCCCACACCCCCATTAACCCAGCACTCAGTGAGGACCCCCCCCCCCCACCCCATTAACCCAGCACTCAGTGAGGACAACCCCACCGCCATTAACCCAGCACTCAGTGAGGACACCCCCCACCCCCATTAACCCAGCACTCAGTGAGGACCCCCCCCATTAACCCAGCACTCAGTGAGGACACCCACCCCCATTAACCCAGCACTCAGTGAGGACACCCCCCCCCCTCACCCAGCACTCAGTGAGGACACCCCGCCCATTAACCCAGCACTCAGTGAGGACACCCCCCCTCCATTAGCCCAGCACTCAGTGAGGACACCCCTCACCCCCATTAACCCAGCACTCAGTGAGGACACCCCCCCCCATTAACCCAGCACTCAATGAGGACACCCCACTCCCCCCCACCCCCCATTAACCCAGCACTGAGTGAGGACACCCCCCCCTCCCCCCCACCCCCATTAACCCAGCACTCAGTGAGGACACCCCCCACCCCCATTAACCCAGCACTCAGTGAGGACACCCCCCCTCCCATTAACCCAGCACTCAGTGAGGACACCCCGCCCATTAACCCAGCACTCAGTGAGGACACCCCCCCATTAACCCAGCACTCAGTGAGGACACCCCTCCTCCCCCTCCCCCCACTAACCCAGCACTCAGTGAGGACACCCCCCCTCCCCCCACCCCCATTAACCCAGCACTCAGTGAGGACACCCCCCTCCCCCCACCCCCATTAACCAAGCACTCAGTGAGGACCCCCCCGCCCCATTAACCCAGCACTCAGTGAGGACACCCCCCTACCCCCCACCCCCATTAACCCAGCACTCAGTGAGGACACCTCAGCACTCAGTGAGGACACCCCTCTCCCCCCCACCCCCTATTAACCCAGCACTCAGTGAGGACACCCCCCCCCCATTAACCCAGCACTCAGTGAGGACACCCCCCCTATCCCCCACCCCATTAACCCAGCACTCAGTGAGGACCCCCCCCCCATTAACCCAGCAGTCAGTGAGGACACCCCCCCCATTAACCCAGCACTCAGTGAGGACCTCCCCCCTCCATTAACCCAGCACTCAGTGAGTACACCCCCCCCCCCCATTAACCCAGCACTCAGTGAGGACATCCCCCCCCATTAACCCAGCACTCAGTGAGGACCTCCCCCCCATTAACCCAGCACTCAGTGAGGACACCCCCCCCCCCATTAACCCAGCACTCAGTGAGGACACCCCCCACCCCCATTAACCCAGCACTCAGTGAGGACACCCCCACCCCCCCCATTAACCCAGCACTCAGTGAGGACGCCCCCCCCCCATTAACCCAGCACTCAGTGAGGACACCCCCCCCCCCCATTAACCCAGCACTCAGTGAGGACACCCCGCCCATTAACCCAGCACTCAGTGAGGACCCCACCCCCCCATTAACCCAGCACTCAGTGAGGACACCCCTCCCCATTAACCAAGCTCTCAGTGAGGACAACCCCCTCTATTAACCCAGCACTCAGTGAGGACACCCCCCACCCCCATTAACCCAGCACTCAGTGAGGACACCCCCCCATTAACCCAGCACTCAGTGAGGACACCCCTCCACCCCCTCCCCCCACTAACCCAGCACTCAGTGAGGACACCCCCCCTCCCCCCACCCCCATTAACCCAGCACTCAGTGAGGACACCCCCCTCCCCCCCACCCCCATTAACCAAGCACTCAGTGAGGACCCCCCCGCCCCATTAACCCAGCACTCAGTGAGGATACCCCCCACCCCCATTAACCCAGCACTCAGTGAGGACACCTCAGCACTCAGTGAGGACACCCCTCTCCCCCCCACCCCCTATTAACCCAGCACTCAGTGAGGACACCCCCCCCCCCCATTAACCCAGCACTCACTGAGGACACCCCCCCTATCCCCCACCCCATTAACCCAGCACTCAGTGAGGACCCCCCCCCCATTAACCCAGCAGTCAGTGAGGACACCCCCCCCATTAACCCAGCACTCAGTGAGGACCTCCCCCCTCCATTAACCCAGCACTCAGTGAGTACACCCCCCCCCCCATTAACCCTGCACTCAGTGAGGACATCCCCCCCCATTAACCCAGCACTCAGTGAGGACCTCCCCCCCATTAACCCAGCACTCAGTGAGGACCCCACCCCCCATTAACCCAGCACTCAGTGAGGACACCCCTCCTCCCCCTCCCCCCATTAACCCAGCACTCAGTGAGGACACCCCCCTCCCCCCACCCCCATTAACCCAGCACTCAGTGAGGACACCCCCCCTCCCCCCCACCCCCATTAACCAAGCACTCAGTGAGGACACCCCCCCCTCCTCTCCCCCCACCCCCATTAACCCAGCACTCAGTGAGGACACCCCCCCCTCACCCCACCCCCATTAACCCAGCACTCAATGAGGACACCCCCCCACCCCATTAACCCAGCACTCAGTGGGGACACCCCCCCTCACCCCCACCCCATTAACCCAGCCCTCAATGAGGACCACCCCCCTCCCCCCCACCCCCATTAACCCAGCACTCAGTGAGGACACCCCCCCATTAACCCAGCACTCAGTGAGGACACTCCTCCTAACCCCCACCCCCATTAACCCAGCACTCAGTGAGGACACCCCCCCTGCCCCCCACCCCATTAACCCAGCACTCAGTGAGGACACCCCCCCACCATTAACCCAGCACTCAGTGAGGCCAGCACTCAGT
This sequence comes from Chiloscyllium plagiosum, assembly GCF_037043375.1. NCBI lineage: Eukaryota > Metazoa > Chordata > Chondrichthyes > Orectolobiformes > Hemiscylliidae > Chiloscyllium > Chiloscyllium plagiosum. Next base: position 156,502,839 of record NW_028270140.1, read on the forward strand.
GAGGACCTCCCCCCCCATTAACCCAGCACTCAGTGAGGACACCCCCCCCCCATTAACCCAGCACTCAGTGAGGACATCCCCCCCCCCATTAACCCAGCACTCAGTGAGGCCCCCCCCCCATTAACCCAGCACTCAGTGAGGACTCCCCCCCCCCCCCCATTAACCCAGCACTCAGTGAGGACACCCACCCACCCCCATTAACCCAACACTCAGTGAGGACACCCCCCCCTCCCCCCACCCCCATTAACCCAGCACTCAGTGAGGACACCCCCCCTCCCCCCCACCCCCATTAACCAAGCACTCAATGAGGACACCCTCCCCACCCCCATTAACCCAGCACTCAATGAGGACACCCCCCCCCCACCCCATTAACCCAGCACTCAGTGAGGACCCCACCCCCCATTAACCCAGCACTCAGTGAGGTCACCCCCCTCCCCCCCCATCCCATTAACACAGCACCCACTGAGGGCACATCCCCCTATTCAACATCATCAGCACCTGACACAGAACCCCATCACATGTTAGCTCCCCCAAACTGAGCTGCCTGCCTTAGTCAACACCTGATGGGGCTCCTGCACACTGAGCTTCGCCCACCCACCCCACTCCGTGTGAATACAGTCCCCGTGATGGAGTCCCCATGGGTGGGTGTGTGGGGGTGTGGGGGCAGGGTTGCGGGAGGAGCTTTGTGTGAAGCCCCACCTGCAGCATGGAGCCCCTTGCCCTGAGGAGATCTAACAACACAGTCCTCACCGTGGGCGGCACGGTGGCACAGTGGTTAGCACTGCTGCCTCACAACGCCAGAGACCCGGGTTCAATTCCCGCCTCAGGCGACTCTCCGTGTGGAGTTTGCACATTCTCCCCGTGTTCTGCGTTTCCTCCGGGTGCTCCAGTTTCCTCCCACAGTCCAAAAATGTGCAGGTCAGGTGAATTGGCCAGGCTAAATTGCCCGTAGTGTTAGGTGAAGGGGTAAATGTAGGGGAATGGGTCTGGGTGGGTTGCGCTTTGGCGGGTCGGTGTGGGCTTGTTGGGCCGAAGGGCCTGTTTCCACACTGTAATAAAAAAAAAAGCCCTGTTCCACACAACAATAGAACACAGAACAATACAGGGCAGTACAGGCCATTTGGCCCACGATGTTGTGCCAACCTGAGGTACCGACCTGAAGTCCATCTCACCTCCACTATTTCATCATCATTCATATATTTATCCAATGACCATTTAAATGCCCTGAAAGTTGGCGAGTCTACTATTGCTGCAGGCAGTGTGTCCCACGCCCCTACTACTCTCTGAGTAAAGAAACTACCTCTGACATCTGCCCTATGTCTATCACCCCTCAATTTAAAGCTATGTCACCTTGTGCTAGCCATCACCATCAAAGGAAAAGAGCTGTCACTGTCCACCCTGTCTAATCCTCTGATCATCTTATGTCTCTAGTGAATCACTTTTCAACCTTCTTCTCTCTAACTGAAATCCATATACACCACATCAATCGCTTTACTCTCATCTACCAGTTTGGTCACCTTCTCAAAGAACTCAATAAGGTTTGTGAGGCACGACCTGCCCTTCACAAAACTGTGCTGACTAGTCCGAATCAACTTATTCATTTCTAGTTTATTATAAATCCTCTCTCTTATAATCCTTTCCAACACCTTACCCACAACCGAAATAAGGCTCACTGGACTATAATTCCCAGGATTGTCTCTACTCCCCGTCTTGAACAGGGGAACCACATTTGCTATCCTCCAGTCTTCTGGCACTATTCCTGTAGACAATGACGACATAAAGATCAAAGCCAAAGGCTCGGCAATCTCCTCCCTGGTTTCCCAGAGAATCCGAGGATAAATCCCATTTGCCATAGAGCCATAGAGATGTACAGCACGGAAACAGACCCTTCGGTCCAACCCATCCATGCCGACCAGATATTCCAACCCAATCTAGTCCCACCTGCCAGCACCCGGCCCATATCCCTCCAAACCCTTCCTATTCATATACCCATCCAAATGCCTCTTAAATGTTGCAATTGTACCAGCCTCCACCACATCCTCTGGCAGCTCATTCCATACACGTACCACCCTCTGCGTGAAAAAGTTGCCCCTTATGTCTCTTTTATATCTTTCCCCTCTCACCCTAAACCTATGCCCTCTAGTTCTGGACTCCCTGACCCCTGGGAAAAGACTTTGCCTATTTATCCTATTCATGCCCCTCATAATTTTGTAAACCTCTATAAGGTCACCCTTCAGCCTCCAACGCTCCAGGGAAAACAGCCCCAGCCTGTTCAGCCTCTCCCTGTAGCTCAGATCCTCCAACCCTGGCAAAATCCTTGTAAATCTTTTCTGAACCCTTTCAAGTTTCACAACATCTTTCCGATAGGAAGGAGACCAGAATTGCAAGCAATATTCCAACAGTGGCCTAACCAATGTCCTGTATAGCCGCAACATGACCTCCCAACTCCTGTGCTCAATACTCTGACCAATAAACGAAAGCATACCAAACGCCTTCTTCACTATCCTATCTCCCTGCGACTCCACTTTCAAGGAGCTGTGAACCTGCACTCCAAGGTCTCTTTGTTCAGCAGCACTCCCTAGGACCTTACCATTAAGTGTATAAGTCCTGCTAAAATTTGCTTTCCCAAAATGCAGCACCTCGCATTTATCTGAATTAAACTCCATCTGCCACTTCTCAGCCCATTGGCCCATCTGGTCCAGATCCTGTTGTAATCTGAGGTAACCCTCTTCGCTGTCCACTACACCTCCAATTTTGGTGTCATCTGCAAACTTACTAACTGTACCTCTTATGCTCTCATCCAAATCATTTATGTAAATGACAAAATTAGAGGGCCCAGCACCGATTCTTGTGGCACTCCACTGGTCACAGGCCTCCAGTCTGAAAAACAACCCTCCATCACTACTGTCTGCCTTCTACCTTTGAGCCAGTTCTGTATCCAAGTGGCTAGTTCTCCCTGTATTCCATGAGATCTAACCTTGCTAATCAGTTTCCCATGGGGAACCTTTTCGAACACCTTACTGAAGTCCATATAGATCACATCTACTGCTCTGCCCTCATCAATCTTCTTTGTTACTTTTTCAAAAAACTCAGTCAAGTTTGTGTGACATGATTTCCCACGCACAAAGCCATGTTGACTATCCCGAATCAGTCCTTGCCTTTCCAAATACATGTACATCCTGTCCTTCAGGATTCCTTCCAACAACTTGCCCACCGCCGACGTCAGGCTTACTGGTCTATAGTTCCCTGGCTTGTCTTTACCGCCCTTCTTAAACAGTGGCACCACATTTGCCAACCTCTAGTCTTCCGGCACCTCACCTGTGACTATCGATGATACAAATATCTCAGCAAGAGGCCCAGCAATCACTTCTCTAGCTTCCCACAGAGTTCTCGGGTGCACCTGATCAGGTCCTGGGGATTTATCCACCTTTAACCGTTTCAAGACATCCAGCACTTCCTCCTCTGTAATCTGGACATTTTGCAAGATGTCACCATCTATTTCCCAACAGTCTATATCTTCCATATCCTTTTCCACAGTAAATACTGATGTAAAATATTCATTTAGAATCTCCCCCATTTTCTGTGGCTCCACACAAAGGCCGCCTTGCTGATCTTTGAGGGGCCCTATTCTCTCCATAGTTACCCTTTTCTCCTTAATATATTTGTAAAAACCCTTCGGATTCTCCTTAACTGTATTTGCCAAATACAGTCATGTCCCCGTTTTGCCCTCCTGATTTCCCTCATAAGTATACTCCTACTGCCTTTATACTCTTCTAAGGATTCACTCGATCTATCCTGTCTATACCTGACATATGCTTCCTTCTTTTTCTTAACCAAACCCTCAATTTCTTTAGTCATCCAGCATTCCCTGTACCTACCAGCCTCCCCTTTCACCCTGACAGGAATATACTTTCTCTGGATTCTCGTTATCTCATTTCTGAAGGCTTCCTATTTTCTAGCTGTCACTTTACCTGCAAACATCTGCCCCCCAATCAGCTTTCGAAAGTTCTTGCCTGATATCATCAAAATTGGCCTTTCGCCAATTTAGAACTTCAACTTTTAGATCTGGTCTATCCTTTTCCATCACTATTTTAAAACTTATAGAATTATGGTTGCTGGCCCCAAAGTGCTCCCCCACTGACACCTCAGTCACCTGCCCTGCCTTATTTCCCAAACGTAGGTCAAGTTTTGCATCTTCTCTAGTAGGTACATCCACATACTGAATCAGAAAATTGTCTTGTATGCACTTAAGAAATTCCTCTCTATCTAAATCTTTAACACTATGGCAGTCCCAGTCGATGTTTGGAAAGTTAAAATCCCCTACCATAACTACTCTATTGTAGGGGATTTTAATTTTCCAAACATTGACTGGGACTGCCATAGTGTTAAAGATTTAGATGGAGAGGAATTTGTTAAGTGTGTACAAGACAATTTTCTGATTCAGTATGTGGATGTACCTACTAGAGAAGGTGCAAAACTTGACCCCAGGTGACTTATCTATTTTTACACTTTCCAGAATTGCTAACACCTCCTCCTTATGGACTTCAATTCTGTCTAGTCTAATAGATGCATCTCAGTATTCTCCTCGAAAACATTGTCTTTTTCCTGTGTGCATACTGATGAAAAATATTCATTTAGCACTTCCCATATCTCCTCAGACTCCATGCAGAACTTCCCACTGCTGTCCTTGACTAGCCCTAATCTTACTCTAGTTTATTCCTGATATACCTAGAGAAAGCTTTCGGGCTTTCCTTGATCCTATCTGCCAATGACTTCTCATGTCCCCCCCCCCCCCCCAACTCCATACACAGCCTCTCCAATGCCTGTACAATTTCAACCCCCAAGCAAGAAAGGACAAACCTCGATTTGCCACCTTAACTACTTGCTGCACCTGGATATTAACATTTTGTGTTTCATGCACAGGATCACTCAATGTCCTCCAAACTGCACTTTTTGTTTTGGTGTCTTGCTCCATTTAAATTGATTCTTCCAAAGAAATGAACGACTTCAGACTTTCCTACTTTGCATCTACCTGCAAGTTTTTGTTCACTCCTTCAAAGATCTACATCCCCTTTGCAGATTCTTTGTGTCTTCATCACTATATTCCTTGCCACCTATTTAAGAATCCTCAGCAAGTTGGGATCCATTATTTCTCTGTAAATGATTCAATAACTATTACTATACATATCGACAGTTTTTTAGGAATTCCTTCCTTTGTATGTTACCATCCTAATGTGGCCAATCACTCCTATAGAAGAAATTGAAACACCCATCGATTGATAAAACTAAGCCACAAGATTTCATGTCTTTAAATAAAAACAATTGTTGTAATTGTAAAGGAAAATTAAACACAGCATCACTGTAGTTCATAAAGACTTCTGTTATCTCAGTTCAGTATTTCCACATCCATGTCCCACCCTACCCTCACTACAGTTCCCTTATTTTACAACATTGTCAAGGATGATTCAATTGTCCTCTGGTACTTTATTTCTCCTTTGCACTCCAGCTATTACTGGAGTTGCATATTTCATGAAGATTTTATTAGCTTTTGGCTAAGAGATATTCCTTCTGAAGTCTTATGTTTCTCCCAGTCTGCTCCCACAGTTTCTGTACAACTCCCTCTAGAGTAACTGCTGTCTTCCACAAGGCTCTTTGGGAACCACTATAGGTTTCTCTGACCTCAAAGTAAAGAAAATGCCCCAGCTGCTCTTTGATGAAGTCTACACTGAACTGCTTGATCGTGTGAGCAAAGACATACAGATGTTTGATACTTCTTAAGAAAACGAACCATCTCCTCAAGACTCCACCCTGAATAAGTATTTCTGTAGGTGATATGACAGGATTTGGGATGACTCAAACAAAACTGCAAACAAATTATTTTAAAACTTTCACAGCTCTCTGCTTCTTTAAGTCACATGAATAATTCCATCTCTAATGGATGACACTTCTCTTCCTCCAGACGACCTGGACATGCTTGGAGATGGAAATCTGTTCTTTCACTGTCAATTCTACCTTTGTAACACAGGCTATTTGTTAAATATAATCAACTCAGACTTGTTTGGTTTCTTCTGGCCACATCATGATTGTAACATATCAAGGAAGCAGTTTGTGTGAAACTACAGAGAGATGCAAATCTTTTGATTAGTTGAAGGTTTACGTAAAGGGTGCCGGTTGTCATGGTTGTGGAGATGTTCGCTGACCTGGGAAGTTCATTTGCAGACATTTTTAACCCCTGTCTAGGTGACATCTTCAGGGCTTTGGAGCCTCCTGTGAAGCGCGGCTGTACTGAGTCTTCTGGAATTTATTTGGGTCTGTTTCTGCTGCTTTCGGTTGTTTGTAGTAGTGGCTGGTATACTGAGTCTAGGTCAATGTGCTTGTTGATTGAGTCCGTGGTTGAGTGCTATGCTTCTAGGAATTCTCTGGCTATTCTCTTTCTGGCTTGTGCTGTGATTATTGTGCTGTCCCACTCGAATTTGTGGTCCCTGTCATCTGTGTGTATGACAATAGGAGCATCTGGTCATGGCATTTAGTGGCTAGTTGGTGTTCATGGAAGTGGACTGTTAGTTGTCTGCCTGTTTCCCCTATATTGTGTTTTGTGCAGTCTTTGCATGGAATCCTGTAAATTACGTTAGTCGTGCACATGGTGGGTATCGGGTCCTTTTTCCCGGTGAGTTGTTGTCTGAGCATGGCTGTCAGTTTATGGGCTGTCATGAATGCGAGTGGTCGGGGAAGTCTGGCTGTTTTGATTAGTTTGTTATAACAAAAAGGTTTAATGATCCTAACATCAACAGAAATCGTCATTGAGTCATTTACAGAGGAAATTACAGATCCTAATTGACAATGAGGAATGATGAGTTTTGAAGGTGCTGACTAAGGATCTTTAGTGAAATTTCTCAAAAGTACAAGTAATATTCCAAAACATGTCACCATGAACTGAATGCTCCCCTGGGACCTGTTTCCAGCTTACTGTTGGTGATAACCTGTCACTGATGCTGTTCTTGCAGGTTTTATTGGATGAATTGATGAGAAAGAAAACAGAAATCGAGAGAAAAAAGAAACCCACTTCCCACAATCTGGACGATCACAGTCAGGTTTTTCAACAGCTTTCCTCACCTGGTAAGGGTCCTGAGAAATGCCATATTCATTCATGATCAAGGCTGGGTTTCCAAGTTTCTAATTACTTCATTGGGATGTGTACATCACTGACAATATTAAATAATGTTTTCCTCACATCCCCTAAACCTCCTGTACCTCACCCTGAACCTGGGTCCCCTTGTGGCTGACCTTTCAATTAAGGGGAACAGCTGCTCCTTATCCACTCTGCACATGTCCCTCATAACCTTATGCACCTCAATCAGATCATTCCTCAGTCTGCTCTACTCAGAAACAACCCAAGCCTATCCAACCATTCCTCATAACTTAAATGCTCTCTCCTCACAAATCTCCTGCAGCATCCTGGTGAAGCTCCTCTGCACCCCCTCCAGTGTAATCAGATCCTTGCTGTAACATAGCATCTAGAACCGTTCACAGTATTCCAGCTGTGATCTCACCATAGTTCTATACAACTCCAACATGACTTCCCTACTTTATTAATCTATGCCTCCATTGATAAAGGAAAGTGTCCCATGTGACTTTTTCACCACCTGATTAACATGCCGTTCTGCCTTCAGAGATCTTTGTGCAAACACACCAAGGTTCCCTTGTTCAACAGAACTTCCTAGTGCCATGTCATTCATTGAATACTTTCTGATCAAATTACTTCTTCTAAAGAGTATCACCTCCCACGTTTCACATCTGCCACTTAGCTGCCCATTGACCACCCTGTTTATATCTTCTTGTAGCTCAAAACATCAACCTCATTTTAACCACCTGACCAATCTTTACGTAATCTGCAAATTTACTAATCCAACCCCCACGCAGCCAGCCATGTCATTTATATAAATAATGAATAACAGGTGACCCAGCACAGACTCCTGGACATCGGCTTCCAGCCACTAAAGCAGCCTACGGTAATCGCCCTCTGGCTCCTAACAACTGAGCCAATTGTGAATCCACTTTATCAATGACCCTGTATCCCAAGATTTGGAGATGCTGGTATTGGACTGGGGATGTAAAAGTTGAAAATCACACAACACCAGATTATAGTCCAACAGGTTTAATGGGAGGCACTAGCTTTCGGAGCGCTGCGCTCCTTCATCAGGTGGTTATGGAGAAGTGGATGGTGTCCTACAATCTTATTCTCCACAGCCACCTGATGAAGGAGCAGTGCTCCGAAAGCTAGTGCCTTCCATTAAACCTGATGGACTGTATCCCATGTGCATTTATCTACTTGATAAATTCCATGTGAGACCTTGTTAGAGGCTTTGCTGGAATTCATGTGAACTACATCAACTAACCTCATCTAGATACCTGGCCACCACTTCAGAAATCCATTCAGATTTGTTAAGTACGACCTCCCTCTGACAAAGCAGTCCTGACTATCACTGATCAAGCCTTCCCTCTCCAAGTGAAGATAGACGCTATACTTCAGAAGTTTCTCCAACAGATGCTAACTGGTCTGTAGTTCTTTGGCTTATCTCTACAATCCTTCTTAAATATAGGAACCACCTTAACGTTCTCCAGTCTTCTGGCGCCTCCCCTGTGGACAGAGAGACATTAACAATACGGGTCAGTGTCCCTGTAATCTATCCCCTTGCCTCCCACAGCAGTCTGGGACACACCATCCAAACCTGATGATTTGTCCATTGTCATTTTCTTGGGTGAAGATGGATATAAAACATTGGTTCAACACTCTCCGAATGTCCTCTGGCTCCACCCACCGATTAGGAGAAAGTGAGGACTGCAGATGCTGGAAAAGCACAGCTGGTCAGGCAGCATCCAAGGAGCAGGAGAATTGACATTTTGGGCATTAGCCTTTCCTGATGAAGTGCTTATGCCCGAAACATCGATTCTCCTGCTCCTCAGATGCTGCCTGACCTGCCGTGCTTTTCCAGGACTACAGTCTCAACCCACTCACAGATGATCCTGCTAGTCCCTAATGGGCCCCACTCCACCCACATGATTACCCTCTGGTCCCTAATGGGCTCTACCCCACTCACACATTACCCTGCTGATCCCTAATGGGCCGTACTCTTGCCAGGTAATCCTTTTCCCATTGACATACTTACAGACTATCTTGGGATTTAGTCAGCCAGAGATTTCTCATATCCCCTTTTCCCTTTCCTAGTTATTTTCTTCAGCTTCACCCTGCGCGTTTTTTAATCCATGAATGCTTCTGCTGATTTATTCCCCTTGTACCTGCTAAAAGCCTCTCTTTTCCTTTTCATTTTATCCTGAATCTCTCTGGATAGCCATTGTTCTCTCGGCTTGTTACTCCTTCCCATCACCCTAGAGGGAACATGCTGGGCTGGTACTCTCTGTCAACAACACCATTACTCTGGGTTTCTCAGTGAATGCTCTGTTGACAGCACCACTCTGCTGTTGCCTTCCGTTCCCCCACCCATTCATATTCACTCAGGTGAGGAGGTCGTTGTGATTCTGTTCCATTGGAGGGGTGTTGGCGATGACACTTAACCTGCTCATGTTAAGGTGTGTTTTTGATGTGCTGTTCTGTTTTGTTCCAGGGGAGGGTCACTGTTGGAGATCTCAACCCCACCTTCCTCAAAGCACTGACTCCTCAGATGCCAGGAGCCCTTTGGTTGCCCATCTCCTGGGAAAGTGGGAGCAGTTATGGACACGAGCATTAGACAGACAGACCCGACTACAAGAGAAAGTCCAGAGACTTTATGAGGTGAGTACAGTTTACCTTGAAGCGAGGTCCAAATACAGAGCACAAGGGGGCACACCATCCCTCACAATTGTTCAGTACTTGAGGAATACTTTGGCTGATTTGTGGCCAAGTTCCAAACAGCCGGATATTTTTTTTTTAAACTGCAAATTACTGCAGATGTTGGAACCTGGACTGAAACTAAAATGTGCTGTAGGTCACAACGGGTCTGATAGCATCCATGGAGAGAGAACAAGCTAATGTTCTGAGTCTAGATGACTCCTCATCAGAGCTGGTGAAGTGTGGAGAAGCAATATTTATACTATATTTGGGGAGGTACAGTTGGAGTGCTGCAGGGTGGGGAAAGGGGGTAAATAATTCAGATTAAGTGATTGGAATATGAGAAAGACAGAACAATGGTGTGTCTAACTGCCAGACTGGAAACAGCAGCCACTTCCACTGGGGTGGGAGTTGCAGGGTGAGGTGGTGACAGAGAATGTAATAAGTAAAACTAAAAGAAAGGGAAGGAGTGGGAGTGGGCTCACAATCTGAAATGTTTTAACTCAATATTAAATCCCGAAAGCTGTGAGCTGCCTAACCTGAAATGAGACACTGTTCCTCCAGTTCGTGCTGGGATTCACTGGAACACTGCAGCACACTGAGGACAGTGGTCATGTGAGCAGGACGCTGTGTTAAAATAACCAGCTAAGGGAAGGTCAGGGTCATGTTTGTGCACAGACCGGAGGTGGTCTACAAAGCGGTCACCCAGTCTGTGTTTGTTTTCTCTGATGTAGAGTCGGCCACATTGGGTGCAGTGGATATAATCCACAAGATCGGAGGGGGTCTGGGGAAATGCTGCTTGATCCGGAAAGGCTGCTTCAGCCCTTGGGTGGTGAGCAGGGAGGGGGGGGGAAAGGGCAGGAGTTGCACCTTCTGCGGTTACATGGGAAGGTGCGATGGGAAAGGGGCTGGAGTTGGTGGTTGATAAATGGAATAGGGTGTCCCAGAGGGAATGATCCCTCCGAAATGCAGCCGAGGGTCTGAGGGGAAGATGTGTTTGGTGGGGGCATTCTGCTGGAGTTGTCTGAAATGGTGGAGAATGATTCTTTGAATGTGGAGGCTGGTGGGATGGAGAGAGAAGACAAGGGGGACCTGATCATGCTGCTGTGCATGATGGGAAGGGGCAAGGGCGGAAGCACAGGTAATTGGTCAGATGCAGTCGAGGGAACTGTCAACCATAGTGGGCAGGAAACCATGGTCACGGAGAAGGAAGGCATGTCAGTAGCACTGTTCTGGAAGGTGGTAACATCCAAACAGATACAACGTTGCCAAAGAACTGGGAAAAGGGAATGGAATTCTTGAAGGATGTGGGATATGATGAGCTGTAGTGAAGATAGCTTTAGGAGTCAGTGGCTTTGCAGTGGACAGCTTAATCCCTGAAATGGAGGCTGACAGGTCAAGGAAAGGAAGGGAAGTATCAGAAATTGACAATGCAAAAGTTATAGAGGAATGGAAAGTGGAGGCAAAATGAATAAATGTGTCAAGATTCTAGGCAAGAGCATGAAGCAGCACCAAAGTAGTTGTTGATGTACAGAACCAAGAGTTGTGGGAAGGAGCCAGTGTAAGACTGGAACAAGGATTGTGTCACATTCCCCATAAAGAGGCAGGACATAATGGCCAAATGACCTCCTGCTCCTATTTTCTATGTTTGTATCTGGGAACTTGAGGACATTTTATATCTGGGAGGACTACATGAATGAGCCAGCTGCTTTAGCTCAGGGTTTGGACTCAGGGGCTGCTAGAGTCACTCCACAGGATCAGTGCAGATCCTCAGATAGCATTTTCCAAGAGTTGGTCACTCCATAGGCAGCCACTGCTCAGTAACCAAGTTTCTGATTTATTCTTTATACTGAAGGAGGACATTGTGGAAGGCTCCTCCAAACAAGCAGTCTTGTAATCCGGTGAATGTTCACTGCAGCCTCTCTAAGGTAATAACGTCTTTCCTGAGAGAAGGAGACCAAATTGGCTCACAGTATTCCAGGCCTGGTCTAAGCAAGCTCCTGTACAATTGAAACAATACTCCATTCCTCCTGTACTGAAAGCCTCTTGCTATAAAAGCCAACATTCATTCATCTTTCTCATAACTTGTTGCACCTGCACGCTCACATTCAGTGACTTACCAATAAGGACACCTATGACTCTTAGCACATTTACACTTTCCAACCCCTCAATAGTTAGGAAATACTCTGACCTTCTGACCATGAGTGTGTTTAACCCATATCTGCTGACAGCAGATTTAAGGTGCTGAATGGTCCACTCTTGTTTGATTTTAATTGTTTTATGTATAAAAGAAATAAGAAAACAGATGAATAAATCAGTAAGGAGTCATTGATCTATGTTGCAAATTTCAGCTCCAAGCTCTGGAGACCTTCAGCTTTAACACATGGAGGAAGCAATACTTGCAGTGGATTAGCAGCAAGAAATTCCGAATGCTGGACATTTTCCGATATATTGACAAGGATCAAGATGGACGAATCAGTCAGCAGGAGTTTACACAGAGTGTTCTTGACTCCAGTGAGTTTACAATCTGGCTATTTCTATGTGTCACAGAAATATCAGTTCAAAAGTTTAAATCAGAATTAAATCAAAATTGTTCCAATACAGAAAGAGGCCATTCAGTCTGTGATGTCTGTACTGGCTCTCTGACCAATTTAATTATGTGCCAATCTCCTGCATTTTCCAAATAATTTTGTACGTTGATTCTAATCAAGTAATTATCCAATGTCCCTTTTGAATGCCTCAATTGATCCTGCCACCACCACCACATTTCCAAGCAGCATATTCCGAAGCTTTCTACCTCATCATTTTGCTTCTTTTGTAAATTACTTTAAGGCTGTGACCTCTAACTCTTAATCCTTTACATGTGGTGGTTGTGACTCTGACCAGGATGGGGTAGGGTGGCTGAGGGGAGTTGTTAATTTTATTGAATCCCTAAATGTGGAAACAGGCCATTCGGCCCAACAAGTTCGCACCAACCCTCCGAAGAGAATCCCACCCAGTCCCATTCCTCTAACCTATTACTCTACATTTCCCCTGACTAATGAACCTAACCTACACATCCCTGAACACTACGGGCAATTTAGTATGACCAATCCACCTGACCTGCACATCTCTGGACTGTGGGAGGAAACTGGAGCATCCGGAGGAAACCCACGCAGACACGGGGAGAATGTGCAAACTCCACACAGACAGTTGCCCGAGATGGGAATTGAACCCGGGTGCCTGGCACTGTGAGGTAGCAGCGCTAACCACTGAGCCACCGCGCCACCCTATTACTCCCAAAGTGTCAGTGCCTGATTGAATCCTCAGGCACTGAAGATCCTCAGTTCAGGTAGCCGGGCAGTTAGACCCAGGTCTTTGATTGAGTTGGCAGTAGAGTAGACTGAGACAGTGAGAGACAGAGCAAGTGAGAGGAATTTCTCTCACACCAGCTTTCTTTTAACTCCCAACAGCTTCCATGTCTGTGGCAAGACAGAAATTACAGTCCAGAACCTGTTGCTTGGCAGTGGCAGCATCGATCCTATAATTTCTTCCGAAACTTTGTTTGTTAAGACATTAAGGCCATAAATACAATTTTATCTTTTTTTTTAAAAGCTTCCTTTGATTTTCAGTCTTTTCATGTCCAAGACATCACATGATAAATGTTCCTGAAGTTGCATTTTATATTCCAGTTTCTCATAGTCCATATAGAAATATATAACAAGTGACATTACTATTATGACACCCCTCATTCTTGGCTCTGCTGCTTGGCAGTTTTGAACTTTCATTCTTATTAAGTATTCATTTATATTATCATTTAATCCTTAGGAATTATATTTTTCCCTGCGATCCATTGTAAATTCTCTGAAATTCACTCACCCACCCATCAGGTCCCAGATAGAAACTGTAATGGGGGTCCATGCTTGTGAGAAATTTGAACAATCTGACTGAGCTGAAAAGGAACAATGTGCAGGGTCACAGGAGGATAAGAGTTCGTAAGATGGACTGAATGGCTTTCTCCTGGGCTTTAACTGTTCTCTGGTTCTGTGGAAAGAAATGGCATGATCCTAAACATCTGTCCCTGCACTTGGCCAGAATTCCCCACGAGCTCCGTGGAGATGGAGGCAGTTGCTGCCATTTTTGACCTGAATGGTGATGGATTCATTGATTACTACGAGTTTGCTAATGCACTACACCCGAGCAGAGACCACCATCGGAGAACTGAGGATGAAGACAGGATTGAAGATGAGGTGAGAGACAATGTTCACTTTTCAGTATCTGCGACCTTTGAAACAGCAATAAGCCTTTTATTAGGCTGTCCTTTAGATTCCTTTCTACTGCCTTTTCTGGGATAGGCCTTTCCCTTAGGCCTCTCACTGAACATAAAAGCCTTCTTTATTCCCTTCCCAGAGCTCAACCATACTCACAGCCATCCCCACCAGCTCAGATGGTTGTGCCCTGGAGTCCTCCCGGAACTTCAATCCCAGGCCTTTCCCTGACTACAGCCTGTCTCTCTCTCTCTCTCTCTCAGTATGCTCCATTATTCAGTGCTGAGTCATCTGTCTTGCAGGTTTGCCGCCAGGTTGCTGAATGTAACTGTGCCCCGCGATTCCAGGTGGAACAGATCAGTGCAAACAGATACCGGGTAGGTACTGCTTTCTCCTGGCTCTGTGTACCATTTTATATTGTTTATGAGCTGATTGTAATACTCAACAAATCAGGTCCCAGAGTGAGAATGGGATTAATAGAGGTGAAGAGATTCTTCACAAGTGAAGATTGAGGGTAGGTGGGAATGTGGATTTGCAGTGATGATCAAACCAGTGATGATCATGTTGAATGGAACAGCAGGGGTTGAGGGGATGAATGGTCAACTCCTGGTTTATTGTTCATTCATTTATAAGTTTTATTTTTTCTTATTGTTTATGATAGTGGTCAGGCACAGAATCTTCACAAGAGGCTCTACTTCACCAAAATAACAAATTTATTGGGCAAAAAGGGTGAAAGTAAAACTATGGGCTGATTCTTACATTAAATTTTGGCAAATTTAATTTAATTTGGCTATTACGAGGGGGCATAGCTTTAAATTAAGGGGTGGTAGGTATAGGACAGATGTTAGGGGTAGGTTCTTTACTCAGCGAGTCGTGAGTTCATGGAATGCCCTGCTAGTAGCAGTGGTGGACTCTCCCTCTTTATGGGCATTTAAGCGGGCATTGGATAGGCATATGGAGGATAGAGGACTAGTGTAGGTTAGGTGGGCTTGGGTCGGCGCAACATCGAGGGCCGAAGGGCCTGTACTGCGCTGTATTCTTCTATGTTCTATGTTCTATGTTCTAAAGTGCAAGTTGAGTTGAGTTTCTCAGAGGATTTTCACTATGAGTTCAAGTAGTTCCAGTACATTTTCTTGCTGTATCCGATCAAACTCACCTCGAACTCTCTCCTCCCCGTGTCCCCAAAAGGTCATACAGTTTACCTGTCCGTAGCCACATCCAGTTATAGACAGCCTCTTCGTCAGCAATACTCTGTCCCAATGCCAACCAGATACTGGTACATGTGTAGGTAGACATACAGAAGGCACATATAGAGATATTTGGGCATGATCTAATTGTCATTACAGAAACTGGGCAGCAATAGGCAATAGACAGTAGGTGCAGGAGTAGGCCATTCAGCTCTTCGAGCCTGCACCACCATTCAATATGATCATGGCTGATCATTCCTAATCAGTATCCTGTTCCTGCCTTATCTCCATAACCCTTGATTCCACTATCTTTGAGAGCTCTATCCAACTCTTTCTTAAATGAATCCAGAGACTGGGCCTCCACTGCCCTCTGGGGCAGAGCATTCCACACAGCCACCACTCTCTGGGTGAAGAAGTTTCTCCTCATCTCTGTCCTAAATGGTCTACCCCGTATTTTTAAGCTGTGTCCTCTGGTTCGGGACTCACCCATCAGCGGAAACATGTTTCCTGTCTCCAGAGTGTCCAATCCTTTCATAATCTTATACGTCTCAATCAGATCCCCTCCCAGTCTTCTAAACTCAAAGGTATACAAGCCCAGTCGCTTCAGTCTTTCAGTGTAAGGTAATCCCGCCATTCCAGGAATTGACCTCGTGAACCTATGCTGCACTCCCTCAATAGCCAGAATGTCTTTCCTCAAATTTGGAGACCAGAACTGCACACAGTATTCCAGGTGTGGTCTCACCAGGGCCCTGTACAGCTGCAGAAGCACCTCTTTGCTTCTATACTCAATCCCTCTTGTTATGAAGGCCAGCATGCTATTAGCCTTCTTCACTACCTGCTATACCTGTATGCTTGCCTTCATTGACTGGTGTACAAAAACACCCAGATCTCTCTGTACTGCCCCTTTACCTAAATTCATTCCATTGAGGTAGTAGTCTGCCTTCCTGTTCTTGCCACCAAATTGGATAACCATACATTTATCCACATTAAACTGCATCTGCCATGCATCTGCCCACTCACCTAACTTGCCCAGGTCACCCTGTAATCTCCTAACATCCTCATCACATTTCACCCTGCCACCCAGCTTAGTATCATCAGCAAATTTGCTAATGTTATTGCTGATACCATCTTCTATATCATTAACATATATTGTAAAAAGCTGTGGTCCCAGCACGGATCCCTGCAGTACCCCACTGGTCACTGCCTGCCATTCCGAAATGGAGCCGTTTATCACTACCCTTTGTTTCCTATCAGCCAACCAATTTTCAATCCAATCTAGTACTTTGCCCCCCAAAAAATGCGCCGTAATTTTACTCACTAACCTCCTGTGTGGGACTTTATCAAAAGCTTTCTGAAAGTCCAGGTACACTACATCCACTGGATCTCCCTCGTCCATCTTCAGAGTTACATCCTCAAAAAATTCCAGAAGATTAGTCAAGCATGATTTCCCCTTCATAAATCCATGCTGACTCTGTCCTATCCTGTTACTACTATCCAGATGTGTCGTAATTTCATCCTTTATAATAGACTCCAGCATCTTTCCCACCACTGAGGTCAGACTAACTGGTCTATAATTTCCTGCTTTCTCTCTCCCACCTTTCTTAAAAAGTGGTATAATATTAGCCACCCTCCAATCCTCAGGAACCGACCCCGAATCTATCAAACTCTGGAAAATAATCACCAATGCATCCACGATTTCCCGAGCCACCTCCTTCAGTACCCTGGGATGCAGACCATCAGGCCCCGGAGACTTATCAACCTTCAGACCTAACAGTCTCTCCAACACCAAATCCTGGCAAATATAAATTCCCTTCAGTTCAGGTCCTTCAGCCACTGTTACCTCAGGGAGATTGCTTGTGTCTTCCCCAGTGAATACAGATCTGAAGTACCCATTTAATTCCTCTGCCATTTCTTTGTTCCCCGTAATATATTCCCCTGTTTCTGTCTTCAAGAGCCCAATTTTAGTCCTAACCATTTTTTTGCCTTTCACATACCTAAAAAAACTTTTACTATCCTCCTTTATATTTTTGGCCAGTTTACCTTCGTACCTCATTTTTCCTCTGCGTATTTCCTTCTTAGTAATCCTTTGTTGCTCTTTAAAAGCTTCCCAGTCCTCCGTTTTCCCACTTATCTTAGCTATGTTATACTTTTTCTCTTTTAACTTTATATGTTTCTTAACTTCCCTCATCAGCCACGGCCGCCCATGCCTCCTCCTGGGATCTTTCTTCCTTTTTGGAATGAACTGATCCTGCAACTTCTGTATTATACACAGAAATATCCGCCATTGTTCCTCCACGGTCCTCCCTGCTAAGGTATTGCACCATTGAACTTTGGCCAGCTCCTCCCTCATAGCTCCATAGTTCCCTTTATTCAACAGAAATATTGTCACTTCCGACTGTACCCTCTCCCTCTCAAATTGCAGATTGAAGCTTATTGTATTATGGTCACTACTTCCCAATGGCTCCTTCACTTCGAGGTCCCTGATCAAATCCGGTTCGTTACACAATATCAGATCCAGAATTGCCTTCTCCCTGGTCGGCTCCAGCACCAGCTGTTCTAAGAATCCATCTCTGAGGCACTCCACAAAGTCTCTTTCTTGTGGCCCAATACCATCCTGATTCTCCCAGTCTACCTGCATGTTAAAATCCCCCATAACAACTGTAGTGACATCTTTGCGACAGGCCAATTTCAGCTCCTGATTCAACTTGCATCCGACATCCAGACTACTGTTTGGAGACCTGTAGATAACTCCCAAGAGGGTCTTTTTACCCTTAGTATTTCGCAGTTCTATCCACACTGACTCTACATCTCCTGACTCTAGGTCCCCCCGCGCAAGGGACTGAATATCCTCCCTTACCAACAAGGCCACCCCACCCCCTCTGCCCGTCAGTCTGTCCTTACGATAGCACGTGTAGCCTTGAATATTCATTTCCCAGGCCCTGTCCACTTGAAGCCACGTCTCAGTTATCTCCACAGTATCGTATCTGCCAATTTCCAAAAGAGCCTCAAGCTCATCCATCTTATTTCTAATGCTTTGTGCATTCATGTATAGTATTTTTAATTTGTTACTGTCCTCACCCTTCCCATCAACTCCTATTTCACTCAACTTTACAGCATGATCCCTTTCCGAGTTTTCTGCCTCGTTGATACAGTTGTCTTTCTTGACTTCTCTTGTTCTAACTTTCCCTTCAATTTCCTTTTTAAACATCCAGTTTGTCCCCTCCTCCCCGCTACTTAGTTTAAATGTAGCGGTGCTGCAGTAGAAAACCTGCCTGCCAGAATGCTGGTCCCTGTACACAGGACTGAGAACTGAATATTTAAGAGGGTCTGACATTTAGAATGGACAGACAAGGAGGAAAAGGAGGTGGATTTGCACTTATGGTTAGGGATGGGGATCAGTTCATTAATGATGAGGGTTTCAGATCAGAAGAACAATGTGTGGAATCTGTTTGGGTGAACTCAGCAGCAGCAAGGGGCATTGGACATTGATTGGAGTTATTTTTAGGCCACTAAACAGTGGTGGAAGTGTGGGGCCTGGTATTAACCTAGAGACAGGAGAAGCATGTAGCATAGTCCACACAGTTATCCTGGGTAACTTCAATCTGCAAATAGATAGAGTAAATTGACTGAGCACTAACGCAGTAAAGCACACGTTTCTGCAATGGTTTATACACAGTTTGAGAGAAGTGTGTTGAGAAGCCAACTGAAGGTCATGCTTATTTAAACAGCTCATTAACAAACTTGTAAAAAAACTTTTAGGGATGAGTGATCACAGTATGATCGAGAGTAGCTCAAAATCAACCACATTGCTGTGGTCTGGAGTCACATATTGGCCAGACTGGGTAAGGACATCAGATTTCCTTTCCTAAGGAAACTAGTGAACCAGATGGAGCTTTTGTAACAATTGGCAATGTTTTCATGGTCATCATTTAGATTCTTAATTCCATATTTTCTTTATTAAATGCAAATTCTATCATCTTTAATAGCAGGATTCAAAATCCAACATTATCTGGGTCTCTGGACTATTGGTCTAGTGAAAAAGGCAAAAGTGAGGACTGCAGATGCTGGAAACCAGAGTCTAGATTAGAGTGGTGCTGGCAAAGCACAGCAGGTCAGGCTGCATCCAAGGAGCAGGAAAATCAACGTTTCGGGCAAAAGTCCTTCATCAGGACTGAAGACAGGGAGCCTCCAGGGTGGAGAGATAAATGGGAGGGGGGTGGGGGTGGGGAGAAGGTAGCAAAGAGTATAATAGATGAATGGGGTTGGGGATGGGGGTGATAGGTCGAAGATGAGGATGGAGCGGATGGGTGGGAAGGGAGATTGGCAGGTAGGACAGGTGATGGGGATGGTGCTGAGCTGGAAGGTTGGAACTGAGGTGAGGTGGGGGGAATGGAAATGAGGAAACTGGTGAAGTCCACATTGATGCCCTGGGGTTGAAGTGTTCCGAGGCAGAAGATGAGGCGTTCTTCCTCCAGGCGTCGGGTGGTGAGGGAGCGGCAGTGGAGGAGGCTCCACTGGTTGGAGTCTACCTGACACATAGGAAGATGGTCGTGGTTGTTGGAGGTCAGTCATCTCAGCTCCAGGACACCTCTACAGGAGTTCCTCAGGGTAGTGTCTGAGGCCCAATCATCTTCAGCTGCTTTATCAAGATCATAGGACACAGGCATTGCTGACTGGCCATCCCTAGTTGACCTTGAGAAGGTGGGGGTGAGTGCCTTTTTGAGCCACTGCAGTCCACGTGCTGTGGATTGACCCACAATGCCCTGAGAGCAGGAATTCCAAGATTTTGACTCAGCGACAGTGAAGGAATGGCAATATATTTCCAAATCAGGAAGGTGGGTGGCTTGGAGGGGCACTTGCAGGGGGTGGTGTTCCCATGTACCTGCTGCCCTAGTCCTTCCAGTTGGAAGTGGTCGTGGGGTTGGAAGGTGCTGTCTGAGGATCTTTGGTGAATTTCTTCAGTGCATCTTGTAGATAGTACACACTGCTGCAACTGAGGGAGTTAGAGGGAATGGATTCTTGTGGATGTGGTTCCAAGTAAGTGGATTCTTTGTCCTGGATGGTGTCAAGCTTCTTGAGTGTTGTTGGAGCAGCCCCCATCCAGGCAAGTGGGGAATATTCCATCACACTCCTGACACATGCCTTGTAAATGGTGGACAGGCTCTGGGGAGTCAGGTGGTGAGTTACTCGCTGCAGTATTCCCAGCCTCTGACCTGCTGTTGTAGCCACTGTGTTTATGAGGTGAGTCCAGTTGAGTTTCTAGTCAATGGTAACACCCAGGATGTTGATAGTAGGGGATTCGGTGATGGTAATACCGTTGAATGTCAAGTGGTGGTGGTTAGATTGTCTCTCATTGATGGTGGTCATTGTCTGGCAGTTATGTGGTGCAAATTCTACTTGTCACTTATCAACCCAAGACTGGATATTGTCCAAATTTTGTTGCATTTTAAAGGCAACAAAGAATAGGCAATAAATGCTGCTCTCGGCAGTGATGCCCAGACGCTATGAATGAATGAAAATTTGAACATGGACTGTTTCAGTATCTGAGGAGTTGCGAATGATGCTGAACATTGTGCAATCATCAGCGAGCATCCCCACTTCTGACCTTATGATGAAGGGAAGGTCATTGATGAAGCAGCTGAAGATGGTTGGACCTAGGACACCATGCTGAGGGACTTCTGCAGAGGTGTCCTGGAGCTGAGATGACTGACCTCCCAGAACCACAACCATCTTCCTATGTGTCAGGTAGACTCCAACCCGTGGAGAGTTTGTCCCCTGATACCCACTGAGTCCAGTTTTGCCAGGGCTCCTTGATACCACACACAGACAAATTCAGCCTTGATGTTAAGGGCTGTCCCTCTCCCCGCCCCTATGGAATCCAGCTCTTCTGTCCATGTTTGACCCAAGGCTGTAATGAGGTCAGGAGGTGAGTGGCCCTGGGGTTACCCAAACTGGGCAGGTCACTGAGCAGGTTATTGCTGAGCAGGTGCTGCTTGATTGCTCTGTTACTGACACCGTCCATCACGTTACTGATTGTGCACTTTATAAACGTCCCCTTGGTTGTTCAAAAGAGATGAAAAATGTGTTGCTGGAAAAGCGCAGCAGGTCAGACAGCATCCAAGGAGCAGGAGAATCAACGTTTCGGGCATAAGCCCTTCTTCAGGAATGAGGAAAGTGTGTTCAGCAGGCTAAGATAAAAGGTAGGGAGGAGGGACTTGGGGGAGGGGCGTTGGAAATGCGATAGGTGGAGGGAGGTCAAGGTGAGGGTGATAGGCCAGAGAGGGGATGGGGGCGGAGAGGTCGGGAAGAAGATCGCAGGTCAAGAAGGCGGTGCTGAGTCCGAGGGTTGGGACTGAGAAAAGGTGGGGGGAGGGGAAATGAGGAAGGTGGAGAAATCTGAGTTCATCCCTTGTAGTTGGAGGGTTCCTAGGCGGAAGATGAGGCGCTCTTCCTCCAGCCGTCGTGTTGCCATGGTCTGGCGATGGAGGAGGCCAAGGACCTGCATGTCCTTGGCGGAGTGGAAGGGGGAGTTTAAGTGTTCAGCCACAGGGCGGTTGGGTTGGTTGGTCCGGGTGTCCCAGAGGTGTTCTCTGAAACGTTCTGCAAGTAGGCGGCCTGTCTCCCCAATATAGAGGAGGCCACATCGGGTGCAGCGGATGCAGTAAATGATGTGTGTGGAGGTGCAGGTGAATTTGTGACGGATATGGAAGGATCCCTTGGGGCCTTGGATGGAGGTGAGGGGGGAGGTGTGGGCGCAAAGTTTGCATTTCTTGCAGTTGCAGGGGAAGGTGCCGGGAGTGGAGGTTGGGTTGGTGGGGGGTGTGGACCTGACGAGAGAGTCACGGAGGGAGTGGTCTTTCCGGAACGCTGATAGGGGTGGGGAGGGGAATATATCCCTGGTGATGAGGTCTGCAAGAAATGCAAAACATGCGCCCATACCTCCCCCCTCACTTCCCTCCAAGGCCCCAAGGGATCCTTCCATATCCGTCACAAATTCACCTGCACCTCCACACACATCATTTACTGCATCCGCTGCACCCGATGTGGTCTCCTCTACATTGGGGAGACAGACCGCCTACTTGCAGAACGTTTCAGAGAACACCTCTGGGACACCCGCACCAACCAACCCAACCGTCCCGTGGCTGAATACTTTAATTTCTCCTCCCACTCCGCCAAGGACATGCAGGTCCTTGGCCTCCTCCATCGCCATCCTAACCTCCCCACCTTATTAAACGCTTTAATCATCTCAAACACCTTGACGAGATCACCGTTACCTTTTTAAACTTGAGGGAGTTCATTCCGATTGCATAAGCACTGCCTTGGAAGTTCACTTTGTTCAGTCCCGAGATGATGCTGTGGAGTTGGTGGGGTATTTGCTTGCAGGCAATGTGTTGGGTGCACAGTGCAGGTCCAAACATTGTTACACAAGATAGCAGCGACTAAAGCTTGGTACAACTAGCAGGTAACACCCACCCAGTTTTGTCTGTGATCTTATTCAGGTTAGTCTGTCAGTTTGCATTAATTGGTGGAATTGAGCTGATCCTTCCAGCAGTCCCAGGATTGAAGACTCACTCCAGGGTCTGAATGGACAAAGAGAAATGTACCCCACCAAAAGTAACAGAACACGAGTGTTTTGTGAGGCCATTGTGTGTGAATCGCACCAGAGACAGTTCATGTCGATGGAGTTGTGAACCTTGCCTTGTGAGAGGTGGTTCAACTTTGGCTAATGTTGTTGATCTATAAGGTAAAAGAGGTGGAGGAGTTGCATTACTAATCAGGGAGAATGTTATATCTGCACTCAGAGAGGACATACGGCAGGGCTCATCCACTGAGGCAGTATGCATACAGCTCAAAATAAGATGGTTGTAATCACTCTGATAGCATTACACTACAGACCCCCCCCCCCCCCAACAGCCACGAAGACATTGAGGAACAAATATATCAGCAGATTATGGAAAGATGCAATAACAATAGGGTTGTCATAGTGAGTGACTTTAACTTCTGTAATATTGACTGGGACCCCCCCCTCTTAGAGCAAGAGGCTTAGTCGGGGAAAAATTTGTTAAATGTATCCAAGAGGGTTTCTTGAAACAGTATGTGGACAGTCCCTCGGCACCTTGTATTGGTTAATGAGCCTGGCCAGGTGACTGACCTCTCAATGGGACGGCATTTTGGAAACAGTGATCACACCTTCTTAAGGTTGAAGACAGCTACAAATAAGGATAAGTCAGGACCTTATGGGAAGGCACAAAACTAGGGGAGGGCAAATTACGTCAGTATGCCTTCTTAACAACCCTGTCAATCTGGGTGGCAACTTTCAGTGATCTGTGTACCTGGACACCGAGATCTCTCTGCTCATCTACACGACCAAGACTCTTACCATTAGCCCAGTACTTTGCATTCCGGTTACTCCGACCAAAGTGAATCACCTCACACTTGTCCGCATTAAACTCCATTTGCCACCTCTCAGCCCAGCTCTGCAGCTTACCTATGTCTCTCTGTAACCTACAACATCCTTCGTCACTATCCACAACTCCACCGACCTTAGTGTCGTCTGCAAATTTACTCACCCACCCTTCTACGCCCTCATCCAGGTCATTTATAAAAATGACGAACCGCAGTGGACCCAACACCGACCCTTGCGGTACACCACTTGTAATGGACTCCAGGATGAACATTTCCCATCAACCATCACCCTCTGCCTTCTTTCAGCAAGCCAATTACTGATCCAAACTGCTATATCTCCCATAATCCCATTCCTCCGCATTTTATACAATAGCCGACTGTGGGGAACCTTATCAAACACCTTGCTGAAATCCATATACACCACATCAACCGGTTTACTCTCATCTACCTGTTTGGTCACCTTCTCAAAGAACTCAATAAGGTTTGTTAGGCATGACCTACCCTTCACAAAACCGTGCTGACTATCCCGAATCAAATTATTCTTTTCTAGATGATTATAAATCCTATCTCTTATAAACTTTTCCAACACTTTACCAATAACTGAAGTAAGGCTCACTGGTCTATAATTACCAGGGTTGTCTCTACTCTCCTTTTTAAACAGGGGAATCACATTTGCTATTCTCCAATCTTCTGGCACTATTCCTGTTGACAGTGATGATCTAAAGATCAAAACCAAAGGCTCAGCAATCTCTTATCTGGCTTCCCAGAGGATTCAAAGTTTGTGAGAAGATTTGTAGCTCGGGTGCTCGTTGTTGTGGTTCTGTTCGCCAAGCTGGGAATTTGTGTGGCAGATGTTTCGTCCCCTGTCTCAGTGACATCCTCAGTGTTTGGGAGCCTCCTGTGAAGCGCTTTTGTGATCTTTCCTCCGGCATTTGTAGTGGTTTGAATCTGCCGCTTCCGGTTGTCAGTTCCAGCTGTCCGTTGCAGTGGTCGGTATATTGGGTCCAGGTCGATGTGCTTATTGATTGAATCTGTGGATGAGTGCCATGCCTCATGGTTCCCAGAGGATCCTAGGATAAATCCCATCGGGCCCAGAGGACGTATCTATTTTCACACTCTGCAGGATTCTCCCTAATCCTTCCTGCCAAGCCTTTTTCGTGCCCCCTCCTGGCTCTCCTCAGTCCATTTCTGAGCTCCTTCCTAGCAAGCCTGTAATCCTTTAAAGCTGTGCTCGATCCTTGCTTCCTCCACCTTACATAAACTGCCTTTTTCTTTTTGACGAGAAGCTCCTCTGTTCTCGACATCCAAAGTTCCTTAATCTTACCCCTTCTTACCTGTCACAGAGGAACAAATTCTTGCATCACTCGCAACAACTGCTCCTTAAATAGTCTCCACATGTCTAGTGTGCCCTTTCTGTGGAACAATTGCTCCCAGTCTGTACTTCCCAACTCCTGTCTGATAGCGTCATAATTTCCTTTCCCCAATTAAACATCTTCCCTCGGTAACTGCTTTCACTCTCCAAGGCTTTGGTAAATGTGAGGCAGTTGTGGTCTCTGTCCCCAAAGTGTTCTCCCACCACGAGATAATGAGGGAGAAGGTAGGATCACTCAAGGATAAAGGAGGGAAATTGTGCTTGGCAGCAGAGGATGTGAGTGAGACCCTAAATGAGTATTTCGTGTTGGTATTCACCCAGCAGGAGGATATGGAGGAGAGTGAGATTAGTGTGGGGCATGCTAATATGCTGGAGTATTTTGAGATGAGGAAAGAAATAGCACTTAAAGAGCATTAAGGTGGATAAGTCCCCAGGGCCCGATGGTATCTACCCCAGGTTATTGAGAGGCAAGAGAAGAGATTGCTGGGACCTTGACCAAGATCTTTGTATCCTCACTAGCCAATGGAGAGGTCCCGGAGGACTGGGGATTAGCTAATGTTGTTCCTCTGTTCGAGAAGGGAAATCAGGATACTCCAGGAAACTATAGACTGGCGAGTCTCACATCGGTGGTTGGGAAGCTATTGGAGAGACTTCTTAGGGATAGGATTTACACACATTTGAAAAAGCATGACCTAATTAGGGACAGTCAGCATGGCTTTGTGGAAGGCAGGTCCTGTCTTACTAACTTGATTGAATTTTTCATGGAGGTGACAAAGGTGATTAATGAGTATAGAGCGGTGGATGTTATCCACGTGGAATTCCAACAATGTCCCAGATTAAGATGCAAGGGATCCACTGTGACTTGGCAGTGTATATTTAGAATTGGCTTGTCCATAGAAGGCAGGGGATAGCGGTGGAAGGGTGTTTGTCAGGCTGAGGGTCTGTGAGTAATGGCGTTCCAAAGGGATCTGTACTGGGATCTCTGCTGTTCATGATCTAGATGTAAATGACTTGGATGAAAGTGTAGATGGGTGGGTTAGTAAGTTTGCAGATGTACAAAGATCAGTGGAGTTGTGGGCAGTGCACAGGGCTGTCAAAGGATACAGTGGGATAGAGATCAGTTACAGATGTGGGCAGAGAAATGGCAGATGGAGTTTAATCTGGGTAAGTATGAGGTGCTGCATTTTGGGAGATCAAATGTTAAGGAAAAGTAAACAGTTAATAGCAGGACCCTGTACAGCATTAATGTACAGAGGGATTCTGGGGTTCAAGTCCACAGCTCCCTGAGATTGGCCACACAATTAGATAGGGTGGTGAAGAAGGTGTGTGGCATGCTTGTCTTTATTGGTCGGGGCACTGAGTACAAGAGTCAGGATGTCATGTTACAGCTTTCTAAGATTTTGATTAGGCCGTGCTTAGAGTATTGTGTTCAGTTCTGGTCACCTCATTACAGGAAGGATGTGGAGGCTTTGGAGAGGGTACAGAAGAGGTTTACCAGGGTGCTGCCTGGATTAGAGGGCGTGAGCAAATGAGAGGCTGGAAAAACTGGGCTGTTTTCTCTGGAGCAGCAGAGGCTGAGGGGAGACTTGATAGAAGTCGATAAAATAATGAGATGCAGAGACAGGGTTGACTATCAGAATCTTTTTCCCAGAGTTAAAATGTCAAAAACTAGAGAGGCATGCATTTAAGGTGAGAAGGGAAAGTTCAAAGGAGATGTGTGGGACAAGAGCTTTTATAAAAGAAATTGGCAGGGGTCTGGAACACACCACCATGGGGTGGTGGAGGCAGATATGATAGGGGCGTTTAAGTGGCTTTTAGATAAACACATGAATATGCAAGGAATGGAGGGATATGGACCGAGGGCAGGCAGAAGGGATTAGCTTAATTTAGTGTCATGTTCAGTACAACATGGCCAAACAGCCTATTCCTTAGCTGTATTGTTCTATGTTCTATCTTTTTGCAGTTTGGTGACTCTCAGCAACTGAGGATGGTGCGGATTCTCCGCAGTACGGTGATGGTGCGAGTGGGAGGGGGATGGAGTCCCCTCGATGAGTTCCTTGTGAAGAATGATCCTTGCAGAGGTTGGTGAAGGTCATAGATGTGGCCATTCTTACTAAAGATTCAAAACCATCGGTCTTTATGGAATCCTTGAATGGAAAAAAAACAAAATTGATCATGCCTGAGTTGTGAAGTCACATTAATCCAGGAGGCTCTGAGGAATATTCACTTATTTCTTATGAGCTGAGATTCTTTCCTCAAAAAACTCTGGTTTTATATTTAGTTAAAGAATGATTGAGAAAGTAAAAATCCAAACACAGCTTTCCAGAGTCCCTTGACTCTAAAGTCCTACAGCACAGAGACAGGCCCTTCACCCCAAACTGGTCAATGCCAAAAAGTCCAGCAACTTCCAAGCATGCAGGCTGCTGTCCAACAAAGCCCATTCACGTCAGTCATCACCAGTTCAATCTATGGCTTCTCATTCTCTACATTCTCTGTGGTTGACTGGCCAGCAACTGACCTCCCCTTGACTGACCAATCACATCCTGTTGCTGAAACATCTGCACTGTTCAATAATGAATCTGCAATCACCTTTCTCGACCAATTCCCGTGTGCAATTACCAAATTCTTTATTCTTTTATTTTAAAACAAGCTGCTGTTCAAAGCTCCATTCTCAACTTCAGCTCACATTCTAAATCAAAAATTCAAAAAAATTAAAGAGAAGTGATGACGGCCTGAACAAGGAGCGGTGGCATTAACCTCTCCTTGTTCAGGCTCTGGGCCAACTGCCACAAAGTGCACCTAATCAATTGTAAACTGTGCTCAATCCTCAAGCTTGCTGCTTTGATATGCAATTTTGTCTGTTGCCTCTTTGCACCTAATACTATCCCTAATTTCATTGGGAAGCCATGGTTGAACCACCTCTCTCCTGTGACGTTTGTGTCAGATAGAGTGTAATTCCTGCACATGATCTTTCCCTATCCATTACCAGTGCCTTTTAGTCAGTTTCCCCAATGCATCATTGCCAACTTCTTTTATTTAAATCCAGAAATGCTCCTCTATACTTCCAAATGTCCTACCACTCAATTCATCACCTTTCATTTTCAAGATTAAATTCCATTTGCCTCTGTTCAGCCGTCTACATTGTTTTATTTGTCGAAAGCATTTCTCTCACTATTTGCAACACCATCAATTTTCACTAACCTGCAAATTTACTGCTTTAGTCTGCTATCCATACCGAGATCATTAAAATACACAACAACCAGCAGTGAGAATCTCTCTCAGGCCTCTTGTTTCATCAGTAAGAATGGGGGATTCTTTTGTTAACAGCACACCTTAATTTGAACAGTGAAAGGTCGGACCAACCTTAAAATTAAGGAGAAGTACCTGGCTCCTGACAGCTACCGAATTGGTACGGTGAAATCAGCTGGGAACCAGACACGGCCCCACTCCCAAAAAGGCTCTCCCAGCTGGAAGAACGCAAGTGTGGCCTCCATCAACTCAGCACCTAACAGCCCACACCCACAAAAGGTACATTTCTTTATCCCAATGGCTAAACAGAGAGGGTTGGTGTTAAACCCCATGATAATGTATAAATCCATCTGCAGTAAATACATGACAGCTTCCTGCTTGTTTGCGTAACTATAATGTTGGAGTGAAGAGGCTAACAACTGGACACTGGCAACACTCCCAATTTTAAAGCATTCTTACCAACAACCTGCATTTATTCGGTACTTCAAGCAAAGCAATGCCTAAAATAATTGAGCAATTAAACATCAGACAATGGGGCACCAGGAGATACCCGGGCTGATGGAATGATAGCATTGCTACACAGAAACAAAAAAACTGCAGATGCTGGAAGAGAAAATACACAGGCAGGAGACTGCCTGCCTTGCTGTGTCCCTCTCCCTCCTGTTACTGCCTGCCTTGCTGTGTTCCTCTCCCTCCTGATACTGCCTGCCTTGCTGTGTCCCTCTCCCTCCTGATGCTCCCTGCCTTGCTGTGTCCCTCTCCCTCCTGATGCTCCCTGCCTTGCTGTGTCCCTCTCCCTCCTGATACTGCCTGCCTTGCTGTGTCCCTCTCCCTCCTGATACTGCCTGCCTTGCTGTGTCCCTCTCCCTCCTGATACTGCCTGCCTTGCTGTGTTCCTCTCCCTCCTGATGCTGCCTGCCTTGCTGTGTCCCTCTCCCTCCAGATACTGCCTGCCTTGCTGTGTCCCTCTCCCTCCTGATACTGCCTGCCTTGCTGTGTTCCTCTCCCTCCTGATGCTGCCTGCCTTGCTGTGTTCCTCTCCCTCCTGATGCTGCCTGCCTTGCTGTCGTCCTCTCCCTCCAGATGCTGCCTGCCTTTCCGTGTTCTCCCAGCCTCCTGATACTGCCAGCCTTGCTGTCTTCCTCTCCCTCCTGATGCTGCCTGCCTTGCTGTGTTTATCTCCTTCCTAATGCTGCCTGCCTTGCTGTGTTCACCCAGCCTCCTGCTGCTGCCTGCCTTGCTGTCTTCCTCTCCCTCCTGATGCTGCCTGCCTTGCTGTGTTTATCTCCTTCCTAATGCTGCCTGCCTTTCCGTGTTCTCCCAGCCTCCTGATACTGCCAGCCTTGCTGTCTTCCTCTCCCTCCTGATGCTGCCTGCCTTGCTGTGTTTATCTCCTTCCTAATGCTGCCTGCCTTGCTGTGTTCACCCAGCCTCCTGCTGCTGCCTGCCTTGCTGTCTTCCTCTCCCTCCTGATACTGCCTGCCTTGCAGTGTTTCTCTCCCTCCTAATGCTGCCTCCCCTGCTGTGTTTCTCTCCCTCCTGATGCTGCATCCCTTGCTGTGTTCCTCTCCCTCCTGATACTGACTGCCTTGCTCTGTCCCTTTCCCTCCTGATACTGCCTGCCTTGCTGTGTTCCTCTCCCTCCTGGTACTGCCTGCCTTGCTGTGTCCCTCTCCCTCCTGATACTGCCTGCCTTGCTGTGTTCCTCTCCCTCCTGGTACTGCCTGCCTTAGGGTGAGGGACACAGCAAGGAGGGAGAGGAACACAGCAAGGCAGGCAGTATCAGGAGGGAGAGGAACACAGAAAGGCAGGCAGTATCAGGAGGGAGAGGGACACAGCAAGACAGGCAGCATCAGGAGGGAGAGGAACACAGCAAGGCAGGCAGCATCAGGAGGGAGAGGGACACAGCAAGGCAGGCAGCATCAGGAGGGAGAGGAAGGCAGCAAGGCAGGCAGCATCAGGAGGGAGAGGGACACAGCAAGGCAGGCAGTATCAGGAGGGAGAGGAACACAGCAAGGCAGGCAGTATCAGGAGGCAAGGGAACACAGCAAGGCAGGCAGCAACAGGAGGGAGAGGAACACAGCAAGGCAGGCAGCAACAGGAGGGAGAGGGACACAGCAAGGCAGGCAGTATCAGGAGGGAGAGGGACACAGCAAGGCAGGCAGTATCAGGAGGCAAGGGAACACAGCAAGGCAGGCAGCAACAGGAGGGAGAGGAACACAGCAAAGAAGGCAGCAGCAGGAGGCGGAGGAACACAGCAAGGCAGGCAACAACAGGAGGGAGAGGAACACAGCAAGGCAGGCAGTATTAGGAGTGAGAGGGACACAGCAAGGCAGGCAGCATCAGGAGGGAGAGGAAGACAGCAAGGCAGGCAGCATTAGGAGGGAGAGGAACACAGCAAGGCAGGCAGCATTAGGAGGGAGATAAACACAGCAAGGCAGGCAGCATCAGGAGGGAGAGGAAGACAGCAAGGCAGACAGCATCAGGAGGGAGAGGGACACAGCAAGGCAGGCAGTACCAGGAGGGAGAGGAACACAGCAAGGCAGGCAGCATCAGGAGGGAGAGGAAGACAGCAAGGTAGGCAGTATCAGGAGGCTGGGAGAACACGGCAAGGTTGGCAGCATCTGGAGGGAGAGGAAGACAGCAAGGCAGGCAGCATCAGGAGGGAGAGGGAAAACAGCAAGGCAGGCAGTTTCAGGAGGGAGAGGGACACAGCAAGGCAGGCAGCATTAGGAGGGAGATAACCACAGCAAGGCTGGCAGTATCAGGAGGGAGAGGAAGACAACAAGGCAGGCAGCATCAGGAGGGAGAGGAACACAGCAAGGCAGGCAGCATCAGGAGGGAGATGAACACAGCAAGGCAGGCAGCATCAGGAGGGAGAGGGACAGAGCAAGGCAGGCACCATCAGGAGGGAGATGAACACAGCAAGGCAGGCAGCATTAGGATTGAGATAAACACAGCAAGGCAGGCAGCATCAGGAGGGAGAGGAACACAGCAAGGCAGGCAGCATCAGGAGGGAGAGGGACAGAGCAAGGCAGGCAGCATCAGGAGGGAGAGGGACAGAGCAAGGCAGGCACCATCAGGAGGGAGAGGAAGACAGCAAGGCAGGCAGTATCAGGAGGGAGGGGAAGACACCAAGGCAGGCAGCATCAGGATGGAGAGGAACACAGCAAGGCAGGCAGTACCAGGAGGGAGAGGGACACAGCAAGGCAGGCAGTATCAGGAGGGAGAGGGACACAGCAAGGCAGGCAGTATCAGGAGGGAGAGGGACACAGCAAGGCAGGCAGCATTAGGAGGGAGATCAACACAGCAAGACAGGCAGCATCAGGAGGGAGAGGAAGACAGCAAGGCAGGCAGTATCAGGAGGGAGATAAACACAGCAAGGCAGGCAGCATCACGTGGGAGAGGGAACACAGCAAGGCAGGCAGCATCAGGAGGGAGAGGAACACAGCAAGGCAGGCAGCATCAGTAGGCTGGGGGAACCCAGCAAGGCAGGCAGTATCAGGAGAGAGAGGAAGACAGCAAGGCAGGCAGTATCAGGAGGGAGAGGAACAGCAAGGCAGGCAGTAACCGGAGGGAGAGGGACACAGCAAGGCAGGCAGCATCAGGAGGGAGAGGAACAGCAAGGCAGGCAGGAACAGGAGGAAGAGGAACACAGCAAGGCAGGCAGTATCAGGAGGGAGAGGAACACAGCAAGGCAGGCAGCATTAGGAGGGAGATAAACACAGCAAGGCAGGCAGCATCAGGAGGGAGAGGAAGACAGCAAGGCAGGCAGCATCAGGAGGGAAAGGAACACAGCAAGGCAGGCAGCATCAGGAAGGAGAGGAACACAGCAAGGCAGGCAGCATCAGGAAGGAGAGGAACACAGCAAGGCAGGCAGCATCAGGAGGCTGGGTGAACACAGCAAGGCAGGCAGCATTTGGTAGGAGATAAACACAGCAAGGCAGGCAGCATCAGGAGGGAGATGAAGACAGCAAGGCAGGCAGCATCAGGAGGGAGATGAACACAGCAAGGCAGGCAGCATCAGGAAGGAGAGGAACACAGCAAGGCAGGCAGCATCAGGAGGGAGAGGGACAGAGCAAGGCAGGCAGCATCAGGAGGGAGAGGGATAGAGCAAGGCAGGCACCATCAGGAGGGAGAGGAAGACAGCAATGCAGGCAGTATCAGGAGGGAGGGGAAGACACCAAGGCAGGCAGCATCAGGATGGAGAGGAACACAGCAAGGCAGGCAGTACCAGGAGGGAGAGGGACACAGCAAGGCAGGCAGCATCAGGAGGGAGAGGAACACAGCAAGGCAGGCAGCATCAGGAGGGAGAGGAACACAGCAAGACAGGCAGTATCAGGAGGGAGAGGGACACAGCAAGGCAGGCAGTATCAGGAGGGAGAGGGACACAGCAAGGCAGGCAGCATTAGGAGGGAGATCAACACAGCAAGACAGGCGGTATTAGGAGGGAGATAAACACAGCAAGGCAGGCAGCATCAGGTGGGAGAGGGAACACAGCAAGGCAGGCAGCATCAGGAGTGAGAGGAACACAGCAAGGCAGGCAGCATCAGTAGGCTGGGGGAACCCAACAAGGCAGGCAGTATCAGGAGGGAGAGGAAGACAGCAAGGCAGGCAGTATCAGGAGGGAGATAAACACAGCAAGGCAGGCAGCATCAGGTGGGAGAGGGAACACAGCAAGGCAGGCAGCATCAGGAGGGAGAGGAACACAGCAAGGCAGGCAGCATCAGGAGGGAGAGGAACACAGCAAGGCAGGGAGCATCAGTAGGCTGGAGGAACACAGCAAGGCAGGCAGTATCAGGAGGGAGAGTGACACAGCAAGGCAGGCAGCATTAGGAGGGAGATAAACACAGCAAGGCAGGCAGCATCAGGAGGGAGAGGGACACAGCAAGGCAGGCAGCATCAGGAGGGAGAGGAACACAGCAAGGCAGGCAGCATCAGGAGGGAGAGGAACACAGCAAGGCAGGCAGCATCAGGAGGCTGGGGGAACACAGCCAGGCAGGCAGTATCAGGAGGGAGAGTGACACAGCAAGGCAGGCAGTATCAGGAGGGAGAGGAACACAGCAAGGCAGGCAGTATCAGGAGGGAGAGGGACACAGCAAGGCAGGCAGCATCAGGAGGAAGAGGAACACAGCAAGGCAGGCAGTATCAGTAGGGAGAGGGACACAGCAAGGCGGTCAGCATTAGGAGGGAGAGGAACACAGCAAGGCAGGCAGTATCAGGAGGGAGAGGAAGACAGCAAGGCAGGCAGTAACTGGAGGGAGAGGGACACAGCAAGGCAGGCAGCATCAGGAGGGAGAGGAACAGCAAGGCAGGCAGTATCAGGAGGGAGAGGGACACAGCAAGGCAGGCAGCATCAGGAGGGAGAGGAACACAGCAAGGCAGGCAGTACCAGGAGGGAGAGGGACACAGCAAGGCAGGCAGCATCAGGAGGGAGAGGGACACAGCAAGTCAGGCAGTATCAGGAGGGAGAGGAACAGCAAGGCAGGCAGTAACCGGAGGTAGAGGGACACAGCAAGGCAGGCAGCATCAGGAGGGAGAGGAACAGCAAGGCAGGCAGGAACAGGAGGAAGAGGAACACAGCAAGGCAGGCAGTATCAGGAGCGAGAGGAACACAGCAAGGCAGGCAGTATCAGGAGGGAGAGGTACACACCTAGGCAGGCAGCATCAGGAGGGAGAGGGACACAGCAAGGCAGGCAGCATCAGGAGGGAGAGGGAAAACAGCAAGGCAGGCAGCATCAGGAGTGAGAGGGACAAAGCAAATGCAGGCAGTATCAGGAGGGAGAGGGACACAGCAAGGCAGGCAGCATCAGGAGGGAGAGGAACACAGCAAGGCAGGCAGTATCAGGAGGGAGATGGACACAGCAAGGCAGGCAGTATCAGGAGGGAGAGCTACACAGCAAGGCAGGCAGCATCAGGAGGGAGAGGGACACAGCAAGGCAGGCAGTATCAGGAGGGAGAGGGAAAACAGCAAGGCGGGCAGTATCAGAAATGAGAGGGACACAGCAAGGCAGGCAGCATCAGGAGGGATTGGAACACAGCAAGGCAGGCAGCATCAGGAGGGAGAGAAACAGCAAGGCAAGCAGTAACAGGTGGGAGAGGGACACAGCAAGGCAGGCAGCATCAGGAGGGAGAGGAACACAGCAAGGCAGGCAGTATCAGGAGGGGGAAGAACACAGCAAGGCAGGCAGTATCAGCAGGGAGAGCGACACAGCAAGGCAGGCAGCATTAGGAGGGAGAGGGACACAGCAAGGCAGGCAGCTTCAGGAGGGAGAGGGAACACAGCAAGGCAGGCAGTATCAGGAGGGGGAAGAACACAGCAAGGCAGGCAGTATCAGCAGGGAGAGCGACACAGCAAGGCAGGCAGCATCAGGAGGGAGAGGGACACAGCAAGGCAGGCAGCTTCAGGAGGGAGAGGGAACACAGCAAGGCAGGCAGTATCAGGAGGGGGAAGAACACAGCAAGGCAGGCAGTATCAGCAGGGAGAGCGACACAGCAAGGCAGGCAGCATTAGGAGGGAGATAAACACAGCAAGGCAGGCAGCATCAGGAGGGAGAGGAAGACAGCAAGGCAGGCAGTATCAGGAGGGAGAGGAACACAGCAAGGCAGGCAGCATCAGGAGGGAGAGGGACACAGCAAGGCAGGCAGCACTTGGTAGGAGATAAACACAGCAAGGCAGGCAGCATCAGGAGGGTGAGGAACACAGCAAGGCAGGCAGCATTAGGAGGGAGATAAACACAGCAAGGCAGGCAGCATCAGGAAGGAGAGGAACACAGCAAGGCAGGCAGCATTAGGAGGGAGAGGAACACAGCAAGGCAGGCAGCATTAGGAGGGAGATAAACACAGCAAGGCAGGCAGCATCAGGAAGGAGAGGAACACAGCAAGGCAGGCAGCATCAGGAGGGTGAGGAAGACAGCAAGGCAGGCAGCATCAGGAGGCTGGGTGAACACAGCAAGGCAGGCAGCATCAGGAGGCTGGGAGAACACAGCAAGGCAGGCAGCATCAGGAGGGTGAGGAAGACAGCAAGGCAGGCAGCATCAGGAGGGTGAGGAAGACAGCAAGGCAGGCAGCATCAGGAGGCTGGGTGAACCCAGCAAGGCAGGCAGCATCAGGAGGGAGAGGAAGACAGCAAGGCAGGCAGCATCAGGAGGCTGGGGGAACACAGCAAGGCAGGCAGTATCAGGAGGGAGAGTGACACAGCAAGGCAGGCAGCATCAGGAGGGAGAGGAACACAGCAAGGAAGGCCACATCAGGAGGGAGGGGGAACATAGCAAGGCAGGCAGTATCAGGAGGAAGAGGGACACAGCAAGGCAGGCAGCATCAGGTGGGAGAGGAACACAGCAAGGCAGGCAGCATCAGGAAGGAGAGGAACACAGCAAGGCAGGCAGCATCAGGAGGCTGGGTGAACACAGCAAGGCAGGCAGCATTTGGTAGGAGATAAACACAGCAAGGCAGGCAGCATCAGGAGGGAGATGAAGACAGCAAGGCAGGCAGTATCAGGAGGCTGGGAGAACACGGCAAGGCAGGCAGCATCTGGAGGGAGACGAAGACAGCAAGGCAGGCAGCATCAGGAGGGAGAGGGACACAGCAAGGCAGGCAATATCAGGAGGGAGATGAACACAGCAAGGCAGGCAGCATTAGGAGGGAGATCAACACAGCAAGACAGGCAGCATCAGGAGGGAGATAAACACAGCAAGGCAGGCAGCATCAGGTGGGAGAGGGAACACAGCAAGGCAGGCAGCATCAGGAGGGAGAGGAACACAGCAAGGCAGGCAGCATCAGTAGGCTGGGGGAACCCAACAAGGCAGGCAGTATCAGGAGGGAGAGGAAGACAGCAAGGCAGGCAGTATCAGGAGGGAGATAAACACAGCAAGGCAGGCAGCATCAGGTGGGAGAGGGAACACAGCAAGGCAGGCAGCATCAGGAGGGAGAGGAACACAGCAAGGCAGGCAGCATCAGGAGGGAGAGGAACACAGCAAGGCAGGGAGCATCAGTAGGCTGGAGGAACACAGCAAGGCAGGCAGTATCAGGAGGGAGAGTGACACAGCAAGGCAGGCAGCATTAGGAGGGAGATAAACACAGCAAGGCAGGCAGCATCAGGAGGGAGAGGGACACAGCAAGGCAGGCAGCATCAGGAGGGAGAGGAACACAGCAAGGCAGGCAGCATCAGGAGGGAGAGGGACACAGCAAGGCAGGCAGCATCAGGAGGGAGAGGGACACAGCAAGGCAGGCAGCATCAGGAGGGAGAGTGACACAGCAAGGCAGGCAGTATCAGGAGGGAGAGGGAACACAGAAGGCAGGCAGTATCAGGAGGGAGAGGGACACAGCAAGTCAGGCAGTATCAGGAGGGAGAGGGACACAGCAAGTCAGGCAGTAACCGGAGGGAGAGGGACACAGCAAGGCAGGCAGCATCAGGAGGGAGAGGAACAGGAAGGCAGGCAGGAACAGGAGGAAGAGGAACACAGCAAGGCAGGCAGCATCAGGAGGAAGAGGAACACAGCAAGGCAGGCAGTATCAGGAGGGAGAGGGACACAGCAAGGCAGCCAGCATTAGGAGGGAGAGGGACACAACAAGGCAGGCAGCATTGGGAAGGAGAGGAACACAGCAAGGCAGGCAGTATCAGGAGGGAGAGGAAGACAGCAAGGCAGGCAGTAACTGGAGGGAGAGGGAACACAGAAGGCAGGCAGTATCAGGAGGGAGAGGGACACAGCAAGTCAGGCAGTATCAGGAGGGAGAGGGACACAGCAAGTCAGGCAGTATCAGGAGGGAGAGGGACACAGCAAGTCAGGCAGTATCAGGAGGGAGAGGGACACAGCAAGTCAGGCAGTATCAGGAGGGAGAGGGACACAGCAAGTCAGGCAGTATCAGGAGGGAGAGGAACAGCAAGGCAGGCAGTAACCGGAGGGAGAGGGACACAGCAAGGCAGGCAGCATCAGGAGGGAGAGGAACAGCAAGGCAGGCAGGAACAGGAGGAAGAGGAGCACAGCAAGGCAGGCAGCATCAGGAGGAAGAGGAACACAGCAAGGCAGGCAGTATCAGGAGGGAGAGGGACACAGCAAGGCAGTCAGCATCAGGAGGGAGAGGGACACAACAAGGCAGGCAGCATTGGGAAGGAGAGGAACACAGCAAGGCAGGCAGTATCAGGAGGGAGAGGAAGACAGCAAGGCAGGCAGTAACTGGAGGGAGAGGGACACAGCAAGGCAGGCAGTATCAGGAGGGAGAGGGACACAGCAAGGCAGGCAGTACCAGGAGGGAGAGGGACACAGCAAGGCAGGCAGTATCAGGAGGGAGATGGACACAGCAAGGCAGGCAGCATCAGGAGGGAGAGGGAACACAGCAAGGCAGGCAGTATCAGAAATGAGAGGGACACAGCAAGGCAGGCAGCATCAGGAGGGATTGGAACACAGCAAGGCAGGCAGTATCAGGAGGGAGAGAAACAGCAAGGCAAGCAGTAACAGGTGGGAGAGGGACACAGCAAGGCAGGCAGCATCAGGAGGGAGAGGGACACAGCAAGGCAGGCAGCATCAGGAGGGAGTGGGACACAGCAAGGCAGGCAGCATCAGGAGGGAGAGGAACACAGCAAGGCAGGCAGTATCAGGAGGGGGAAGAACACAGCAAGGCAGGCAGCATTAGGAGGGAGATAAACACAGCAAGGCAGGCAGCATCAGGAGGGAGAGGATGACAGCAAGGCAGGCAGCATTAGGAGGGAGATAAACACAGCAAGGCAGGCAGCATCGGGAGGGAGAGGAAGACAGCAAGGCAGGCAGCATCAGGAGGGAGAGGAACACAGCAAGGCAGGCAGCATCAGGAAGGAGAGGAACACAGCAAGGCTGGCAGTACCAGGAGGGTGAGGAAGACAGCAAGGCAGGCAGCATCAGGAGGAAGATGAACACAGCAAGGCAGGCAGCATCAGGAGGGAGATGAACACAGCAAGGCAGGCAGCATCAGGAGGGAGATGAACACAGCAAGGCAGGCAGCATTAGGATTGAGATAAACACAGCAAAGCAGGCAGCATCAGGTGGGAGAGGGACACAGCAAGGCAGGCAGCATCAGGAGGGAGAGGAACACAGCAAGGCAGGCAGCATCAGGAGGCTGGGGGAACACAGCAAGGCAGGCAGTATCAGGAGGGAGATGAAGACAGCAAGGCAGGCAGTATCAGGAGGCTGGGAGAACACGGCAAGGCAGGCAGCATCTGGAGGGAGACGAAGACAGCAAGGCAGGCAGCATCAGGAGGGAGAGGGACACAGCAAGGCAGGCAATATCAGGAGGGAGATGAACACAGCAAGGCAGGCAGCATCAGGAGGGAGATGAAGACAGCAAGGCAGGCAGTATCAGGAGGCTGGGAGAACACGGCAAGGCAGGCAGCATCTGGAGGGAGACGAAGACAGCAAGGCAGGCAGCATCAGGAGGGAGAGGGACACAGCAAGGCAGGCAATATCAGGAGGGAGATGAACACAGCAAGGCAGGCAGCATTAGGAGGGAGATCAACACAGCAAGACAGGCAGCATCAGGAGGGAGATAAACACAGCAAGGCAGGCAGCATCAGGTGGGAGAGGGAACACAGCAAGGCAGGCAGCATCAGGAGGGAGAGGAACACAGCAAGGCAGGCAGCATCAGTAGGCTGGGGGAACCCAACAAGGCAGGCAGTATCAGGAGGGAGAGGAAGACAGCAAGGCAGGCAGTATCAGGAGGGAGATAAACACAGCAAGGCAGGCAGCATCAGGTGGGAGAGGGAACACAGCAAGGCAGGCAGCATCAGGAGGGAGAGGAACACAGCAAGGCAGGCAGCATCAGGAGGGAGAGGAACACAGCAAGGCAGGGAGCATCAGTAGGCTGGAGGAACACAGCAAGGCAGGCAGTATCAGGAGGGAGAGTGACACAGCAAGGCAGGCAGCATTAGGAGGGAGATAAACACAGCAAGGCAGGCAGCATCAGGAGGGAGAGGGACACAGCAAGGCAGGCAGCATCAGGAGGGAGAGGAACACAGCAAGGCAGGCAGCATCAGGAGGGAGAGGGACACAGCAAGGCAGGCAGCATCAGGAGGGAGAGGGACACAGCAAGGCAGGCAGCATCAGGAGGGAGAGTGACACAGCAAGGCAGGCAGTATCAGGAGGGAGAGGGAACACAGAAGGCAGGCAGTATCAGGAGGGAGAGGGACACAGCAAGTCAGGCAGTATCAGGAGGGAGAGGGACACAGCAAGTCAGGCAGTAACCGGAGGGAGAGGGACACAGCAAGGCAGGCAGCATCAGGAGGGAGAGGAACAGGAAGGCAGGCAGGAACAGGAGGAAGAGGAACACAGCAAGGCAGGCAGCATCAGGAGGAAGAGGAACACAGCAAGGCAGGCAGTATCAGGAGGGAGAGGGACACAGCAAGGCAGCCAGCATTAGGAGGGAGAGGGACACAACAAGGCAGGCAGCATTGGGAAGGAGAGGAACACAGCAAGGCAGGCAGTATCAGGAGGGAGAGGAAGACAGCAAGGCAGGCAGTAACTGGAGGGAGAGGGAACACAGAAGGCAGGCAGTATCAGGAGGGAGAGGGACACAGCAAGTCAGGCAGTATCAGGAGGGAGAGGGACACAGCAAGTCAGGCAGTATCAGGAGGGAGAGGGACACAGCAAGTCAGGCAGTATCAGGAGGGAGAGGGACACAGCAAGTCAGGCAGTATCAGGAGGGAGAGGGACACAGCAAGTCAGGCAGTATCAGGAGGGAGAGGAACAGCAAGGCAGGCAGTAACCGGAGGGAGAGGGACACAGCAAGGCAGGCAGCATCAGGAGGGAGAGGAACAGCAAGGCAGGCAGGAACAGGAGGAAGAGGAGCACAGCAAGGCAGGCAGCATCAGGAGGAAGAGGAACACAGCAAGGCAGGCAGTATCAGGAGGGAGAGGGACACAGCAAGGCAGTCAGCATCAGGAGGGAGAGGGACACAACAAGGCAGGCAGCATTGGGAAGGAGAGGAACACAGCAAGGCAGGCAGTATCAGGAGGGAGAGGAAGACAGCAAGGCAGGCAGTAACTGGAGGGAGAGGGACACAGCAAGGCAGGCAGTATCAGGAGGGAGAGGGACACAGCAAGGCAGGCAGTACCAGGAGGGAGAGGGACACAGCAAGGCAGGCAGTATCAGGAGGGAGATGGACACAGCAAGGCAGGCAGCATCAGGAGGGAGAGGGAACACAGCAAGGCAGGCAGTATCAGAAATGAGAGGGACACAGCAAGGCAGGCAGCATCAGGAGGGATTGGAACACAGCAAGGCAGGCAGTATCAGGAGGGAGAGAAACAGCAAGGCAAGCAGTAACAGGTGGGAGAGGGACACAGCAAGGCAGGCAGCATCAGGAGGGAGAGGGACACAGCAAGGCAGGCAGCATCAGGAGGGAGTGGGACACAGCAAGGCAGGCAGCATCAGGAGGGAGAGGAACACAGCAAGGCAGGCAGTATCAGGAGGGGGAAGAACACAGCAAGGCAGGCAGCATTAGGAGGGAGATAAACACAGCAAGGCAGGCAGCATCAGGAGGGAGAGGATGACAGCAAGGCAGGCAGCATTAGGAGGGAGATAAACACAGCAAGGCAGGCAGCATCGGGAGGGAGAGGAAGACAGCAAGGCAGGCAGCATCAGGAGGGAGAGGAACACAGCAAGGCAGGCAGCATCAGGAAGGAGAGGAACACAGCAAGGCTGGCAGTACCAGGAGGGTGAGGAAGACAGCAAGGCAGGCAGCATCAGGAGGAAGATGAACACAGCAAGGCAGGCAGCATCAGGAGGGAGATGAACACAGCAAGGCAGGCAGCATCAGGAGGGAGATGAACACAGCAAGGCAGGCAGCATTAGGATTGAGATAAACACAGCAAAGCAGGCAGCATCAGGTGGGAGAGGGACACAGCAAGGCAGGCAGCATCAGGAGGGAGAGGAACACAGCAAGGCAGGCAGCATCAGGAGGCTGGGGGAACACAGCAAGGCAGGCAGTATCAGGAGGGAGAGTGACACAGCAAGGCAGGCAGCATCAGGAGGGAGAGGAACACAGCAAGGAAGGCAGCATCAGGAGGGAGAGGGAACATAGCAAGGCAGGCAGTATCAGGAGGGAGAGCGACACAGCAAGGCATGCAGCATCAGGAGGGAGAGGGACACAGCAAGGCAGGCAGCATTAGGAGGGAGAGGAAGATAGCAAGGCAGACAGCATAAGGAGGGAGAGGAAGACAGCAAGGCCGGCAGTATCAGGAGGGAGATGGACACAGCAAGGCAGGCAGTATCAGGAGGGAGAGGGACACAGCAAGGCAGGCAGGATCAGGAGGGAGAGGAAGACAGCAAGGCAGGCAGCATCTGGAGGGAGAGGGACACAGCAAGGCAGGCAGCATCAGGAGGCTGGGGGACACAGCAAGGCAGGCAGCATCAGGAGGGAGAGGAACACAGCAAGGCAGGCAGTATCAGGAAGGAGAGGAAGACAGCAAGGCAGGCAGCATCAGGAGGGAGAGGAACACAGCAAGGCAGGCAGTATCAGGAAGGAGAGGAAGACAGCAAGGCAGATAGCATCAGGAGGGAGAGGGACACAGCAAGGCAGGCAGCATCAGGAGGCTGGGTGAACACAGCAAGGCAGGCAGTATCAGGAGGGAGGGGAACACAGCAAGGCAGGCAGTATCAGGAGGGATAGGGGCACAGCAAGGCAGGCAGCATTAGGAGGGAGATAAACACAGCAAGGCAGGCAGCATCAGGTGGGAGAGGAACACAGCAAGGCAGGCAGCATCAGGAGGGAGAGGGAGACAGCAAGGCAGGCAGTATCAGGAGGGATAGGGGCACAGCAAGGCAGGCAGCATTAGGAGGGAGATAAACACAGCAAGGCAGGCAGCATCAGGAGGGAGAGGAACACAGCAAGGCAGGCAGCATCAGGAGGGAGAGGGACACAGCAAGGCAGGCAGTATCAGGAGGGATAGGGGCACAGCAAGGCAGGCAGCATTAGGAGGGAGATAAACACAGCAAGGCAGGCAGCATCAGGAGGGAGAGGAACACAGCAAGGCAGGCAGCATCAGGAGGGAGAGGGACACAGCAAGGCAGGCAGTATCAGGAGGGATAGGGGCACAGCAAGGCAGGCAGCATTAGGAGGGAGATAAACACAGCAAGGCAGGCAGCATCAGGAGGGAGAGGAACACAGCAAGGCAGGCAGCATCAGGAGGGAGATAAACACAGCAAGGCA
Organism: Chiloscyllium plagiosum; assembly: GCF_037043375.1. Lineage (NCBI taxonomy): Eukaryota > Metazoa > Chordata > Chondrichthyes > Orectolobiformes > Hemiscylliidae > Chiloscyllium > Chiloscyllium plagiosum. Next base: position 156,545,301 of record NW_028270140.1, read on the forward strand.
GACAGCATCAGGAGGGAGAGGGACACAGCAAGGCAGGCAGCATCAGGAGGGAGAGGAACACAGCAAGGCAGGCAGTATCAGGAGGGAGAGGAAGACAGCAAGGCAGGCAGCATTAGGAGGGAGAGGAACACAGCAAGGCAGGCAGCATCAGGAGGGAGAGGAAGACAGCAAGGCAGGCAGCATCAGGAGGGAGAGGAACACAGCAAGGCAGGCAGTATCAGGAGGCTGGGAGAACACGGCAAGGCAGGCAGCATCAGGAGGGAGAGGAAGACAGCAAGGCAGGCAGTATCAGGAGGGAGAGGGACACAGCAAGGCAGGCATTATCAGGAGGGAGATGGACACAGCAAGGCAGGCAGTATCAGGATGGAGAGGGACACAGCAAGGCAGGCAGCATCAGGAGGCTGGGGGAACACAGCAAGGCAGGCAGTATCAGGAGGGAGAGTGACACAGCAAGGCAGGCAGCATCAGGAGGGAGAGGAACACAGCAAGGAAGGCAGCATCAGGAGGGAGAGGGAACATAGCAAGGCAGGCAGCATTAGGAGGGAGATAAACACAGCAAAGCAGGCAGCATCAGGTGGGAGAGGGACACAGCAAGGCAGGCAGCATCAGGAGGGAGAGGAACACAGCAAGGCAGGCAGCATCAGGAGGCTGGGGGAACACAGCAAGGCAGGCAGTATCAGGAGGGAGAGTGACACAGCAAGGCAGGCAGTATCAGGAGGGAGAGGAACACAGCAAGGAAGGCAGCATCAGGAGGGAGAGGAACACAGCAAGGAAGGCAGCATCAGGAGGGAGAGGGAACATAGCAAGGCAGGCAGTATCAGGAGGGACAGGGACACAGCAAGGCAGGCAGCATTAGGAGGGAGAGGAAGATAGCAAGGCAGACAGCACAAGGAGGGAGAGGAAGACAGCAAGGCCGGCAGTATCAGGAGGGAGATGGACACAGCAAGGCAGGCAGTATCAGGAGGGAGAGGGACACAGCAAGGCAGGCAGGATCAGGAGGGAGAGGAAGACAGCAAGGCAGGCAGCATCTGGAGGGAGAGGGACACAGCAAGGCAGGCAGCATCAGGAGGCTGGGGGACACAGCAAGGCAGGCAGAATCAGGAGAGAGAGGAACACAGCAAGGCAAGCAGCATCAGGAGGGAGAGGAACACAGCAAGGCAGGCAGTATCAGGAAGGAGAGGAAGACAGCAAGGCAGGCAGCATCAGGAGGGAGAGGAACACAGCAAGGCAGGCAGTATCAGGAAGGAGAGGAAGACAGCAAGGCAGATAACATCAGGAGGGAGAGGGACACAGCAAGGCAGGCAGCATCAGGAGGCTGGGTGAACACAGCAAGGCAGGCAGTATCAGGAGGGAGGGGAACACAGCAAGGCAGGCAGCATTAGGAGGGAGATAAACACAGCAAGGCTGGCAGCATCAGGAGGGATAGGGGCACAGCAAGGCAGGCAGCATTAGGAGGGAGATAAACACAGCAAGGCAGGCAGCATCAGGTGGGAGAGGAACACAGCAAGGCAGGCAGCATCAGGAGGGAGAGGGACACAGCAAGGCAGGCAGTATCAGGAGGGATAGGGGCACAGCAAGGCAGGCAGCATTAGGAGGGAGATAAACACAGCAAGGCAGGCAGCATCAGGAGGGAGAGGAACACAGCAAGGCAGGCAGCATCAGGAGGGAGAGGGACACAGCAAGGCAGGCAGTATCAGGAGGGATAGGGGCACAGCAAGGCAGGCAGCATTAGGAGGGAGATAAACACAGCAAGGCAGGCAGCATCAGGAGGGAGAGGAACACAGCAAGGCAGGCAGCATCAGGAGGGAGAGGGACATAGCAAGGCAGGCAGCATCAGGAAGCTGGGGGAACACAGCAAGGCAGGCAGTATCAGGAGGGAGAAGGACACAGCTGGGCAGGCAGCATCAGGAGGGAGAGGGACACAGCAATGCAGGCAGCATCAGGAGGGAGAGGGACACAGCAAGGCAGGCAGCATTAGGCGGGAGATAAACACAGCAAGGCAGACAGCATCAGGAGGGAGAGGGACACAGCAAGGCAGGCAGCATCAGGAGGGAGAGGAACACAGCAAGGCAGGCAGTATCAGGAGGGAGAGGAAGACAGCAAGGCAGGCAGCATTAGGAGGGAGAGGAACACAGCAAGGCAGGCAGCATCAGGAGGGAGAGGAACACAGCAAGGCAGGCAGTATCAGGAGGGAGAGGGACACAGCAAGGCAGGCAGTATCAGGAGGGAGAGGGACACAGCAAGGCAGGCAGTATCAGGAGGCTGGGAGAACACGGCAAGGCTGGCAGCATCAGGAGGGAGAGGAAGACAGCAAGGCAGGCAGTATCAGGAGGGAGAGGGACACAGCAAGGCAGGCAGTATCAGGAGGGAGATGGACACAGCAAGGCAGGCAGTATCTGGATGGAGAGGGACACAGCAAGGCAGGCAGCATCAGGAGGGAGGGGGACACAGCAAGGCAGGCAGGATCAGTAGGGAGAGGAACACAGCAAGGCAGGCAGCATCAGGAGGGAGAGGAACACAGCAAGGCAGGCAGGATCAGGAAGGAGAGGAAGACAGCAAGGCAGGCAGCATCAGGAGGCTGGGTGAACACAGCAAGGCAGGCAGCATTAGGAAGGAGATAAACACAGCATGGCAGGCCGCATCAGGAGGGAGAGGAAGGCAGCAAACAGGCAGCATCAGGAGGGAGAGGAACACAGCAACCAGGCAGTATCAGGAGGGATAGGGACACAGCAAGGCAGGCAGTATCAGGAGGCTGGGAGAACACGGCAAGACAGGCAGCATCAGGAGGGAGAGGAAGACAGCAAGGCAGGCAGTATCAGGAGGGAGAGGAACACAGCAAGGCAGACAGCATCAGGAGGGAGAGGGACACAGCAAGGCAGGCAGTATCAGGAGCGATAGGGACACAGCAAGACAGGCAGCATTAGGAGGGAGATAAACACAGCAAGACAGGCAGCATCAGGTGGGAGAGGAACACAGCAAGGCAGGCAGCATCAGGAGGGAGAGGAACACAGCAAGGCAGGCAGCATCAGGAGGGAGAGGGACACAGCAAGGCAGGCAGCATCAGGAGGCTGGGGGAACACAGCAAGGCAGGCAGCATCAGGAGGGAGAGGGACACAGCAATGCAGGCAGCATCAGGAGGGAGAGGGACACAGCAAGGCAGGCAGTATCAGGAGGGAGAGGGACACAGCAAGGCAGGCAGCATCAGGAGGGAGAGGGACACAGCAAGGCAGGCAGCATCAGGAGGGAGAGGGACACAGCAAGGCAGGCAGCATCAGGAGGGAGAGGAAGGCAGCAAGGCAGGCAGCATCAGGAGGGAGAGGGAAAACAGCAAGGCAGGCAGTATCAGGAGGGAGAGGGACACAGCAAGGCAGGCAGTATCAGGAGGGAGAGGGACACAGCAAGGCAGGCAGTATCAGGAGGGAGAGGGACACAGCAAGGCAGGCAGCATTAGTGGGGAGAGGAACACAGCAAGGCAGGCAGCATTAGGAGGGAGATAAACACAGCAAGGCAGGCAGCATCAGGAGGGAGAGGAAGACAGCAAGGTAGGCAGCATCAGGAGGGAGAGGAACACAGCAAGGCAGGCAGTATCAGGAGGGAGAGGGACACAGCAAGGCAGGCAGTATCAGGAGGGAGAGGGACACAGCAAGGCAGGCAGCATTCGGAGGGAGAGGAACACAGCAAGGCAGGCAGTATCAGGAGGGAGAGGAAGACAGCAAGGCAGGCAGTATCAGGAGGGAGAGGAACACAGCAAGGCAGGCAGTATCAGGAGGGAGAGGAAGACAGCAAGGCAGGCAGCATTAGGAGGGAGAGGAACACAGCAAGGCAGGCAGCATCAGGAGGGAGAGGGACACAGCAAGGCAGGCAGTATCAGGAGGGAGAGGGACACAGCAAGGCAGGCAGCATTCGGAGGGAGAGGAACACAGCAAGGCAGGCAGTATCAGGAGGGAGAGGAAGACAGCAAGGCAGGCAGCATCAGGAGGGAGAGGAACACAGCAAGGCAGGCAGTATCAGGAGGGAGAGGAAGACAGCAAGGCAGGCAGCATTAGGAGGGAGAGGAACACAGCAAGGCAGGCAGCATCAGGAGGGAGAGGAACACAGCAAGGCAGGCAGTATCAGGAGGGAGAGGGACACAGCAAGGCAGGCAGTATCAGGAGGGAGAGGGACACAGCAAGGCAGGCAGTATCAGGAGGCTGGGAGAACACGGCAAGGCTGGCAGCATCAGGAGGGAGAGGAAGACAGCAAGGCAGGCAGTATCAGGAGGGAGAGGGACACAGCAAGGCAGGCAGTATCAGGAGGGAGATGGACACAGCAAGGCAGGCAGTATCTGGATGGAGAGGGACACAGCAAGGCAGGCAGCATCAGGAGGGAGGGGGACACAGCAAGGCAGGCAGGATCAGTAGGGAGAGGAACACAGCAAGGCAGGCAGCATCAGGAGGGAGAGGAACACAGCAAGGCAGGCAGGATCAGGAAGGAGAGGAAGACAGCAAGGCAGGCAGCATCAGGAGGCTGGGTGAACACAGCAAGGCAGGCAGCATTAGGAAGGAGATAAACACAGCATGGCAGGCCGCATCAGGAGGGAGAGGAAGGCAGCAAACAGGCAGCATCAGGAGGGAGAGGAACACAGCAACCAGGCAGTATCAGGAGGGATAGGGACACAGCAAGGCAGGCAGTATCAGGAGGCTGGGAGAACACGGCAAGACAGGCAGCATCAGGAGGGAGAGGAAGACAGCAAGGCAGGCAGTATCAGGAGGGAGAGGAACACAGCAAGGCAGACAGCATCAGGAGGGAGAGGGACACAGCAAGGCAGGCAGTATCAGGAGCGATAGGGACACAGCAAGACAGGCAGCATTAGGAGGGAGATAAACACAGCAAGACAGGCAGCATCAGGTGGGAGAGGAACACAGCAAGGCAGGCAGCATCAGGAGGGAGAGGAACACAGCAAGGCAGGCAGCATCAGGAGGGAGAGGGACACAGCAAGGCAGGCAGCATCAGGAGGCTGGGGGAACACAGCAAGGCAGGCAGCATCAGGAGGGAGAGGGACACAGCAATGCAGGCAGCATCAGGAGGGAGAGGGACACAGCAAGGCAGGCAGTATCAGGAGGGAGAGGGACACAGCAAGGCAGGCAGCATCAGGAGGGAGAGGGACACAGCAAGGCAGGCAGCATCAGGAGGGAGAGGGACACAGCAAGGCAGGCAGCATCAGGAGGGAGAGGAAGGCAGCAAGGCAGGCAGCATCAGGAGGGAGAGGGAAAACAGCAAGGCAGGCAGTATCAGGAGGGAGAGGGACACAGCAAGGCAGGCAGTATCAGGAGGGAGAGGGACACAGCAAGGCAGGCAGTATCAGGAGGGAGAGGGACACAGCAAGGCAGGCAGCATTAGTGGGGAGAGGAACACAGCAAGGCAGGCAGCATTAGGAGGGAGATAAACACAGCAAGGCAGGCAGCATCAGGAGGGAGAGGAAGACAGCAAGGTAGGCAGCATCAGGAGGGAGAGGAACACAGCAAGGCAGGCAGTATCAGGAGGGAGAGGGACACAGCAAGGCAGGCAGTATCAGGAGGGAGAGGGACACAGCAAGGCAGGCAGCATTCGGAGGGAGAGGAACACAGCAAGGCAGGCAGTATCAGGAGGGAGAGGAAGACAGCAAGGCAGGCAGTATCAGGAGGCTGGGTGAACACAGCAAGGCAGGCAGCATCAGGAGGGAGAGGAACACAGCAAGGCAGGCAGTACCAGGAGGGAGAGGGACACAGCAAGGCAGGCAGCATCAGGAGGGGGAGGACCACGAGGTAAAAATAATGACTGCAGATGCTGGAAACCAGATTCTGGATTAGTGGTGCTGGAAGAGCACAGCAGTTCAGGCAGCATCCAGGGAGCTTCAAAATCGACGTTTCGGGCAAAAGCCCTTCATCAGGAATAAAGGCAGAGAGCCTGAAGCATGGAGAGATAAGCTAGAGGAGGGTGGGGATGGGGAGAAAATAGCATAGAGTACAATTGGTGAGTGGGGGAGGGGATGAAGGTGATAGGTCAGGGAGGAGAGGGTGGAGTGGATTGGTGGAAAAGGAGATAGGCAGGTAGGACAAGTCCGGACAAGTCATGGGGACAGTACTGAGCTGGAAGTTTGGAACCAGGGTGAGGTGGGGGAAGGGGAAATGAGGAAACTGTTGAAGTCCACATTGATGCCCTGGGGTTGAGGCGGAAGATGAGGCATTCTTCCTCCAGGGGTCTGGTGGTGAGGGAGCGGCGGTGAAGGAGGCCCAGGACCTCCATGTCCTCTGCAGAGTGGGAGGGGGAGTTGAAATGTTGGGCCACGGGGCGGTGTGGTTGATTGGTGCGGGTGTCCCGGAGATGTTCCCTAAAGCGCTGTGCTAGGAGGCGCCCAGTCTCCCCAATGTAGAGGAGACCGCATCGGGAGCAACGGATACAATAAATGATATTAGTGGATGTGCAGGTAAAACTTTGATGGATGTGGAAGGCTCCTTTAGGGCCTTGGATGGAGGTGAGGGAGGAGGTGTGGGCACAGGTTTTACAGTTCCTGCGGTGGCAGGGGAAAGTGCCAGGATGGGAGGGTGGGTCGTAGGGGGGCGTGGACCTGACCAGGTAGTCACGGAGGGAACGGTCTTTGCGGAAGGCGGAGAGGGGTGGGGAGGGAAATATATCCCTGGTGGTGGGGTCTGTTTGGAGGTGGCGGAAATGTCGGCGGATGATTTGGTTTATGCGAAGGTTGGTAGGGTGGAAGGTGAGCACCAGGGGCGTTCTGTCCTTGTTGCGGTTGGAGGGGTTGGGTCTGAGAGCGGAGGTGCGGGATGTGGACGAGATGTGTTGGAGGGCATCTTTAACCACGTGGGAAGGGAAATTGCGGTCTCTAAAGAAGGAGGCCATCTGGTGTGTTCTGTGGTGGAACTGCTCCTCCTGGGAGCAGATATGGCGGAGGCGGAGGAATTGGGAATACGGGATGGCATTTTTGCAAGAGATAGGGTGGGAAGAGGTGTAATCCAGGTAGCTGTGGGAGTCGGTGGGTTTGTAAAAAATATCAGTGTCAAGTCGGTCGTCACTGATGGAGATGGAGAAGTCCAGGAAGGGGAGGGAGGTGTCAGAGATGGTCCAGGTAAATCTAAGGTCAGGGTGGAATGTGTTGGTGAAGTTGATGAGGTGGCGCCAATGCAGTCATCAATGTAGCGGAGGAAGAGGTGGGGAGTGGTGCCGGTGTAATTACGGAAGATCAACTGCTCTACGTAGCCAACAAAGAGACAGGCATAGCTGGGGCCCATACGTATGCCCATGGCTACCCCTTTGGTCTGGAGGAAGTGGGAGGATTCAAAGGAGAAATTGTTAAGGGTGAGGACCAGTTCGGCCAAACGAATGAGAGTGTCGGTGGAGGGGTACTGTTGGGAACGTCTGGAGAGGAAAAAACTGAGGGCTTGGAGGCCCTAGTCATGGCGGGTGGAGGCGTAGAGGGATTGGATATCCATGGTGAAGATCAGGCATTGGGGCCGGGGAAACGGAAGTCTTAGAGGAGGTGGAGGGCGTGGGTGGTGTCTCGAACGTATGTGGGGAGTTCCTGGACTAGGGGGGATAGGACAGTGTCGAGGTAGGTAGAGATGAGTTCAGTGGGGCAGGAGCATGCTGAGACAATGGGTCGGCCAGGGTGGTCAGGCTTGTGGATCTTGGGAAGGAGGTAGAACTGGGCAGTGCGGGGTTCCCAGACTATGAGGTTGGAAGCTGTGGGTGGGAGATCTCCTGAGGTGATGAGGTTCTGTATGGTCTGGGAGATGATGGTTTGGTCATGGGGGGTGGGGTCATGGTTGAGGGGGCAGTAGAAAGAGATGTCCTCGAGTTGGCGTTTGGCTTCAGCGATGTAGAGGTCAGTGCGCCAGACTACCACTGCGCCCCCTTTGTCCGCTGGCTTGATGGTGAGGTCAGGATTGGAGCAGAGGGATTGGAGGGCTGCGCGTTGTGAGGGTGAGAGGTTAGAGTGGGGGAGGGGGGTCGACAGGTTGAGGCGGTTAATGTCCCGGCGGCAGTTGGAAATGAAGAGGTCGAGGGCAGGTAATAGGCCAGCACGGGGTGTCCAGGTGGATGCAGTGTGTTGGAGGTGGGCGAAGGGGTCCTCGGAAGATGGGCGGGAATCCTGATTGTGAAAGTAAGCTCGGATGCGGAGGCGACGGAAGAATTGTTCGATGTCACGGCGTGTATTAAATTCATTGATGCGTGGACGGAGGGGGACAAAGGTGAGTCCTTTGCTGAGGACTGATCGTTCGTCCTCAGTGAGGGGGAGGTCTGGGGGGATGGTGAAAACTCGGCAGGGCTGGAAGCTGGGAGCTGGTGTGGGTATAGAGCTGGGAGTGGGGTCGGAGCCAGTACCTGGAGTGGGTGTGGTGGTGGGGGGAATGGGGGTGGAGTCATGAGCAGGGGTAGTGTTCAGCATCAGGAGGGAGAGGGAACACAGCAAGGCAGGCAGCAGCAGGAGGAGGGATTGCGTTGATGCTGCCTGCATTGCTGTGTTCTTCCAGCCTCCTGCCTCTATCTAGCATTGCTACATAGCCAGGCTTTACTGACCAGCCCTAATTGTACTTGGTGTTTTCTTGGTAACTGATACTTTGGGTCAGGAGTCACATATGGGTCTGATTGGATAGGGACTTGAAATTTCCTCCCTAGTGGGTCATAGGACAAACAGCATACCATTCAGTTCCTTGAGCAGCACCTGCTCTCTTAGCAGCCCAGTTTCAATTCTACCATCGAACTGTCTGTGTGAAGTTTGCACATTCTCCTCATGGATGTGTAGCTTTACTTCAGGTGCTCTGCTTTCCTCCCATCGTCGGTGTGCAGGTTAGGTGGGTTGGCCATGGGAAATGTGGTGGTACAGGGATAAGATAAGGGCCTGGTTTGGGTGGACTGCTCTTCGGGGGATTGGTGCAAATGGGTAATGGCTGAATGGCCTCTTTCTGCATGGCAGGGGGTTCTATGATTCAAACACTCTACCCCAGAAGACTATGGAGATAGTCTTTGAGTATGGTTAAAGATTTGATTAACTGTGGTGTACAGGATTATGAGATGAGCAAAAAGGCATTGAATTGTTCAATCAGCTGTGATTATACCCTTATCATGACGTCTGTCATTCTATGAAATCCGGGGTAAGCTGTAAAATTGACTCAACTTTTTCATCCACATGGGGAAGCTTTGAAGAATTTCTGACCAGAACTTCAGCTAACCAGATGCATTTGGTGAAATGTTTCTTACACAGATTATTTTATTCCATTGCAGGAAAGAGAGAAAAGCCTGAAAAAGGAGTGAGGCCCCTCATCACATAACTTCACCCTCTGCAATGTTTTGCAATAATTCTGCAATTTGAAAATGAGTTTTTAAATCACAGGTTATTTTACATTGATGTGTAGGTTAGGAAAATGCAAAATTGAATAATATTAAAATCTTTATTAATCAACATTGTTCAAAATAATTGAATCTTGTGGCTTTATTCTCAATTTCCCTGTATCTCACATATATAGAGAGAGAAAACAGGCTCTGATGAAGGAATTTGAGCAGTTAGGGGCTAAATGAGAAAGCAGAACCAAAAATACACAATCTCCCGATTATTATGTGAGCCACAAGCTAATTGATAACGCAATTAAAGAGGTAAGCAAATGGCTCAAAGATTGATGTGGGAGAAAATGTGTTTGAATTCATGGGACATTGACACCAAGGCTAGGGAAGGAGATAGCTGTTCCAATGGGATGGGCTCCACCTGATCACGCTGGGATCAGAGTCCTGGTGAATTGCATAACTGACACTGTTAGGGCTTTAAACCAAATAGTGGAGGGGTGGGTTTCATTGCATAGAAAATTATAAAATCAAAGATAAAGGAGAAGGTGGATTGCAGGTTAGTGATTGGACAACTACTATCAAGAAAATAAAAGGGACAAAATGTTTGAAAGTCATATTGTACCATGGAACGATAAGAGTTAGGGCAACTCAATAATAAAACAATAGAGTCATAGAGATGTACAGCACGGAAACAGACCTTTGTGTTCAACCCGTCCATGCCGACCAGATATCCCAATCCAATCTAGTCCCACCTGCCAGCACCCGGCCCATATCCCTCCACACCCTTCCTATTCATATACCCGTCCAGATGCCTCTTAAATGTTGCAATTGTACCAGTTTCCTCCACTTCCTCTGGTAGCTCACTCCATACACGTACCACCCTCAGTGTGAAAATGTTGTCCCTTAGCTGTCTTTTATCTTTCCCGCAAGAGGATTGTAATCCGTGTACACAACCGTCTCTGACACATTGTTCTGACATGCCCATTAAAATGTAAGGCCATACCAAACTCAATAGTTCCTTTTCAATTGTGGAGTATTTCCTTTGGTGGATGTGGAGTTTCTTTGAAAAGTAACCACCTGGCAGTTCAATCCCATCCTCATCTTCCTGGAGTACAGCTCCAATCCGATGTCACTCGCATCGATAGTGACTTTAAAAGGTTTTGAAAAGTTTGGTGTAAGTAAAACTGGTTTGGTGGTTAATATTGATTTCAAATGGTCGAATGCCTCCTGACGTAGTTCTGTCCACCGAAACTTTGTGTTCTTCTTCAGCAAATCGGTTAACAGTGCCACCACACTGCTGAGGTTTGGAACAAACTTCCGATAGAATCCGCTGAGTCCAAAGAATTGAAGCACCTCTTTCTTAGAGTTTGGTTGTGGAAATTCCTCAATAGCCTTCGTCTTTGTGTTCCGAGGGGTCAACCTTCCTTGACCAATGTTATGTCCCAAGAACATCACCTCTGCTTTTGCGAATCCCATTTGGTTTAAGTTTATTACCAGTTTTGCTTCTCGTAATCGTTCAAAGAGCTCTGCTGCTGTTCCATGTGATCTTTCCAGGACTTATGTATTTGGAAAGGAAAGGACTGATTAGGGATAGTCAACATGGCTTTGTGCGTGGGAAATCATGTCTCACAAACTTGATTGAGTTTTTTGAAGAAGTAACAAAGAAGATTGATGAGGGCAGAGCAGTCAATGTGATCTATATGGACTTCATAGAACATAGAAGTATACAGCTCAGTACAGGCCCTTTGGCCCTCAATGTTGCGCCGATCCAAGCCCACCTAACCTACACTAGCCCACTATCCTCCATATGCCTATCCAATGCCCGCTTAAATGCCCATAAAGAGGGAGAGTCCACCACTGCTACTGGCAGGGCATTCCATGAACTCACGACTCGCTGAGTAAAGAACCTACCCCTAACATCTGTCCTATACCTACCCCCCCTTAATTTAAAGCTATGCCCCCTTGTAATAGCTGACTCCATACATGGAAAAAGGTTCTCACTGTCGACCCTATCTAAACCCCTAATCATCTTGTACACCTCTATCAAGTCACCCCTAAACCTTCTTTTCTCCAATGAAAACAGCCCCAAGTGCCTCAGCCTTTCCTCATACGATCTTCCTACCATACCAGGCAACATCCTGGTAAACCTCCTCTGCACCCGTTCCAGTGCCTCCACATCCTTCCTCTAGTATGGCGACCAAAACTGCACACAATACTCCAGATGCGGCCACACCAGAGTCTTATACAACTGCAACATGATCTCAGAGCTCCGGAACTCAATTCCTCTACCAATAAAAGCCAGTACGCCATATGCCTTCTTCACCGCACTATTTACCTGGGTGGCAACTTTCAGAGATCTGTGTACATGGACACCAAGATCCCCCTGCTCATCCACACTACCGACCATTAGCCCAGTACCCCGTCTTTTTGTTACTCTTACCAAAGTGAATCACCTCACATTTACCTACATTGAACTCCATTTGCCACCTTTCTGCCCAGCTCTGCAACTTATCTATATCCTGCTGTAACCTGACACATCCTTCCTCACTGTCAACATCTCCACCGACTTTCGTATCATCCACAAACTTGCTCACCCAACCTTCTAGCCCCTCCTCCAGGTCATTTATAAAAATGACAAACAGCAATGGTCCCAAAACAGATCCTTGCGGAACACCGCTAGTAACTGCACTCCAAGATGAACCTTTACCATCAACTACTACCCTCTGTCTTCTTCCAGCCAGTCAATTCCTAATCCAAACCTCCAACTCACCCTCAATGCCATACCTCCGTATTTTTTGCAGTAGTCTACCATGGGGAACCTTATCAAACGCCTTACTAAAATCCAAATACACCACATCTACCGCTTTCCCCTCGTTCACCTCCTTAGTCACCTTCTCAAAGAATTCAATAAGGTTTGTGAGGCACGACCTGCCCTTCACAAAACCATGCTGACTATCCTTGATCACATTATTCCTATCCAGATGTTCATAAATCCTTTCCCTTACAATTCTCTCTAAGACTTTGCCCACAACAGAAGTGAGACTCACTGGCCTATAGTTACTAGGGTTATCCCTACTCCCCTTCTTGAACAAGGGAACCACATTTGCTATCCTCCAGTCTTCTGGCACTATTCCTGTAGACAACGAGGACATAAAAATCAAGGCCAATGGCTCTGCAATCTCCTCCCTTGCTTCCCAGAGAATCCTAGGATAAATGCCATCAGGCCCAGGGGACTTATCTATTTTCACCCTTTCCAGAATTTCCAACACCTCTTCCCTACATACCTCAAAGCCATCCATTTTAATTCATTGTGACTCAATATTCAATTCGGCAACAATGTCCTGTTCCTGAGTGAATACTGACGAAAAGTATTCATTCAATGTCTCCCCAATCTCTTCAGCCTCCACACGCAACTTCCCATTACTATCCTTGACTGGACCTATTCCTACCCTAGTCGTTCTTTTATTGCTGACATACCTATAGACTTCAGTCAGGCTTTCGACAAGGTTCCCCATGGGAGACTGATTAGCAAGGTTAGATCTCATGGAATACAGGGAGAACTAGCCATTTGGATACAGAACTGGCTCAAAGGTAGAAGACAGAGGGTGGTGGTGGAGGGTTGTTTTTCAGACTGGAGGCCTGTGACCAGTAGAGTGCCACAAGGATCGGTGCTGGGCCCTCTAATTTTTGTCATTTACATTAATGATTTGAATGCGTGCATAAGAGGTACAGTTAGTAAGTTTGCAGATGACACCAAAATTGGAGGTGTAGTGGACAGTGAAGAAAGTTACCTCAGATTACAACAGGATCTCGACCAGATGGGCCAATGGGCTGAGAAGAGGCAGATGGAGGTTAATTTAGATAAATGCGAGGTGTTGCATTTTGGGAAAGCAAATCTTAGCAGGACTTATACACTTAATGGTAAAGTCCTAAGGGAGTGTTGCTGAACAAAGAGACCTTGGAGTGCAGGTTCATAGCTCCCTGAAAGTGGAATCACAGGTAGATAGGATAGTGAAGAAGGCATTTGGTATGCTTTCCTTTATTGGTCAGAGTATTGAGTACAGGAGTTGGGAGGTCATGTTGTGGCTGTACAGGACATTGGTTAGGCCACTTTTGGAATATTGTGTGCAATTCTGGTCTCCTTCCTATCGGAAAGATGTTGTGAAACTTGAAAATTTCAGAAAAGATTTACAAGGATGTTGCCAGGGTTGGAGGGTTTGAGCTATAGGGAGAGGCTGAACAGGCTGGTGCTGTTTTCCCTGGAGCATCAGAGGCTGAGGGGTGACCTTATAGAGGTTCATAAAATCATGAGGGGCATGGATACGATAAGTAGACACAGTCTCTTCTCTAAGGTGAGGGAGTCCAGAACTAGAGGGGCATAGGTTTAGGGTGAGAGGGGAAAGATATAAAAGAGACCTAAGGGGCAACTTTTTCAAGCAGGGTGTGGTACGTGTATAGAATGAGCTGCCAGAGGATGTGGCGGAGGCTGGTAAAATTGCAACATTTAAGAGGCATTCGGATGGGTATATGAATAGGAAGGGTTTGGAGGGATATGGGCCGGGTGCTGGCAGGTGGGACTAGGTTGGGTTGGGATATCTGGTCGGCATGGGCGGGTTGGACTGAAGGGTCTGTTTCTATGCTGTACATTTCTGAGTCGATGACTGGAACCTCCTTAGTGCAGATGGTTTGGATAAAGCCGTTCTGTCAGGTGTGTTCAGGAGGGTTTCCTTACTCAGTATGTAGACAGACCGACAAAGGGAGAGGCCATTTTGGATTTGATACTCGGCAATGAGCGAGGACAGGTGTCAGATCTCGTGGTGGGAGAACAGTTTGGTGACAGTGATCACAACTGCCTCACATTTACCACAGCTTTGAAGAGAGAAAGGTGCAGTTACCAAGGGCAGATATTTAATTGGGGAAAAGGAAATTATGACACTATCAGACAGGAGTTGGAAAGTACAGGCTGGGAGCAATTGTTCCACAGAAAGGGCACAGCAGTCATGTGGAGACTATTTAAGGAGCAGTTGTTGCGGGTGATGCAAGAATTTGTCCCTCTGTGACAGGTAAGAAGGGGTAAGATTAAGGAACTTTGGATGACGAGAACAGAGGAACTTCTTGTCAAAAAGAGGACCAGTGGGGTTCTGTCCTGGTCCTCACCTACCACCCCACCAACCTCCATATACATCGTATCATCCGTCGTCATTTCCGCCACCTCCAAACGGACCCCACCACCAGGGATATATTTCCCTCCCCTCCCCTATCAGCGTTCCGAAAAGACCACTCCCTCCGTGACTCCCTCGTCAGGTCCACACCCCCCACCAACCCAGCCTCCACTCCCGGCACCTTCCCCTGCAACCGCAAGAAATGCAAAACTTGCACCCACACATCCCCCCCTTACCTCCCTCCAAGGCCCCAAGGGATACTTCCATATCCGCCACAAATTTACCTGCACCTCCACACACATCATTTATTGCATCCGCTGCACCCGATGTGGCCTCCTCTATATTGGGGAGACAGGCCACCTACTTGTGGAACGTTTCAGAGAACACCTCTGGGACACCCCCACCAACCAACCCAACCACCCCGTGGCTCAACACTTCAATTCCCCTCCCACTCCACCAAGGACATGCAGGTCCTTGGACTCCTCCATCGCCAGACCATAGCAACACGACGGTTGGAGGAAGAGCGCCTCATCTTCCACCTAGGAACCCTCCAACTACAAGTGATGAACTCAGATTTCTCCAGTTTCCTCATTTCCCCTCCCCCCACCTTGTCTCAGTCAAATCCCTCGAACTCAGCACCACCTTCCTAACCTGCGATTTTCTTCCTGACCTCTCCGCCCCCACCCCACTCCGGCCTATCACCCTCACCTTGACCTCCCTCCACCTATAGCATTTCCAACGCCCCTTCCCCAAGTCCCTCCTCCCTACCTTTTATCTTATCCTGCTTGGCACACCCTCCTCATTCCTGAAGAAGGGCTTGTGCCCGAAACATTGATTCTCCTGTTCCTTAGATGCTGCCTGACCTGCTGCACTTTTCCAGCAACACATTTTCAGCTCTTATCTCCAGCATCTGCAGTCCTCACTTTCTCCACGAAGTCCCCAGAGCTAGACCAGATTTATCCAAGTCTGCTCCGTGAAGCGAAAAAGGAGGTTGCTAAGGTGCTGGCGAAGATCTTTGCCTCCTCACTCTCCGCGGAAGTCCTACCAGAGGATTGGAGAGAGGTGAGTGTTGTTCCTCTTTTCAAGAAGGGTAATAGGGAAATCCCTGGTCAGTCTTGTATCTCTGGTCAGCAAAGTGTTGGAAAGAATTCTGAGGGATAGGATTTATGACTATTTGGCAAAGCATAGTGTGATTATAGGCAGTCAGCATGGCTTTGTAAGGGGTAGGTCATGCCTCACAAGTCTTATTGAGTTCTTTGAGGAGGTATCAAGACAGGTTGATGAAGGTCGAGCAATGGATGTGGTGTGTATGGATTTCAGCAAGGCATTTGATAGGGTTCCCCACGGTAGGCTCATTCATAAAGTCAGGAAGTATGGGATACAGGGAGATTTGGCTATCTGGATTCAGAATTGGTTGGCTGACAGAAGGCAGAGAGTGGTTGTAGATGGAAAGTATTCTGTCCGGAGGAGTGTTGAGTGGCGTCCCGCAGGGCTCTGTTCTTGGGCCTCTGCTCTTTGTAGTTTTTATTAATGACTTGGATGAGGAGGTTGAGGAGTGGGTTATTCATTTTCAGATGACACTAACGTTGGAGGTGCTGTCAATAGTTTTGAGGGCTATTGCAGGCTGCAGTGCGACATAGACAGGATGCAGAGCTGGGCTGAGAAATGGCAGATGGAGTTCAACCTGGATAAATGTGAAGTGATGCATTTTGGAAGATTGAACTCGAATGCTGAATATAGGATTAAAGGCTTGATTCTTGGCAGGGTGGAGGAACAGAGGGATCTGGGTGTGCAAGTACATAGATCCCTTAAAGTTGCCACCCAAGTGGATAGGGTTGTTAAGAAAGCATATGGTGTTTTGGCTTTCATTAACGGGGGGATCGAGTTTAAGAGCCGTGAGGTTTTGCTGCAGCTCTACAAGTCCCTGGTGAGACCACACTTGGAATATTGTGTTCAGTTCTGGTCGCCCTACTATAGGAAAGATACAGAGGCTTTGGAGAGGGTGCAAAGAAGGTTTACCAGGATACTGCCTGGACTGGAGGGCTTGTCTCATGAAGAAAGGTTGAATAAGCTCGGAGTTTTCTCTCTGGAGGAAGAGAGAAGACCTGATTGAGGTATACAAGATAATGAGTGGAATAGACAGAGTCAATAGTCAGAGACGTTTCCCCAGGGTAGGATTGACTGGTACGAGGAGTCATAAGTTTGAAGATATTAGGAGGAAGGGAGAAAGGAGACATCAGAGGTAGGTTCTTTACGCAGAGAGTTGTGAATGCATGGAGTGTGTTGCCAGCGGTGGTGGTGGAAGCAGAGTCATTGGGGACATTTAAGTGACTGCTGGACATTCACATGGATAGCAGTGAGTTGAGGGGTGCGTAGGTTAAATTATTATATCTTACATTAGGATTAAACCTCAGCAAACATTGTGGGCTGAAGGGCCAGTTCTGTGCTGTATTTTTCTATGCTGTGTACAATTGTGTAATTTGTATTGCTCATGTAGCACCCTTGGTCTTGGAGGAACACTGACTTGTTTTTACTGTATCAGTTGTATATGGTAGAAATTATAAATAAAAACCACTCTAACCTAAACCCACGTATCCCAGAAATTCCAGAGAGATTGATTGATTGATCTTCAGTTACGTAACTGCACGTCATCAGTTCAGTCAGTTTCAATAGACAATAGGTGCAGGAGTAGGCCATTCGGCCCTTCGAGCCAGCACCACCATTCATTATGACCATGGCTGGTCATCCTCAATCAGTATCCTGTTCCTGCCTTATCTCCATAACCCTTGATTTCACTATCCTTAAGAGCTGTATCCAACTCTTTCTTAAATGAATCCAGAGACTGGGCCTCCACTGCCCTCTGGGGCAGAGCATTCCACACAGCCACCACTCTCTGGGTGAAGACGTTTCTCCTCATCTCTGTCCTAAATGGCCTACCCTGTATTTTTAAGCTGTGTCCTCTGGTTCGGGACTCACCCATCAGCGGAAACATGTTTCCTGCCTCCAGAGTGTACAATCCTTTAATAATCTTATATGTCTCAATCAGATCCCCTCTCAGTCTTCTAAACTCAAGGGTATACAAGCCCAGTCGCTCCAATCTTTCAGGGTAAGGTAGTCCCACCATTCCGGGAATTGACCTCATGAAACAACTCAATAGCCAGAATGTCTTTCCTCAAATTTGGAGACCAAAACTGTGCACAATATTCCAGGTGCGGTCTCACCAGGGCCCTGTACAGTTGCAGAAGGACCTCTTTGCTTCTATACTCAATTCCTCTTGTTATGAAGGCCAGCATGCTATTAGCCTTCTTCACTACCTGCTGTACCTGCATGCTTGCCTTCATTGACTGGTGTACAAGAACACCCAGATCTCTCTGTACTGCTCCTTTACCTAACTTGACTCCATTTAGGTAGTAATCTGCCTTCCTGTTCTTGCCACCAAAGTGGATAACCACACATTTATCCACATTAAACTGCATCTGCCATGCATCTGACCACTCACCTAGCCTGTGCAGGTCACCCTGTAATCTCCTAACATCCTCCTCACATTTCACCCTGCCACCCAGCTTAGTATCATCAGCAAATTTGCTGGTATTACTTTTAATACCTTCATCTATATCATTAATGTACATTGTAAAAAGCTGCGATCCCAGTTCTGATCCCTGCGGTACCCCACTGGTCACTGCCTGCCATTCCGAAAGGGAGCCGTTTATCACTACTTTGTTTCCTGTCAGCCAACCAACTTTCAATCCAAGTTAGTACTTTGCCCCCAATGCGCCCTAATTTTGCTCACTAACCTCCTATGTGGGACTTTATCAAAGGCTTTCTGAAAGTCCAGGTATACTACATCTACTGGGTCTCCCTTGTACATCCTCAAAAAATTCCAGAAGATTAGTCAAGCATGATTTCCCCTTCATAAATCCATGCTGACTCTGACCTATCCTGTTACTACTATCAAGATGTGTCGTAATTTCATCCTTTATAATAGACTCCAGCATCTTTCCCACCACTGAGGTCAGACTAACTGGTCTATAATTTCCTGCTTTCTCTCTCCCACCTTTCTTAAAAGTAGGACAACATTAGCCACCCTCCAATCCGCAGGAACTGATCCTGAATCTATCAAACTCTGGAAAATAATCACCAACGCATCCACGATTTCTAGAGCCACCTCCTTCAGTACCCTGGGGTGTAGACCATCAGGCCCCGGGGACTTATCAGCCTTCAGACCTAACAGTCTCTCCAACACCATTTCCTGTCTAATATAAATTCCCTTCAGTTCAGTCCTTCAGCCACTATTACATCTGGGAGATTGCTCGTGTCTTCCCCAGTGAACACAGATCTGAAGTACCAATTCAACTCTTCTGCCATTTCTTTGTTCCTCGTAATAAATTCACCCGTTTGTCTTCAAGGGCCTAATTTTAGTCTTAGCCATTTTTTTTCTTTTCACATACCTAAAAAAGCCTTTACTGTCCTCCTTTATATTTTTGGTCAGTTTACTTCGTGCCTTATTTTTTCTTTGCGTATTTCCTTCTTAGTAATCCTCTGTTGTTCTTTAAAAGCTTCCCAGTCCTCCGATTTCCCACTCACCTTTGCTATGTTATACTTTTTCCCTTTTGTCTTTATATGGTCCTTAACTTCCCTCGTCAGCCACGGCCACCCCTGCCTCCCCTTAGGATTCAAAGTTTGGGAGAAGATTTGTAGCTCGGGTGCTCTTTGTTGTGGTTCTGTTCGCTGAGCTGGGAATTTGTGTTGCAGACGTTTCGTCCCCTGTCTCGGTGACATCCTCAGTGCTTGGGAGCCTCCTGTGAAGCGCTTCTGTGATGTTTCCTCTGGCATTTATAGTGGTTTGTCTCTGCCGTTTCCAGTTGTCAGTTCCAGCTTCCGCTGCAGTGATTGGTATATTGGGTCCAGGTCGATGTGTTTGTTGATAGAATCTGTGGATGAGTGCCATGCCTTTAGGAATTCCCTGGCTGTTCTCGATTTGGCTTGCCCTATAATAGTAGTGTTGTCCCAGTCGAACTCATGTTGCTTGTTGTCTGCGTGTGTGGCTACTAAGGATAGCTGGTCGTGTCGTTTCGTGGCTAGTTGGTGTTCTTGGATATGGATCGTTAGCTGTCTTCCTGTTTGTCCTATGTAGTGTTTTGTGCAGTCCTTGCATGGGATTTTGTACACTACGTTATTTTTGCTCATGTTGGGTATCGGGTCCTTCGTTCTGGTGAGTTGTTGTCTGAGTATGGCTGTTGGTTTGCGTGCTGTTATAAGTCCTAGTGGTCGCAGTAGTCTGGCTGTCAGTTCGGAAATGCTCCTGATGTATGGTAGTGTGGCTAGTCCTTTGGGTTGTGGCATGTCCTCGTTCCGTGGTCTTTTCCTTAGGCATCTGTTGATGAAGTTGCGCGGGTATCCGTTTTTGGCGAATACCTTGTATAGGTGTTCCTCTTCTTTTTGCAGTTCTGGTGTACTGCAGTGTGTTGTGGCCCTTTTGAACAGTGTCTTGATGCAACTTCATTTGTGTGTGTTGGGTGGTTGCTTTCGTAGTTCAGGACTTGGTCTGTGTGTGTGGCTTTCCTGTAAACCTTTGTAGTGAATTCTCCGTTTGGTGTTATCTGAACCATCACGTCTAGGAATGAGAGTTGGCTATCCTTTTCTTCCTCTCTCGTGAATCGGATTCCTGTGAGTGTGGCGTTGATGATCCGGTGTGTGTTCTCTATTTCTGTGTTTTTAATGATTACAAAGGTGTCATCCACATATCTGACCCAGAGTTTGGGTTGAATTTGCGGTAAGACAGGGCGGCACGGTGGCACAGTGGTTAGCACTGTTGCCTCACAGCGCCAGAGACCCGGGTTCAATTCCTGCCTCAGGCGACTGACTGAGTTTGCATGTTCTCCCCGTGTCTGCGTGGGTTTCCTCCGGGTGCTCCGGTTTCCTCCCACAGTCCAAAGATGTGCAGGGTCAGGTGAATTGACCATGCTAAATTGCCCATAGTATTAGGTAAGGGGTAAATGTAGGGGTATGGGTGGGTTGCGCTTCGGCGGGGCGGTGTGGACTTGTTGGGCCGAAGGGCCTGTTTCCACACTGTAAGTAATCTAATCTAATCTAATCTAAAAAAAAACTGTTTGTTCTAATCTTTGCATTCCCGCTTCTGCTATGAGTCCAGAGATGGGTGAGCCCATGGGTGTGCTGTTGATTTGTTCATATATTTGGTTGTTGAATGTGAAGTGTGTTGTGAGATACAGATCCAGTAGTTTGAGTATGCAGTCTTTGTTGATAGGTTCCCCGTCTTGTTGTCTGTTCTGTATGTCCAGCAGGTTGGCTATTGTTTCTCTGGCTAGGGTTTTGTCGATAGAGGTGAACAGTGCCATTATATCGAATGAGACCATAGTTTCTTCCTTGTCAATGTGTATATTTCTGATGATGTCCAAGAATTCCTGTGTTGATTGTATAGAGTGTCTGGATCCGCTGATCAGGTGTTTCAGTTTCTGCTGTAATTCTTTAGCCAGTTTGTGTGATGGTGTCCCTGGTAGTGATACTATGGGTCTGAGTGGGATGTCTGGTTTGTGCACTTTAGGTAGTCCATAGAATCTGGGGGTGTTGTTGCTTTCAGGTTTCATTCTTTGTAGGTCAAACCTGGTTATCTGTCCGTTTTTTTTGTAGGTTCCTCAGTGTGTTGTTTATCCTATTGGTGAGCTGTGGGGTGGGGTCAACCTCCCTCTTTTGGTAGGTGTTGGTATCTGCAAGTAGTTGTTACGCTTTTTGGATGTACTCTGCTTTGTCCAGGATGACCGTCATTCTGCCTTTGTCTGCTGGTAGTATGATTATGTTCTTATCGTTTCTTAGTGATTTTAGTGCTTCCCTCTCCTTGGTGTTGAGGTTATGTGTTTGTCTTTTCCTTGTTATCAGGGGTACGATACTTTGTCTCACTGTTTGTTGTGTCTCTTCTGTCAGTCCATTGTTCCTGAGTGTGCATTCTAGTGCTGCTAGGAAGTCTGCTGTCTTGGCGTCCCTGTGGTTGTAGTTGAGTCCCTTAGCCAGTATTGTTCCTTCCATCAACTTTGGCACACTCTGGAAACACAGAGACCACTACAACACGCTGTCTCACAATCCTGGTACACACCAGGATTTGCTGCAGCTGCCCAAGCCTTGCTGTTACAGTGTCTCATCTACCTGCAGAACAACACAGGAAAGCCTGCTGTCAGGTATAACCACTTACCAGCTCCTGAGGAGCCTTTCAGCCACTTGTAGATGGACTTTGTTCACATGCTCCAACAACAAGATTGCAAATACATTCTTGTCATCATCGACATGTGGGGAATGCTTCCATCCATTTAGAGAAGAAGAAAAGGGTAGTGCACGAGCTGTGGGAAAATGCCTCCTAAGGGATGTCATCCCCAGATTCAGGGTCCCCAGTAACACAGACAGACAGGGGACTCACTTCACTGATCAGCTCATGACTGGCATTAACGAGGCATTGAGGTTACTGTGGAGACACCACATCCCCTACCAACCCCAGACATCAGGCATGGTCAAGCAGATGAATGACACCCTTAAAACCACACTGAACAAGATCCCCCAATACACAGGACTGACCTGGCCAGACGCCTTGCTGTAACTCTTTACACTATACGTGGTCAAGCAAACCGCACGACCGTACTCACCCCTTTTGAGGTGCTCATGGAGTGACGTACGCCCACCACTACCAGGTCCCCAAAGCTCTCCATGGACACAGCCCTTCCCCTAACACAAGAGGCCTTGCTGAATTATGTACAAGCCCTCAGCAGCAGCATTAATGTAAAGCATGACCAGGCCAGAGCCGTGCTGCTCACACTCCAAACACTGCCCATTCATCCATTCCGACCCAGTCCCTTCCATTCCCAAAGCCCATGACCCACAGCAGACGAGCCCTCGCTGCTCTCGACCCAATGACACCCCCGATACAACCCTGCGGTTGCACATGGAAGCCCACAAACTCACCACCACACTAGAGGAGGTGGCGAACTCCACAGCAGACGCACTCGCCCAGCTGAATGCAGAGGCTGTTACCATCCGTACTGTGGCTCTGCAGAACAGGATGGCCCTGGACTACCTGCTCGCTGCGAAAGGGGGCACATATGCCCTCATTGGTGCTGACTGCTGCACTTACATTCCTGATCCCAGTGAAAACATCACACACCTGGCCCAATTTATCCAGCAGGCAGCTTCTGTCCTTATGATCAGAGCTCCCACAGGGACCTATGGGACTAGGCAGCCTCCTGGCTGGGCTCAGGGTACAACCCTACTACAGGAATTGATAGCGTTCATTGTTATCATTGCTGGGATTGTGGCACTGGCCACGGCCATCCGACTGTGCTGTTCACACCTCTGCCTCCTTCACTACTCAGCTAGCACCGATCCACTGGGGGAACGTCCCTGCCAGTGACATTCCCACAACCTGCTGTACATCTCTATGACTCTATGACCTCTTCTCTGTAACAGTTCCAACAACTTCACTAGGAAATGCTCATCCTGGCGTTCAGTTACTAGTGGTGTACTGCGTGGATCTGTTTTGGGCCCTCTGCTGTTTGTCATTTTTATAAGTGATCTGGATGAGGGTGTAGAAGGATGGGTCAGTAAATTTGTGAATGACACTAAGATTGGTGGAGTTGTGGATAGTGCCAAAGGATATTGCAGGTTACAGAGGGACATAGATAATCCGCAGTGTTGGGCTGAGGTGGCAAATGGAGTTTAATGCAGAAAAATGTGAGGTGATTCATTCTGGAAGGAGCAACAGGAATAAACAGTTAATAGGCTAACAGTAAGATTCTTGGCAGTGTAGATGAGCAGAGGGATCTCTGTGTCCAGGTACATAAATCCCTGAAAGTAGCCACCCAGGTTGATAAGAAGGTATACCGTGTGTTAGCTTTTATGGGTAGAGGGATTGAGTTTCGGAGCCATGAGGTCATGCTGCAGCTGTACAAAACTCTGGTGCGGTCAACTTGGAGTACCGGGTACAGTTCTGGTCACCGCATTATAGGAAGGATGTGGAAGCTTTGGAAAGTGTTCAGAGGAGATTTACTGGGATGTTGACAGTTTTGGAGGGAAAGGTGCAGTTACATTGTTGGGGCTGTATTACAGGCCTCCCAACAGTGAGCGTGATGTAGAAGAATAAATAGGTAAACAGACAATGGAAAGATGTAGAGGCAATAGGGTAGTGGTGATGGAATACACTTAACGTCAGAGGTCTGGATGGGGTAGAATTTGTACGAAGTGTCCAGGAGAGTTTTCTAGAGTAGTACGTCAATAGTCCGACGAGGGAAGGGGCCAAGTTGGACCTGGTACTGGGGAACGAACCAGGACAGATAGTAGAAGTTGCGGTGGGGGATTTCTTTGGGAACAGTGACCACAATTCTGTAAGTTTTAGAATACTCGTGGATAAAGAAGTGAAGAGAAGGGAAGCATACTAAACTGGCCAATTATATCAAAATCAGGCAGGAGCTGGGAAATGTGGATTGGACACAACTATTTGAAGGGAAGTCCACATTTGAGATGTGGGAGGCTTTCAAAGCTAGTGCAGAATACGCATGTCCCGTTGAAAGCAAAGTATAGGAAGGGCAAGATTAGTGAACCGTGGATGACAGAAGAAATTGTACGACCAGCCAAGAGGAAAAGGGAAACGTACATAAGGTCCAGGCAGCTAAGAACAGAACGGGCCCTGGAGGAATATCGGAAGAATAGGACAAGTCTTAAATGAGGAATCAAGTGGGCTAAAAGGGGTCATGAAATAGCTTGAGAGCAGAATTAAGGAGAATCCCAAAGCATTTTATTCTAATATAAGCAGCAAGCGGGTGACTAGAGAAAGGATTGGTCCACTGAAGGATAACGAAGGAAGGTTATGTGTCGAACCTGAGAGAATGGGTGAGATTCTGAATGATTACTTTGCATCAGTGTTCATGTTGTGGATAACATTGACATAAGTAGGGAGGATGTGTTGGGTAGGCTAGAGGTTATTAAGGTGGACCAATCCCCAGGACCGGATGGGATCTATCCCAGGTTGCTGAGGGAGGCGAGAGAGGAAATAGCTGGGGCCCTGACAGATATCTTTGTGGAATCCTTAAATACAGGTGAGGTGCCAGAGGACTGGAGGGTTGTTCATGTTGTCCCCCTGTACATTCCAGGTAAGTACAGACCAGTCAGCCTGACGTCAGTGGTGGGAAGGTTGGAGAAGGTACTGAGGGATAGGATCTATTTATATTTAGAAAAGAATGGACTTATCAGTGAGAGGCAACATGGTTTTGTACAGGCGAGATCGTGCCTTTCCAACTTAATAGAGTTCTTTGTGGAAGTGACCAAGTTGTTAGATGAAGGAAGGGCTGTTGGTGTCATATGCATGGACTTTAGTAAGGCGTTTGATAAGGTTCCCCAAAGTAGGCTAAAGGAGAAAATGAAGTCATACGGTGTGCAGGATGTTCTAGCTGGGTGGATAAAGAACTGGTTGAACAACAGGAGACAGAGAGTAGTAGTTGAAGGGAGTTTCTCGAAATGGAGAAAGGTGACCAGTGATGTTCCACAGGGGTCAGTGCTGGGGCCACTGTTGTTTGTAATATACATAAATGATCTGGAAGAGGGCACTGTTGGTATGATCAGCAAGTTTGCAGATGACAAAGATTGGTGGAGTAGCAGAAAGCTTAAGGGACTGTCAAAGAATACAGGAGGATATAGATAGACTGGACAGTTGGGCAGCAAAGTGGCAGATGGAGTTCAATCCAGACAAATGTAAGGTAATGCATTTAGGAAAGTCTAATTCTAGAGCGAATTATACAATGAATGGAAGAGCCTTGGGAAAAGTTGATGAGCAGAGAGATCTGGGAGTGCAGGTCCATTGTACCCTGAAGGTTGCTGCACAGGTGGATAATGTGGTCAAGAAGGCATATGGTATACTTGCCTTCATTGGATGGGGTATTGAGTCCAAGAGCTGGCAGGTCATGTTAAAACTGTACAAGACATTGGTTCGGCCGCATTTAGAATACTGTGTACAGTTCTGGTCGCCGCATTACCAAAAGGATGTGGACACTTTGGAGAGGGTGCAGAGAAGGTTTACGAGGATGTTGCCTGGTATGGAAGGTGCTAGCTATGAAGAGAGGTTGAGTAGGTTAGGTTTATTTTCACTAGAAAGGAGATTGTGGAGGGAACCTGATTGAGGTTTATAAAATCATGAAGGGTATAGACAGGGTGGATAGAGATAAGGTTTTTCCCAGGGTGAAGGATTCAATCACGCTTCCAAGGTGAGAGGTGGAAAGTTTAAGGGAGAGACACGCAGTAAGTACCTCACACAGGGTGGTTGGCATTTGGAACGCGTTGCTGGCAGAGGTGGTAGAGGCAGGCACAGTAGATTCATTTAAGATGCATCAGGACAGATGCATGAGTAAGTGGGGAGCAGAGGGATACAGATGCTTAGGAATTGACCGACAGGTTTAGACAGTACATTTGGATCGGCTCAGGCTTGGAGGGCTGAAGGGCCTGTTCCTGGGCTGTAAATGTTTTGTTCTTTGAGTAGTAGGGGCGTGGAACGGCCTGCCATGCAACAGTCGTAGACTCAAACTTTAAGGGCATTTAAACAGTATTTGGATAAACGTATGGATATAGCGAGAGGCAGGAGCCGGGAGGAGGTGACGTTGGTGCTAGGTGATTGTCGGGAAGGCCAATAAGTATATTTAAACTTCTTACCTCAGGCCAGCGAGGGAGGAGCGAGCAAAGGACTTCTGGGAAAGGTAAGTAGAGCAGTTTATATTTGCGTGGTTGCGTTACCCGAGACACTACTCGGGTAGTGTCTCTCACCCATCCTCCTCCTCTAATCTAAAAAAACGTTGTGGGAGCCAGATTGACAATGTGAGGTAACTAGTTTATTTCCTAATCTTTTTTTTTAGTAGTCACTTCGGGAGTTAGAATAGTGGGAATGGAGTTTAGGGCAGTGGAATGTTTCTCCTGCAGAATGTGGGAGGTAAGGGTCACCACTAGTATCCCTGCTGACTACATCTGGGGGAAGTGCACCCAACTCCAGCTCCTCGAAAATCGCGATAGGGAGCTGGAGCTGGATGAACTTCGGATCATTCCGGAGGCAGAGGAGTTATTGACAGGACTTAGAGAGGTAGTCACTCCCCAGATAAAAGAAAAAGACATATGGGTGACAGTTAGGGGACAGAAAGGGAACCGGCAGGCAGTGCAGGGATCCCCTGTGGCCATTCCCCTCAACAATAAGTATACCGTTTTGGATATGTTGGGGGTGATGACTTACCAGGGGAAAGCAGTGGGGCACCTGCTGCTCAGAAGGGAAGGGGGAAGAGGAGCAGAGCAGTAGTCATTGGGGACTCCATAGTTAGGGGGACAGATAGGAGGTTCTGTGGGGACGAGAGAGACTCACGGTTGGTGTGCTGCCTCCCGGGTGCCAGGGTCCGTGATGTCTCTGAGCGTGTTTTTGGGATCCTTCGGGGGGAGGGAGAGCAGCCCCAATTCGTGGTCCATATTGGCACCAATGACATAGGTCGGAAGAGAGATGGGGATTTGAGGCAGAAATTCAGGGAGCTAGGACGGAAGCTTAGAGATAGGACAAACAGAGTTGTTTTCTCTGGTTTGCTGCCCGTGCCACGTGCTAGTGAGGTGAGGAATAGGGAGAGAAAGGAGCTGAACATGTGGCTACAGGGATGTGCAGGAGGGAGGGATTCGGGTTTTTGGATAATTGGAGCTCTTTCTGGGGTAGGTGGGACCTCTACAAGCAGGATGGTCTTCATCTAAGCCAGAGGGGTACCAATATCCTGGGTGGGAAATGCGATAAAGTTATTAAAGGTGGATTTAAACTAATACAGCAGCGGGATGGGAACCACAATTGTAGGACAGGTACAGAAGAGGATGAGAGTAGAGAGTTCCCAAATCAAGTATCTGACACTGGCAAGCGAGAACCTGGTTTGAAGTGTGTGTACTTCAACGCGAGGAGCATCTGAAATAAAGTGGGTGAACTGGCAGGGTGGGTTGGTACCTGGGACTTTGATGTTGTGGCCATTACGGAGACATGGATAGAGCAGGGACAGGAATGGCTCTTGCCGGTTCCGGGATTCAGATGTTTCAGTAAGAACAGAGAAGGTGGTAAAAGAGGGGTAGGTGTGGCATTGTTGATCAGGGACAATATTACAGTTGTAGAAAGGATGTTTGGGGACTCATTAACTGAGGCAGTATGGGCTGAGGTTAGAAACAGGAAAGGAGGAGAAGTCACCACGCTGGGAGTTTTCTATAGGCCTCTGAATAGTCCCAGAGATGTAGATGAAAGGATAGCAAAGATGATTCTCGATAGGAGTGAGAGAGGCAGGGTAGTTGTCACGGGGGACTTCATTTATCCAAATATTTACTGGGATCACTACAGTACGAGTATTGTAGATGGATCCGTTTTTGTCCCGTGTGCAGGAGGGCTTCCTGACACAGAATGTAGACAGGCCTACATGGGACGAAGCCACTTTAGATTTAGTACTGGGTAATGAGCCTGGCCAGGTTTGGAAGTAGGTGACAGCGATCTTTGGAGACAGCGATCACAATTCTGTCAGGTTTACTTTAGTGATGGAAAGGGATAGTGTACTCCACCGAGCAAGAGTTACAGCTGGGGGAAGGGAAATTACGATGCAATTAGGAAAGATTTAGGAAGCGTAGAATGGGGAAGGAAACTGCAGGGGATGAACACATTAAAAATGTGGAGCTTATTCAAGGAAAAGCTCCTGTGTGTCCTAGATAAGTATGTACCTGTCAGGCAGAGAAGAAGATATAGAACGCGTGAGCCGTGGTTTACTAAGGAAGTGGAATCCCTGGTCAAGAGGAAGAAGAAGGCTTATGTTAGGACAAAATGTGAAAACTCAGGGCGCTTGAGGGTTACAAGGAAATCAGGAAAGACCGAAAAAGAGAGCTCAGAAGAGCCAGGAGGAGACATGAGAAGTTGTTGGTGGATAGGATCAGGGTAAACCCTAAGGCTTTCCATAGGTATGTCAGGAATAAAAGAATGATGAGAGTTAAATTAGGGCCAATCAAGGATAATAGTGGGAAATTGTGTGTGGAGTCAGAGGAGATAGGGGAAGCACTAAATAAATATTTTTCGGCAGTGTTCACTATAGAAAATAAAAATGTTAGCGAGGAAGATAGAGATACTTGCATCTAGACTAGAAGAGATTGAGGTTCACAAGGAAGAGGTATTAGAAATACTGCAGAGTGTGAAAACAGACAAGTCCCCTAGGCCGGATGGGATCTATCCTGGGATCCTCTGGGAAGCAAGGGAAGAGATTGCCGAGCCTTTGGCATTGATCTTCAAATCATCATTGTCTACAGGAATAGTGCCTGAGGACTGGAGGATAGCAAATGTGGCTCCCTTGTTCAAAAAGGGTAGTAGAGACAACCCTGGTAATTACAGACCAGTGAGTCTCACTTCAGTTGTTGGTAAAATGTTGGAAAAGGTTATAAAAGAGATAGGATTTATAACCATCTGAAAAATAATAATCTGATCAGGGATAGTCAGCGCAGTTTTGTGAAGGGTAGGTCGTGCCTAACGAATCTTATTTTTTTTTTGACAAAGTGACCAAACAGGTAGATGAGAGTAAAAAAAGTTGATGTGGTGTATATGGATTTCAGCAAGGCGTTCGATAAGGTTCCCCACAGTAGGCTATTATACAAAATGTGGAGGAATGGGATTGTGGGAGACATAGCAGTTTGGATCAGGAATTGGCTTGCTGAAAGAAAACAGAGGGTTGTAGTTGATGGAACATGTTCATCTTGGTGTCCAGTTACTAGCGGCGTACTGCAAGGGTCGGTGTTGGGTCCACTGCTGTTTGTCATTTTTATAAATGATCTGGATGAGGGCTTAGAAGGGTGGGTTAGTAAATTTGTGAACGACACTAAGTGGAGTTGTGGATAGTG
Source organism: Chiloscyllium plagiosum (assembly GCF_037043375.1). Classification (NCBI taxonomy): domain Eukaryota; kingdom Metazoa; phylum Chordata; class Chondrichthyes; order Orectolobiformes; family Hemiscylliidae; genus Chiloscyllium; species Chiloscyllium plagiosum. Next base: position 156,574,691 of record NW_028270140.1, read on the forward strand.
ACGAAGGATGTAGTAGGTGCAGAGAGACATAGATAGGATGCAGAGCTGGGCTGAGAGGTGGCAAATGGAGTTTAATGTGGCCAAGTGTGAGGTGATACACTTTGGACGGAGTAAACGGAAAGCAAAGTACTGGGCTAATGGTAAGATTCTTAGGAGTGCAGATGAGCAAAGAGATCTCGGTGTTCATATACACAGATCCATGAAAATTGCCACCCAGATTGACAGGGTCGTTAAGAAGGCATACAGTGTTTTGGCCTTTATTAATAGAGGGATTAAGTTCTGGAACAATGAGGTTGTGCTGCAGCTGTATAAAGCTCTGGTGCGGCCACATTTGGAGTATTGTGTACAGTTCTGGTCACTACATTATAAGAAGGATGTGGAAGCTTTGGAAAGGGTGCAGAGGAGATTTACTCGGATGTTGCCTGGTATGGAAGGAAGACCTTATGAGGAAAGTCTGAGGGCCTTGAGGCTGTTCTCGTTAGAGAGAAGAAGGTTGAGAGGTGACTTAATAGAGACATACAAGATCATCAGAGGGTTAGATAGGGTGGACAGGGAGAGCCTTTTTCCAAGTATGGGGACGGCAAACACGAGGGGACACAACTTTAAAGTGAGGGGAGATAGATATAAGACAGATGTCAGTGGTAGATTCTTTACTCAGAGTAGTAAGGGTATGGAATGCTTTGCTTGCAACGGTAGTAGATTCGCCAAGTTTAAGTGCATTTTAGTCGTCATTGGACATGTATATGGACGTATATGGAATAATGTAGGTGGGATGGGCTTCAGATTGGTATGACAGGGCGGCGCAACATCGAGGGCTGAAGGGCCTGTACTGCGCTGTAATGTTCTATGTTCTAAAATGGAATAGTGTTGGTTCGGTGGGCTTCAGATTGTTACACCAACCTGTGGAACCATCAAGGGCCGAAGAGCCTGTACTGCACTGTAACGCTCTACATTCTGTAATTGACTAAAATGGGCTGAGTTGGGCATCCCCCAAGTTTCTGGAGCTCAGGGAGAACCCCTCCATGATACAGTACGTCTCCATGTTCAGGAAGGCTACAAGCCTAATGCCAAAAAGCATCCAAAACACTCCCTCAGCAAAGTCAGGAAAGAAAATGCAGACACAGACTCCGACTCTAACCCACAAAACCAGACCTGAGTGCGACTGACCCTACGTACTCATTTTCAGAGCCAAAGATGATGGGGTCCCTATCAAGTGACAAACAGGATCATTAATATTAACATCTAATTCATACTTGAAATACCACAGCTCTACCAGCAACTTTGCTTACCAGAGCTTATCAGTATTTGTGACAAGCCTACTCTGTGCATCAAGTTGAGAACACTGGAAGGGTCAGGGAGGATACCGCTCACTAAAGCTATAGCTAATAGACCAAACTCTTGCTGGATGATGTCTGACTTATGCCAGTTATGGGGCTGCTTGCCCATGGATCCTTGAACGCAGGTTAATACCATAATTGAGAAGGCATAGAAGTCACTTGCGTTTATCAACCATGGTAGTGAGTATAAAGTCCAGGGAGGCTCTATTGGAGCTGCCCAGGACTAGTTAAGCCACAGCTGGAGTGCTGTGTGCAGTTCTGGTCACCACACTATAGGAAGAAAGTGATTGACTGGAAGGAGTACACAGGACATCCACCAGGGTGTTTCCTGGATGGAGCATTTCAGCTATAAAGGAGGTTGGATAAGCTCAGGCTGTTTTCGTTGGAGTAGACAGAATGATCTATAGAGATCAAAGGTTGAGGGGCACAGACTGATAGAAAACAGCTTTCCCACTGAGTAGAACATAATGGCAGCACAGCAGCAGCTCGCAGCAGCCTCTCCTGATCTTGGGCTATTTAAAGTTCAGTTTTCTAAAGGCACAGGAGGAACAGGAACAGGAAACCTGGTGTTTGCAGATACTGTTACAGTCTGCAAACACTGCTCCAGTCCAGGATCCAGCCAAAAACAAACCCGAATGGAGAGCTGTTGAAGAAGTTACATGATCTTGGCTCGCTGCGGAGACCAGGCCTTCAGTCCTCAGCCTCGCCTGATGCCAGTGGCCGGGTGTTGAAACATCAGAAGCGGTGTACAAGGAAGGGGAAGCGGGGTAAGGCAGGCAGGAGTTCGTATTAGGCTAAAAGCAAACCCTAGCCGGCCAGCTCTCCCACCCATTCTGCTCTCCAGTGTCTGCTCCCTGGACAACAGGTTGGACTGCATCCATCTGAGGCAGGTTTCTCTGTGAGTTCAGAGACTGCTGCATCCTGGTTTTCATGGAAACATAGCTCAGTGACAGAGTTCCAGACACCGCCATCCAGCTAGACCGGCTCGCCTTGTTCCATGCTGACAGAAATGCAGCTCTGTGCAGTAAGGCTCGGGATGGGAGTCTGTGTCTACATCAACACAGAATGGTGCAAGGACTCTGCTCGTCTCCAGCTACTGCTCATCACTGGTGGAGTTTGATATTGTTAGATGCAGATCTTTGTATTTGCCACGGGAGTTTACTGCTGTCCTTATAGTCAGGGTGTATATTCCTCCCAGTGCCAATGCTAAGGAGGCACGGTGTGAACTGTATTGGGCTATTAGTGGACTGCAGAATACACACCCTGATGGACTGTTTATTTTTGCTGGAGATTTTAACCATATGAATCTCAAGACTATACTCCCTAAATTCCATCAGCATGTGGACTTTGCAACGAGAGTTGGGGGTGGGGGGGAAATACCCAGACCAGGGGATTCAGAACACAGTCAGGGTAACTGAAGAAGGTGGAGGAGTGTAAGTCAGTTGATCAGACTGTGTTAGTGAAGAAGATTCTGTTGGAGTGTGGCAGATTCCAAGCAGCAGACGTGTACTGGCTGCAGGATTTCCCCAGCGCTGGGTATTTCGATGTGACCTTCAGGAGCGTGAAGCAGTGTGAGCAGCTCCTGAAGGTATTCAAGGAGAAGGAGGGGAAGCCTCTGTTCTCCATCCTGTCTGTGGTGCCATTGATTGTGCTTCCTGCACAGAGGAGTCAGGTTGTTACAATCCAAAAGTACAACCCCCCCACGTCCCAGCAGCTGATGTCCTGACCTTCCTGAGAGGGTACGTCCAGTTGGAAGGAGACAGCACTGATGTAGTGGAGCAATTCCGAATCTGGACCAGCAAGTGGCAGGTCAAGGTAACCCTGAGGGTGGACCCCCCAGTGGGAACATCCTCCACCCACCCTCCAGCTTCGCAATCGGAGGGAGCAGGGGCTACCTCACACATGCAGGGCAGCTTAAAGTGTGCCGAACCTGCAGGAGGTCAGGACACATGGCAGTGGGCTGTAAGGTGACCATCTGCAGGAATGTAAACAGGAGGGTCACCTGACCAAGGACTGTAAGGAGGTTAAGAATTGTGTGGAGAGGCAGGTCACATGTACAAGACCTGCCCAAGACGAAGGACTGCCACCAACACACAGATGGCTGGAGGAGGCATTGTGAGCCGTGGACCCCCAAAGACTAGCAGGTCCAACCAGACAGCAGGGAAACGGAGTCTGGGGGCACCCAGAAGGAAGCACAGGCTGAGGTGGAGCAGACAGCAGCCAGCGGAGAGGTACAGCAGCTGACCTAAGCTCCAGCTGGACAGACAGAGGCAATGGAGGAGAAGGGAACCAAGGAGGCAGAGGAATAGATACCTGTGAAAAACAGGAAAAAGGAAAACCCAACAGGTCCCCAAAACCTCCCAAAGGGGGAAACAGCAGCTGCACGGGGAGGATACAGGCAGCTCTTCAGACGGTGAAGAGGGGCGCAATGAGGGTCATCACCAGAAGAAGAGATAGAGTGCCGCGGGGAGAAAGGAGGGTAGCACCCTTCCAACCAGGAAACGAACTCTCTGACGTAACTGGCAAAGCCCAGCACACACCCGGGAGGTACCCACATCTCCAGGTAACTTCTTGGCCTTTTGGCTAAAAAAAAGTGTCTGTTCTTATCAGGATGAGTGTCGAGTTGCGAGTCAGAGCTAGTAGAGATCATCGCTGCATTGTGTTTGGATGTTGGAGGATCATTTGGTTATGCTGACCTGCTTTTGGTGGATCTTCATGCTGGCTTCGGCCTAACGCCAATTCAGGGACCACCCAACCTCAGAGCTATGGCCTCAACAGCTACCCGCAGCCCTGGGCAGGGCGTTCTCAACACAGTCCGGGTATCTGTCAAGAAGGTGGAAGAGCGTACACCAGTCGATCGGACGGTGTTCGTCAAGAAGATTCTGCTCGAGTGCTGTCGGTTCGCCGCAGCAGACGTGTACAGCCTGCAGGATTTCCCTGGGGCAGGCTACTTCAATGTCACCTTCAGGAGCGTGAAGCAATGTGAGCAGCTCCTGAAGGTCTTCAAGGAGAAGGAAGGGGAGCCACTGTTCTCCATCTTGTGGGCAGTCCCGTTGTGTGTGCTTCCTGCACAGAGGAGTCGGGTTGTTACAATCCACATGTACAACCCCCACGTCCCAGCAGCCGATGTCCTGACCTTCCTGAGAAGATACGTCCGGGTCGAGGGACAAAGCACCGATGTGGTTGACCCTTTCAGGATCTGGACCAGCAAACGACAGGTCAAGGTAACCCTGAGGGTGGACGCCAGTGGGAATATCCTCCACCCACCCTCCAGCTTTGCTATCGGATGGAGCAGAGGGTACCTGACTTATGCAGGGCAGCCGAAAGTGTGCCGAACCTGTGGGAGGTCAGGCCACATGGCGGCGGACTGCAAGGTCACGATCTGTCGGAACTGCAAGAAGGAGGGCCACCCGACCAAAGACTGCAAGGAGGAAAAGAACTGCAATCTGTGCGGGGAGGCGGGCCACATGTACAGGGCCTGCCCAAGACGAGGGGCCGCCACCTACGCGCAGATGGCCAGAGGTGGGCTACAAAAGGACGGCAAGGCACCGCAAACCGGCAAGGAAATGGTGTCAGGGGGCACGCAACAGGAAGGACAGGCCGGAGCAGAGCAGATGACAGCTACTGGAGAGGTACAGCTGCCGAGCGAAGCTCCAACAGGACAGGAGGAGGAGGTGGAGAAGGGAAAGAAGGAGGCAGAGGAATGGACCGTGGTGAAAAACAGGAAGAGGAAAACCCACCCGGTCACCAAGACCTCCCAGAAAAAGGGGAAAAGGCAGCTGCAGGTGGAAGATACGGACAGCTCTTCGGAGAGTGAGGACGGAAGAAAGGAGGGTCGTCACCAAAAGAAGAGGCAGAGCGCTGCGAGGAGAAAGGAGAGCAGCAACTGCCAACCAAGGGATGAACCTCCTGAGGAAATGGGAAACCACCACCCCCCACCAGGTGAAAGCCAGGAGGGTCCCACCGCCACACAGCTCCAGGTGACTGGGAGCAGCGACCCTCTGACAGCCCCGCTGTCAGATATAGAAACAGACAGCGTGGACCCAAATGGGCCGAGTGAGGAACTGGACAGCTACCTCAGCCCAGCGAGGGTCCAGAAGTTTGCGTACTGCACGGGGATGCAGACAGCTACCCCAGAGGGGCAGGACCAGCGACAATCGGACATGGGTAACCTTACAACCTGTTAAAAAAACGGGGATAAAAATTGAAAGTATTAATGTGCGCAGCATAAAATCTGCTGCGCGATGTGTTTCAACACTGGCCTTCCTGGCCAACGTTAAAGCTGATGTCCTGTTTCTGCAGGAGTGTGGGATACCGCACCTCAGCAGCTACAGGAGATGGTCGAGCTTGTGGGCCCATGGGCCGTCAGTGTGGTCGGGGGGGCAACGATAACCGCTCCTCGGGCCTGGGTATTCTGTTACGGGGAGGCAACTTCACCATCTCCGAGGTTAAGGAGGTGGTGGGCGGGCGCCTCCTCGTTGCTGATGTTACCTACAGAAACGCTCTCGTGAGACTAATTAATGTGTACGCCCCAGTGGGTAAGAGTGAACGGTTGGCCGTCCTGCAGCAGCTTCCACTGTTGCTGGCTACGTCCAGGCCAGTCATTCTGGCCGGAGACTTCAACTGTATCATTGATGCAGATGGACGATCCGGCGGGGGGGACAGTAAACTGGACACCACGTCCAGAGCCCTGATGGACACGGTAAAAGATGCCAAGCTGCACGACGTCTTCATCACCCCTGCAGACGGAGCGCAGCGTAGATATACATGGTCACGGGCAGACGGGTCTATCTGCTCAAGGATAGATTACCTGTTTGTGTCCCGAACGCTCTCGGTCAGATCCACCGACGTCAAGCCGGTGTTCTTCTCTGACCACTGCCTCCTGCTGGCCGACTGTCACCTACAGGATGAGCAGCGGGCTGGTAAGGGAACGTGGAAGCTGAACACTAAGCTGTTGACCCCAGGAAACACTGAGAAGCTCAAGAGGGACGACGCAGGTTGGAGAACCGTGAAGCCCCTCCTTTGAGTCCCCAGCGGACTGGTGGGAAACAGTAAAAGGGAACATCAAGAGGTTCTTCATTCTCAAGGTGGTCAGGAGGTGAGAGAGAGACGGGGAAAACTGTCCCAGCTCCAGGAAAGTATGCAGAACCTGCTCCTGCTGCAGACGATGGGGGTGGATGTCACGGAGGACCTCAAGGAGGTGAAGGGCCAGCAAGCCTCGCTCTTTGCCTCGGAGGCCTCCAAGATAATCTTCCGGTCCAGGGTCTGCTCCGTGGAGCAGGACGAGACGTGCTCATGTTTCTTCTTCCAGAAGGTGCACAAAGAGAGCTCCGTGCTCAGCAGCCTGAAGGAAGAAGATGGCTCGGTAACGTCATCTCAGGCTGACATCATGAGGATCAGCAAATCCTTCTATGCCAGTCTGTATGACTCGAAGCCAACCGCCAGCGCAGCCTCCCAGTCGTCCCTGTCCTCGATCACGAGGTCTTAGACGACAGGACATGGGAGAGGCCAGACCAGCCACTATCTCTGGATGAGCTGACCAAGGCCCTCGAGTCCTTTGAAAAGAATAAAACTCTCGGAAGCGACGGCTTACTGGTCGAGCTCTATTCCGCTCTGTGGGACTTGATTGGCCAGGACCTGCTGGAGGTGTATGTCAGTATGCTTCTGGCAGGTACCATGAGTGAATCCATGAGGAAAGGCATCATCACCCTCATCTACAAACGGAAGGGGGAGAGGGAGGAACTCAGAAATTGGAGACCAATCTCACTATTAAACACAGACTACAAAATCTTGTCAAAGGTCATCGCCAACCGGGTCAGGTCTGCTCTGGGGTCAGTGATTCACCCTGACCAAATCTGTGCTGTACCGGGCAGGAAGATCGCTGAGAGTCTCGCACTCCTCAGGGATACGATTGTCTACGTGCAGGACAGGGGGGTGGACACCTGCCTCATCAGCCTGGACCAGGAGAAAGCCTTTGACAGGATATCGCATACATATATGAGGGATGTCCACTCCAAAATGTACTTTGGGGAGAGAATCTGCAATTGGATCAGTTTGCTCTACACCAACATTGTCAGTACAGTCTCAATCAATGGGTGGGAATCAGATAGCTTCCCAATCAGATCTGGAGTCAGGCAGGGCTGCCCTCTCTCTCCTGCCTTGTTTGTGTGCTGTATAGAGCCATTTGCCGAATCAATCAGGAAGGATGCGTGTCTGAGAGGGGTGACTATTCCTGGCAGTGGGGGCCTGCAGGTTAAGACCTCCCTGTACATGGATGACTTCGCCGTTTTCTGCTCGGATCAGCTGTCCGTGCACAGACTCATGTGCATCTGTGACCAGTTCGAGCTGGCCTTGGGGGCCAAGGTAAACCGAGGCAAAAGCGAGGCCATGCTCTTTGGGAACTGGGCCGACCAATCCTCGATCCCCTTCACCGTCAGGACCAACCACCTGAAGGTGCTGGGTATTTGGTTCGAGGGTGGAGAGGGGCGAGCTGGGGCGTGCGCCAAGACCTGGGAGGAGCGGATCGGGAAGGTGAGACAGAAACTGGGCAGATGGGAGCAACGGTCACTCTCCATCGCGGGTAAAAACCTGGTCATCAGGTGTAAGGTACTCTCAGTATTGTTATACGTGGCACAGGTCTGGCCTATCCCCAGAACCTGTGCTGCCGCAGTCACCCGGGCCATCTTCCACTTCGTGTGGAGATCAAAGATGGACCGGGTCCGAAGAGATGTAATGTACAAAGACCAGTGCAATGGGGGAAAAAACACGCCCAATGCCACCCTCACCCTGATGGCCACCTTTGTGTGTGGCTGCATCAAGCTGTGCGTGGATCCCCGGTACGCAAACACCAAGTGTCACTACGTACTGAAGTTCTACCTGTCCCCGGTGTTGCGAAGGATGGGCCTGGCCTCGTTGCCGCGGAATGCTCCGAGTAGTTGGACCGTTCGGTATCACCTGTCCTTCGTGGAGAAGTTTATGAAGAAAAACACCTTTGACCACAAGTCCATCAGGAAGTGGTCAGCACGTAGTGTCCTTGAGACCCTTCAGGAAAAGGAGAGGGCGGATCCTGTCGAGCGGTTCCCTGAGCAGACGGTCAAAGCCATTTGGCAGAATGCCTCATCGCCAGAACTTTCCAACAAGCACCAAGACATGGCTTGGCTGGTGGTGAGAAGGGCTCTGCCTGTGAGATCATTTATGCACGCCCGGACTCTCAGCCACACCGCACGCTGCCCTCGAAGCGGCTGCGGGGGGGACGAGACTGTCACACACCTCCTTCTGGAATGTGCCAATGCAGAAGAAGTCTGGAGAGGAATGCAGTGGTGTCTGTCGAGGTTCGTCCCGAGCAGCGCCGTGACGCGGGACTCCGTGCTCTACGGCCTGTTCCCCAGGACGCACACCGAGACGAACATCAACTGCGCCTGGAGGATCATCAACTCGGTGAAGGACGCTCTCTGGGTGGTCCGAAACCTGTTGATCCTCCAGCTGAAGGAGTTGACCCCGACCGAGTGTTGCAGACTGGCACATTCCAAGGTCCAGGACTGTGTTGAGGGACGCGCTGACGCTTGGGGCAGCTGCTGCCAAGGCGCAGTGGGGAAAGACCACCGTGTAACATCTGCCTGCCGAAAGAAGAACAGGGGGCCACGTAGTCATTTGGGCTCTGCTGGCGCCTCAGCTAAAAATGTAATCGAACCGACCTCCTCACTCTCTCAGCAGAGCAGGTAAGGGCTGTTTGAAGGCTCGGTGACGTTTATTTAACGGCTTAAAAAAAACTTTCAAATTTAAATAGAGCGCGGTGCGGACCCGGAAGCTGGTGTAGCGCAAGCTTACCTGGGTAGGTTTTTTTCCCTATAAAAGTGCGCAGGAGAGGCTTGAAGTGTGTATACTTCAATACATGAAGTATACGGAATAAGGGAGGTGAACCTGCAGCGTGGGCTGGGACCTGGGACTTCGATGTTGTGGCTATTACGGAGACATGGGTAGAACAGGGACAGGATTGGCTGTTGCAGGTTCCAGGGTTTAAATGTTTTAGTAGGTTTAGAGGTGGGGGTAAAAGAGGGGGAGGTGTGGCATTGCTTGTCAAAGATAGTATTACAGCTGTGGAAAGGACGATGGATGAAGACTCGCCATCTGAGGTAGTTTGGGCTGAGGTTAGGAATAGGAAAGGTGAGCTCACCTTGTTAGGAATTTTTTACAGGCCTCCTAATAGTCCTAGAAACGTAGAAGAAAGGATTGCGAGGATGATTCAAGAGAAGAGTGAAAGTAATAGGGTGGTTGTTATAGGGGACTTTAACTTTCCAGATATTGATTGGGAAAGCTATAGCTCGAGTTCGTTAGATGGGTCAGTGTTTGTCCAATGTGTGCAGGAGGGTTTCCTGACACAATATGTAGATAGGCCAACAAGAGGTGAGGCCATACTGGATTTGGTTCTGGGTAACGAACCAGGCCAGGTGTTAGAATTGGAGGTAGGTGAGCACTTTGGGGACAGTGACCACAATTCGGTGACTTTTACTCTAGTGATGGAGAGGGATAAGTGTGCACTGCAGGGCAAGAGTTATAGCTGGGGGCAGGGAAATTATGATGCGGTGAGGCACGACTTAGGATGCGTGGCTTGGAAAACTGGCTTCAAGGCTTGGGCGCAATTGATATGTGAAGCTTGTTCAAGGAGCAACTATTGAGTGTCCTTGATAAGTATGTGCCCGTCAGGCAGGGAGGAAAGGGTTGTGTGAGGGAGCCGTGGTTTAATAAGGAATTGGAATCCCTTGTTAAAGGGAAGAGGGCGGCCTATGTAAAGATGAGGCGTGAAGGTTCAATTGGGGCGATTGAGAATTATAAGGTAGCCAGGAAGGACCTGAAGAGAGAGCTAAGAGCAGCAAGGAGGGGACATGAAAAGTCCTTAGTTGGTAGGATTAGGGAAAACCCAAAGGCTTTCTATAGGTATGTCAGGAATAAAAGAATGACTAGGGTAGGAATAGGTCCAGTCAAGGATCGTAATGGGAAGTTGCGTGGAGGCTGAAGAGATTGGGGAGGCACTGAATGAATACTTTTCGTCAGTATTCAATCAGGAACAGGACATTGTTGTCAATGTGAATACTGAGTCACAATTAATTAGAATGGACGGCTTTGAGGTATGTAGGGAAGAGGTGTTGGAAATTCTGGAAAGGGTGAAAATAGATAAGTCCCCTGGGCCTGATGGCATTTATCCTAGGATTCTCTGGGAAGCAAGGGAGGAGATTGCAGAGCCATTGGCCTTGATTTTTATGTCCTCGTTGTTTACAGGAGTAGTGCCAGAAGACTGGAGGCTAGCAAATGTGGTTCCCTTGTTCAAGAAGGGGAGTAGGGATAACCCTAGTGACTATAGGCCGGTGAGCCTCACTTCTGTAGTGGGCAAAGTCTTAGAGAGAATTGTAAGGGATAGGATTTATGAACATCTGGATAGGAATAATGTGATCAAGGATAGTCAGCATGGTTTTGTGAAGGGCAGGTCGTGCCTCACAAACCTTATTGAATTCTTTGAGAAGGTGACTAAGGAGGTGGACGAGGGGAAAGCAGTAGATGTGGTGTATATGGATTTTAGTAAGGCGTTTGATAAGGTTCCCCATGGTAGGCTACTGCAAAAAATACGGAGGTATGGCATTGAGGGTGAGTTGGAGGTTTGGATTAGGAGTTGGCTGGCTGGAAGAAGACAGAGGGTAGTAGTTGATGGCAAAGGTTCATCTTGGAGTGCCGTCACTAGCGGTGTTCCGCAAGGATCTGTTTTGGGACCATTGCTGTTTGTCATTTTTATAAATGACCTGGAGGAGGGGTTAGAAGTTTGGGTGAGCAAGTTTGTAGATGATACGAAAGTCAGTGGAGTTGTTGACAGTGAGGAAGGATGTGTCAGGTTACAGCAGGATATAGATAAGTTGCAGAGCTGGGCAGAAAGGTGGCAAATGGAGTTCAATGTAGGTAAATGTGAGGTGATTCACTTTGGTAAGAGTAACAAAAAGATGGGGTACTGGGCTAATGGTCGGATACTTGGTAGTGTGGATGAGCAGAGGGATCTTGGTGTCCATGTACACAGATCTCTGAAAGTTGCCACCCAGGTAAATAGTGCGGTGAAGAAGGCATATGGCGTACTGGCTTTTATTGGTAGAGGAATTGAGTTCCGGAGTCCTGAGGTCATGTTGCAGTTGTATAAGACTCTGGTGCGGCCACATCTGGAGTATTGTGTGCAGTTTTGGTCGCCATACTATAGGAAAGATGTGGAGGCACTGGAACGGGTGCAGAGGAGGTTTACCAGGATGTTGCCTGGTATGGTAGGAAGATCGTATGAGGAAAGGCTGAGGCACTTGGGGCTGTTTTCATTGGAGAAAAGAAGGTTTAGGGGTGACTTGATAGAGGTGTACAAGATGATTAGGGGTTTAGATAGGGTTGACCATGAGAACCTTTTTCCACGTATGGAGTCAGCTATTACGAGGGGGCATAGCTTTAAATTAAGGGGTGGTAGGTATAGGACAGATGTTAGGGGTAGATTCTTTACTCAGCAAGTCGTGAGTTCATGGAATACCCTGCCAGTAGCAGTGGTGGACTCTCCCTCTTTATGGGCATTTAAACGGGCATTGGATAGGCAAATGGAGGATAGTGGGCTGGTGTAGGTTAGGTGGGCTTGGATCGGCGCAACATCGAGGGCCAAAAGGTTCTCATGGTCAACCCTATCTAAACCCCTAATCATCTTGTACACCTCTATCAAGTCACCCCTAAACCTTCTTTTCTCCAATGAAAACAGCCCCAAGTGCCTGCTGTAACCTGTACTGCGCTGTATTTTTCTATGTTCTATGAATCGGTAATTGAATCAGACTGCTCTACACCAACATTGTCAGTGCAGTCTCAATCAATGGGTGGGAATCAGATAGCTTCCCAGTCAGACCTGGAGTCAGGCAGGGCTGCCCTCTCTCTCCTGCCTTGTTTATGTGCTGCATAGAGCCATTTGTCGAGCCCATCAGGAAGGATGCGTGTCTGAGAGGGGTGACTATTCCTGGCAGCGGGGGCCTGCAGGTTAAGGCCTCCCTGTACATGGAAGACGTTGCCATTTTCTGCTCGGATCAGCTGTCCGTGCACAGACTCATGTGCATATGTGACCAGTTTGAATGGGCCTTGGAGGCCAAGGTAAACCGAGGCAAGAGCGAGGCCATGCTCTTCGGGAACTGGGCCGACCAATCCTCGATCCCCTTCACCGTCAGGACCAACCACCTGAAGGTGCTGGGTATTTGGTTCGAGGGTGGAGGGGGGCGAGCTGGGGCGTGCGCCAAGACCTGGGAGGAGCGGATCAGGAAGGTGAGACAGAAACTGGGCAGATGGGAGCAACGGTCGCTCTCCATCGCGGGTAAGAACCTGGTCATCAGGTGTGAGGTTCTGTCAGTATTGTTATACGTGCCACAGGTCTGGCCTATCCCCAGAACCTGTGCTGCCGCAGTCACCCGGGCCATCTTCCACTTCGTGTGGAGATCAAAGATGGACCGGGTCCGAAGAGACACAATGTACAAAGACCGGTGCAATGGGGGAAAAAACACGCCCAATGCCACCCTCACCCTGATGGCCACCTTTGTGTGTGGCTGCATCAAGCTGTGAGTGGATCCCCGGTACGCAAACACCAAGTGTCACTACGTACTGAGGTTCTACCTGTCCCCGGTGTTGCGAAGGATGGGCCTGGCCTCGTTGCCGCGGAACGCTCCGAGTAGGTGGACCGTTCGGTATCACCTGTCCTTCGTGGAGAAGTTTATCAAGAAAAACACCTTTGACCACAAGTCCATCAGGAAGTGGTCAGCACGTAGTGTCCTTGAGACCCTTCGGGAAAAGGAGAGGGCGGATCCTGTCAAGCGGTTTCCTGACCAGACGGTCAAAGCCATTTGGCAGAATGCCTCATCGCCAGAACTTTCCAACAAGCACCAAGACATGGCTTGGCTGGTGGTGAGAAGGGCTCTGCCTGTGAGATCCTTTATGCACGCCCGGACTCTCAGTCGCACCGCACACTGCCCTCGAAGCGGCTGCGGGGGGGACGAGACTGTCACACACCTCCTTCTGGAATGTGCCAATGCAGAAGAAGTCTGGAGAGGAATGCAGTGATGTTTGTCGAGGTTCGTCCCAAGCAGTGCCGTGACGCGGGACTCCGTGCTCTACGGTCTGTTCCCCGGGACGCACACCGAGACGAACATCAACTGCACCTGGAGGATCATCAACTCGGTGAAGGACGCTCTCTGGGTGATCCGAAACCTGTTGATCCTCCAGCTGAAGGAGTTGACCCCGACCGAGTGTTGCAGACTGGCACATTCCAAGGTCCAGGACTGTGTTGAGGGACGCGCTGAAGCTTGGGGCAGCTGCTGCCAAGGCGCAGTGGGGAAAGACCACTGTGTAACATCTGCCTGCCGAAAGAAGAACAGGGGGCCACGTAGTCATTTGGGCTCTGCTGGCGCCTCAGCTAAAAATGTAATCGTACCGACCTGTAAATAGGAATGATTACTCTGTTTTCGGTATGCAAACAAATGGAATGTTTACATATGTATGGCATGTCCAGTTGTATAGATCAAAGTAGTTATGAATAAAGTATATTTTTGAAATAACAAAAAGGATGTGTACTGCCTGTGCACAAGAATGGCATGACCAATTGTATAGAGATCCAAATAATTTTATGAATAAAGCATATTTTTGAAATTCAAAGAAGGATGTGTACTGCCTGCAGGACCTCCCTGGGGCAGGCTACTTTGACGTCACCGACAGGAGTGTGAAGCAATGTGAGCAGCTCCGCAAGGTCTTCAAAGAAAAAGGAAGGGGAGCCTCTGTTCTCCACCTTGTCGGCCGTCCTGTTGCGTGTGCTTCCTGCACAGTGGAGTCGAGTTGTTACGATTCATATGTACAACCTCTATGTTCCAGCAGCTGATGTCCTGACCTTCCTGGGAAGATACGTGCAGGTCGAGGGAGAAAGCACCGATGTGGTTGACCCTTTCGGGATCTGGACTAGCAAATGGCAGGTCAGGGTAACCCTGAGGGTCGACGCCATCTTCCACCCACCCTCCAGCTTTGCTATCGGAGGGAGCAGAGGGTACCTGACGTACGCAGGGCAGCCGAAAGTGTGCCGAACCTGCGGGAGGTCAGGCCACATTTCGGCGGACTATAAGGTTACTATCTGTCGGAACTGCAAGCAGGAGGGTCACCCAACCAAGCAAAGAAGCCAAGAAGTACAATCTGTGCGGAGAGGCGGGCCACGTGTACAAGGCCTGCCCAAGACGAGGAGCCGCTGCCTATGTGCAGGTGGCCTGAGGTGGACCGCAAAAGACCAGCAAGGCAGCACAAACCAGCAAGGGAACAGTGTCTGGGGGCACGCAAAAGGAAGGACAGGCTGGAGCAGAGCAGAGGACAGCCACCGGAGGTACAGCTGCTGATCGAAGCTCCTACAGGACAGACGGACGCAATGGAGGAGGAGGAGGGAACGAAGGAGGCAGAGGAATGGATTCCTGTAAAAAACAGGAGGAAGAAAACCCACCAGGCCGCCAAAACCTCAGAAAGGGGGAAATGGCAGCTGCACGGGGAAGACACAGACAGCTCTTCGGAGGGTGAGGACAGGCACAAGGAGGGTCGTCACCAAGAGAAGAGACAGAGCGCTGCGGGGAGAAAGGAGGGCAGTACCTGCCAAACAAGAAAGGACAAACCTCCTGAGGCAACTGGTAAAGACCACCCCCCCACAAAGTGAAAGCCAGGAGGTACCCAGGTTACTGGGAGCAGCCACCCTCTGACAGCCCCGCTGTCAGATATAGAACTGGACTGTGCGAACCCTGGTCCCGGCCCGATGACACCGGAGTGGGAAAATGGCCCCAGTGAGGAGCTGGGCAGCTACCTCAGACCCGCGAGGGTCCAGCAGTTCATGTTCACCATGGGGGATGCAGACAGCTACCGCAGAGGGACAGGACCAGCGGCAAATGGACATGGGTAACCTCAAAACTGTTAAAAATGGGGATAAAAATCCCAAGTATTAAACGTGCTTGGCATTAAATCTGCTACGTGATGTGTTTCTACGATGGCCTTCCTAGCCAACATTAAGGTGCAGGCTCGAAGGGCTGAATGGCCTACTCCTGCACCTATTGTCTATTGAAGCCGATGTCCTGTTTCTGCAGCAGTGGGGGTTACCGCACCACAGCAGCTACAGGAGATGGTCGAGCTTGTGGGCCCATGGGCCGTCAGTTTGGTCGGGGGCAATGATAACTGCTCCTCAGGCCTGGGTATCCTGTTGTGAGGAGGAAACTTCACCATCTGAGGTTAAGGAGATGGGCAAGCACCTCCTCGTCACTGATGTCATGTACAGAAACGCTCTAGAGACTAATTAATGTGTACGCCCCAGTGGGTAAGAGTGAACGGTTGGCCGTCCTGCAGCAGCTCCCACTGTTGCTGGCTATGTCCAGGCTGGTCATTCTGGCCAGGGACTTCAACTATATCATTGATGCAGATGGACGATCCAGCAGTGGTGGGGTGGCGGGGGGAAAAACAGTAAACTGGACACCATGTCCAGAGCCCTGATGGACACGGTAAAAGATGCCAAGCTGCACAACGTCTTCAGCGCCCCTGCAGATGGAGCACAGCATAGATACACTGGTCATGGGCAGACGGGTCTATCCGCTCAAGGATAGATTACCTGTTTGTGTCCCGAACGCTCTCAGTCAGATCCACCGACGTCAAGCCGGTTTTCTTCTCTGACCACTACCTCCTGCCAGCCGACTGTCACCTACAGGACGAGCAGTGGGCTGGTAAGGGAACGTGGAAGCTGAACACTAAGCTGTTGTCCCCAGGGAACATTGAGGAGCTCAAGAGGGACTACGCAGGTTGGAGAACCGTGAAGCCCCTCCTTTGAGTCTCCAGCAGACTGGTGGGAAACAGTAAAAGGGAACATCAAGAGGTTCTTCATCCTCAAAAGGTGTTCAGGAAGCAAGAGAGAGGCGGGGAAAACTGTCCCAGCTCCAGGCAAGTATGCAGAACCTGCTGCAGACGATGAGGGTCGATGTCACGGAGGACCTCCAGGAGGTGAAGGGTCAACAAGCCTCGCTCTTTGCCTCGGAGGCCTCCAAGATAATCTTCCGGTCCAGGGTCCGCTCCGTGGAGCAAGACGAAACGTGCTCATGTTTCTTCATCCAGAAGGTGCACAAAGAGAGCTCCGTGCTCAGCAGCCTGAAGGAAGAAGATGGCTCGGTAACGTCATCTCAGGCTGATGTCATGAGGATCAGCAAATCCTTCTATGCCAGTCTGTATGACTCGAAGCCAACCGCCAGCGCGGCCTCCCAGTCATTCCTGTCCTCCATCATGGAGGTCTTAGACGACAGTGGCTGGTCTAGCCTGTCCCGTGTTCTATCTCTGGATGAGCTGACCAAGGCCCTCGAGTCCTTCGAAAAGAATAAAACTCTCGGAAGCGACGGCTTACTGGTCGAGCTCTATTCCGCTCTGTGGGACTTGATTGGCCAGGACCTGCTGGAGGTGTATGTCAGTATGCTTCTGGCAGGTACCATGAGTGAATCCATGAGGAAAGGCATCATCACCCTCATCTACAAGCGGAAGGCGGGAGAGGGAGGAACTCAGAAATTGGAGACCAATCTCACTATTGACTGGGGATTACAAAATTCTGTCAAAGGTTATCGCCAACCGGGTCAGGTCTGCTTTGGGGTCAGTGATTCACCCTGACCAAACCTGTGCTGTACCGGCAGGAAAATTGCTGGGAGTCTCGCACTCCTCAGGGATACGATCGCCTACGTGCAGGACAGGGGGGTGGACACCTGCCTGATCAGCCTGGACAAGGAGAAAGCTTTTGACAGGATATCACACACGTATATGAGAGACGTTGTCTCCAAAATGGGCTTTGGGGAGGGAATCTGCAATTAGATCAGATTGTTCTACACCAACATTGTCAGTGCAGTCTCAATCAATGGGTGGGAATCAGGTAGCTTCCCAGTCAGATCTGGAGTCAGGCAGGGCTGTCCTCTCTCTCCTGCCTTGTTTATGTGCTGCATAGAGCCATTTGCCGACTCCATCAGGAAGGATGCGAGCCTGAGAGGGGTGACTATTCCTGGCAGCAGGGGCCTGCAGGTTTAGGCCTCCCTGTACATGGATGACATCGCCGTTTTCTGCTCGGATCCTCTGTCCGTGCACAGACTCATGTGCATCTGTGACCAGTTTGAATGGGCCTCGGGGGCAAAGGTCAACCGAGGCAAGAGCGAGGCCATGCTCTTCAGGAACTGGGCCTACCAATCCTCTATCCCAGGGGTGGGGAACCTGCAGCCTTCTAGGCCAGGTTTGGTATGTTTTGGCACGGCCGTTTGGGCGCCAAACCTATTTGGCGCCAGCACATTTGGCGACAGATGTTTTGGCACTAAGAATACTTCTTTATTTGTAAATCTGTCTGTATGGACAGCTTTAGTGTAACAAAATTACAATATATCTGTTATATAACCATCTGTTATGTTGAATAACCACGCATGTTTATCGAATGGTGTAGGTAAGTTTAATTTCAACATAAATATACTATTTGTGCATGTAAACATATAATTGCATGCATTTTTTTGTACTAAGTATTTTTGTATATAGTAGTTGAGCATGCAGCGTTGAAAAGACCAATAGGTACGTTGCTGTTTGCACTTCCTTTGTATAAATTGAGCTAGTACATATGGAAACAGGAAAACTAGCTCTCTCCTCGTTTAGCCGTTTGCTCAGGCAACAGTTAGTCCTCAGCCTCAGTTGAGTTAACCGCGGCTGCGCTGCCACAGGGTTTCGTTCTTTTGCCATCTTTTTATATTTTTTTAATAGTTTTATCCATATGGCTGACTGAGGAGGTATTAACAAAATGGATTCCTCTACGTCTTTGACAAAAGAAGCAAAGTTGACAGCGACTTGAAATTTTGGCATTGTGAGAAGAGAAAAAAAATTAAAATAAAATAAAAAAAAGAATCGGTGCAAAGCACGGGTCCATACTAAAGCTGGAGGGGTGGTGAGGGAGCTGAACAACCATTCACATGAAGCTTCTGCTGCACAATTAGAGGTTATACTTGTGAAAACTAAAATAAAGAGAGCAGAGGAGACTCGAGTCACCGACTGTAGTTGTTAGTGCATGTTTGACAGACATATCCCAAGCTAGTCTAGCCGTCCTCGTCATTCCTAATATGTCTGCTTTGAGGAAAATAATATGCAGAAAGCGTAATTCAGTCATGAACACACCCACCAATCCAACTAATTTGCAACAATTTGTGCCAGAATGCTACAGAATATATATCCCTCAACCAGGCGTGGAAGAAAATTTTTTACTGTGATAACAGAGCAGGTCCCGACTGGATATTAATCTTCAAAAGACAGAGCTGGCTCCAACACTTAGTGACATCTGATTTGTGGGTGGCACAGTGGCACAGTGGTTAGCACTGCTGCCTCGCAGCGCCAGAGACCCGGGTTCAATTCCCGACTCAGGCGACTGACTGTGTGGAGTTTGCACGTTCTCCCCGTGTCTGCGTGGGTTTCCTCCGGGCGCTCCGGTTTCCTCCCACAGTCCAAAGATGTGCAAGTCAGGTGAATTGGCCATGCTAAATTGCCCGTAGTGTTAGGTAAAGGGGTAAATGTAGGGGTATGGGTGGGTTACGCTTCGGCGGGTCGGTGTGGACTTGTTGGGCCGAAGGGCCTGTTTCCACACTGTAAGTAATCTAATCTAATCTAATATGTGGTTTGCTGATGGCACATTCAGTATTGCTCCCATCCTCTTTTCTCAGATTTATGTAATTCTAGCAAAATAACACTGAGGTATTCACCTTTTCGTGTATGCTCTTTTGCCCAACAAGCAACGCACCACATACGTGAGAATGTTAGTTATTGAAAGAAATGGAACCCAATTTGAAACCCACTTCAATCGTCTGCAATTTTGAACAAGCTGCGCACAGTGCTATGAAGGACATATTCCCTGAAGACCAAATAAAAAGGATGCTTTTTTTCATTTAGCTCAAAATATGCAAAAACATTTAGCTAGACTGGGGTTCACTGGTTTGTATAACACTGACCCTGATTTCGGGTTAAAAGCTAGAATGATTATTGCGCTTGCCTTTGTACCTTTGAACAAGTTCGATGAATATCTGGATGCTCTAGTGACCGAACTGCCGCAAGAACTTCAAGATTTACTGAACTGGTTTGAAGATACATATGTTGATTGTCAGACCAGACGAGGAAATGGAACACAAACTCCTCTATTTCTCCATGAGATTTAGAACTTTCAGAGAATATTAACCGGGAAAGACTGCACAAACAATCATGCGGAGGCAGCCCACCGTTGATGACAATACGAACTTAGCATGCAACCTCCCACCATATGGAAAATTAATAGATGGCCAGTGTAAAGTACAGAAAGGTAGAGATGCATATTATGAAGGGTTACTAGCTGGGCATGAACCACCATAGAAATTAAAACAGTATAGAGATGCAGATAGAAGGATACATGAAATTGTTCTTAGATTTGAAAACATGGATGTTATCAAGTACTTGAATAGCCTTGCTCATAATTACTAAATGAACCAAATAAAAGCTACGTTACAGTTTTTAGTGATTAACAGATTTAATGTTTTTATATTTCAATAGTTAGTTTTAAAAATCTTTAAAGTTCTACCTTTGAATGATGATGAATCAACCAACAATTTTTTTCCTAGCGCCAAAACGTGCGTTGCCAAATGGGCTTGCGCCAAATCAGCGGGCACCCAAACAGCCGTGTCAAAACGGCTGCACCCAATAGCCCCATTCCGTCTAGGTCATTGTGTGTGGCCTTTTCAATTAATCCAAATTTTGCAGAACAAATTATTTTTTATTAGCTTTTTTGTCCTTTAATTTTATTTTGATCTTAAAGTGAATGTTTTTAAAATACCAGAGAGTAAAAGAAAATTCAATGAAATAATCCTCACAGACTAAAAAATTGGGAAGCTATAAGGGCTATTTCGGCACCTGCTATGCCCATGATGTAGTTATAATGCGACTCTAGAATGTACGTTATCTTCCCCGCCTGACTGGCGCCACTATCACCCAAGGCTGGTTGGAGAGAGTCTGTGGATATCCAGTACGCCAGTGTTTATCAACTTATGACAACAGTGCACGTGACTTTCCATTTGAAGTGAAATTTGAGAATAGTTACACACAGTCTAACAGTATCAACATTTGTGTTTTTTTATTTTGTCACTTAACAGCCCATCATGTCAAAGATGACCAAGAGAACGCTGAAGGAAGAAAACAGGTTTTAATGAGGATTGGGAATTGCAATATTATTTTGTGTCTGCTAAAGATAGGATGATACTGCAATATCAACATTGAAGAAATATAATGCTTATCAGCATTATGCCACACATAAGGACCACAAGTATTTAAATTAGAGGGACAGGTGTGGAAGGTGGCATTGCAGAAATTAAAAGATGAAAAGCAAAAGCAAAGACAGTTATTTCAAGCAGTATTAAGACCCGGAAAAAATGCCACTGAAGCAACATATAAAATAGCTTATATACTCAGAAAAAGAGGGAAGCCTTTCAGCGATGTGGAAATCGTAAAAGAATGTATTGTCGAAGTTGTGGGGCGCTTAGACCACGATAATGTTCCAAAGTACAAACAACTGCTTCTTTCAAGGAGAACCATGACTGATCGGCAGCATGAATTAGCCCTCAACGTAACAGAACTCCTCCAACAAATACTCCAAAAGGAAAACACATATTATTCAATCGCTTTGGATGAATCAACTGATACTACTGACTCAGCGCAGGTTTTATACTTCATTCGGGCCATAACAGAAGATTTTATTTGCTACAATGAGTTACTGGCTTTGGGCACTCTTACAGGTAGAACACGAGGAATAGATATCTTTACAAACTTTCAAGATAAATGTCATTAATTTAAACTGAATTTGGTTAATTTAGTGAGTGTATGTACAGACGGTGCACCTTCCATGACAGAAAAACATAAAAAGGGCTTATTGCAGATAAAAAGTATTATCAGATCCAGATGCTCTCATTTCTTTTCATTGTATCTTACATCAGCAAAATCTCTGTGCTAAATCTACTATCTTAAGTGACACTTTGCAACAAGTTATAAGGAGAAAGTGAGGTCTGCAGATGCTGGAGATCAGAGCTGGAAATGTGTTGCTGGAAAAGCGCAGCAGGTCAGGCAGCATCCAGGGAACAGGAGAATCGACGTTTCGGGCATAAGCCCGAAGAAGGGCTTATGCCCGAAATGTCGATTCTCCTGTTCCCTGGATGCTGCCTGACCTGCTGCGCTTTTCCAGCAACACATTTCCAACAAGTTATAAGTATTAGATTACTTAGTGTGGAAACAGGCCCTTCGGCCCAACAAGTCCACACTGACCCGCCAAAGCGCGACCCACCCTGACCCATTCCCCTACATTTACCCCTTCACCTAATATTACGGGCAATTTAGCACAGCCAATTCACCTAACCTGCACATCTTTGGACTGTGGGAGGAAACCAGAGCACCCGGTGGAAACTCACGCAGACACAGGGAGAAGGTGCAAACTCCACACAGTCAGTCCCCTCAGGCAGGAATTGAACCCAGGTCTCTGCCGCTGTGAGGCAGCAGTGCTAACCACTGTACCACCGATCAAGGACAGTAGTGGGAGACTGTGTATGGAGTCAGGACTGTTCGGGGACAGGCCCATTCCTGAAGAAGGGCCTGTGCCCGGAACGTCGAATCTCCTGTTCCCTGGATGCTGCCTGACCTGCTGTGCTGTTCCAGCAATAAAGTTTCAACTTTGACCTCCAGCATCTGCAGACCTCACTTTCTCCCTGTGTATGGAGTCAGAAGAGATAGGAGAGGTCTTGAATGAGTACTTTTCTTCAGTATTTACAAATGAGAGGGACCGTATTGTTGAAGTGGAGAGTATGAAACGGACTGGTAAGCTAGAGGAGATACTTGTTAGGAAGGAAGATGTGTTGGACATTTTGAAAAACTTGAGGATAGACAAGTCCCCCAGGCCTGACGGGATATATCCTAGGATTATGTGGGAAGCAAGAGAGGAAATTGCAGAGCCGTTGGCAATGATCTTTTAGTCTTCACTGTCAATGGGGGTGGTGCCAGGGGACTGGAGAGTGGCAAATGTTGTGCCCCTGTTCATAAAAGGGAATAGGGATAACCCCGGGAATTACAGGCCAGTTAGTCTTACTTCGGTCGTAGGCAAAGTAATGGAAAGGGTACTGAGGGATAGGATTTATGAGTATCTGAAAAGACACTGCTTGATTAGGGACAGCCAGCATGGATTTGTGAGGGGTAGGTCTTGCCTTACAATTCTTTGAGGAGGTGACCAAGCATGTGGATAAGGGTAGAGCAGTGGATGTAGTATACATGGATTTTAGTAAGGCTTTTGATAAGGTTTCCCATGGTAGGCTTATGCGGAAAGTCAGGAGGCGTGGGATAGTGGTAAGTTTGGCCAGTTGGATAGAGAACTGGCTAACCGGTCGAAGTCAGAGAGTGGTGGTCGATGGTAAATATTCAGCCTGGAGCCCAGTTACAAGTGGAGATCCGCAGGGATCAGTTCTGGGTCCTCTGCTGTTTGTAATTTTTATTAATGACTTGGAAGAGGGAGTCGAAGGGTGGGTCAGTAAATTTGCAGACGATACGAAGATTGGTGGAGTTGTGGATAGTGAGGAGGGCTGTTGTCGGCTGCAAAGGGACTTCGATATGATGCAGAGCTGGGCTGAGGAGTGGCAGATGGAGTTCAACCCTGTCAAGTGTTAGGTTGTCCATTTTGGAAGGACAAATAAGAATGTGGAATACAGGGTTAAAGGTAGGGTTCTTAGTAAGGTGGGGGGCAGAGGGATCTTGGGGTCTATGTTCATAGATCTTTGAAAGTTGCCACTCAGGTGGATAGAGCTTGTAAGAAGGCCTATGGTGTATTAACGTTCATTAGCAGAGGGATTGAATTCAAGAGTCGTGAGGTGATATTGCAACTGTACAGGACTTTGGTAAGGCCACATTTGGAGTACTGTGTGCAGTTTTGGTCGCCTCACTTTAGGAAAGATGTGGAAGCTTTGGAGAGGGTGCAGAGGAGATTTACCAGGATGTTGCCTGGAATGGAGAATAGGTCATACGAGGATAGGTTGAGAGTGCTAGGCCTTTTCTCATTGGAACGGCGAAGGATGAGGGGTGACTTGATAGAGGTTTATAAGATGATCAGAGGAATAGATAGAGGAGACAGTCAGAGGCTTTTTCCCCGGGTACAACAGAGTGTTACAAGGGGACATAAATTTAAGGTGAAGGGTGGAAGGTATGGGGGGGGGGGGGGGATTTCAGGGGTAGGTTCTTTACCTAGAGAGTGGTGGGGGCATGGAATGCGCTGCCTGTGGGAGTGGCAGAGTCAGAATCATTGGTGACCTTTAAGCGGCAATTGGATAGGTACATGGATAGGTGCTTAAGCTAGGACAAATGTTCGGCACAACATCGTGGGCCGAAGGGCCTGTTCTGTGCTGTATTGTTCTATGTTCTATGTTCACTGTGCCACCCAATATTGTTACCTGTATTCGTGAAATGCAACATGGCATCGTCAGTTTCGTAACATGCTAAAGTTGGGTGACGAGGTATTCAGTGCGGATCTACCGTATCATTCTAAAGTACATTGGCTATCGAAGGGACAGGTGTTAGCACAAATTTTATCTTTGCAAGAACAGATAATTAAATTTTATGAAGAACAGAGTCAGCAATGCGAATTAATGAAAGAAGATTTCTATAGAAATGCTGCATTTCTGTGTGATGTCATGCCAAAGCAAAATGATTTGAATATTTCTTTGCAAGGTAAAACTAGGTCTATATACAAAATGTGGCAAAAAAAAACCAAGCATTTCTAAAAAAGCTATCTTTTTTTCAAAACTCTTCTTCTTAAGGAAATTTCGGCTGAACATTTTCCCCAGTTAGCAAAAGGTCATTGATGAACAGGAGGTTTCTTGCGAATCATTTGAAGAATACGCAGCTGTTATAGATTTATTAATTGGACAATACAATGAAAGGTTCTCCGACTTTGAGAATCATGATACCACACTCAAATTAGCATTTCAACCTGACCTGGTTGATGTCTCCAAGGCTCCTAAAGACCTACAGATGGAATTGATTGAGCTCTCAGAAGATGACATTTTAAAGTCCTTTTAAAGTCCTTTAAAGACGCTAAGAAAGATCAGATTGAAATATGGAAAAATGCAATAGAATACCCATGCCTTCGGCAACAACCACTTATTGCTGCAAATCTACATTCTCCTACTTAACCAAAGTCAAGATGCCCTTAAGGTCACAAATGACGGATACCCATCTCGAGGTCTGCAGACCTCCATGCTGCAACCAAATATTCAAATGCTTTCCTACAAAAAGCAGTTAGAACAAAGTCATTAAAAAAGGTTAGTTAACTTTAGAATTAACTTTGTCTTTTTTTAGTTAGTTCGTACATCGTAGTTAGACTTTTACAAAATAATGTGAATTTTGAAGAATATATATAATTGAAGTTTCTTGGATGCGGCCATATTAGATTACAACTAACATAATGCAGCTTTCCAACATGAAAAAGTTCCCCACCTCTGCTCCATCCCCTTCACCATCAGGACTGACCAGCTGAAGGTGGTGGGTATTTGGTTCTGAGGGGCTGGGGCACACGCCAAGTCTTGGGAGGAGTGAGTGTATCAGCAAAGTAAGGCAGAAACTAGGCAGATGAGAGCAACGGTCACGCTCCATCGCGGGTAAAAACCTGGTCATCAGTACTCTCAGTATTGTTATACGTGGCACAGATCTGGCCTATCCCCAGAACCTGTGCCACCGCAGTCACCCGGGCCATCTTCCACTTCATGCGGAGATCAAAGATGGACCGGGTCCGAAGGGGCATCATGTATAAAGATCTGGGCAACAGGGGAAAAAGCACGCCCAATGCCACCTTCACCCTGATGGCCACCTTTGTGTGGCTGCATCAAGCTGTGTGTGGATCCCCAGTACGCAAACACCAAGTGTCACTACGTACGGAGGCTCTACCTGTCCCCGGTGTTGGGAAGGATGGGCCTGGCCTCGCTGCCACAGAACGCTCCAAGTAGTTGGACCGTTCTGTATCACCGGTGATTAGATTGTTTCTGAAAACAGTGTGAGATTAGATTATTCCTTTAACTGCAGTATTTACAGAGTAGGATTAGAATGTCACATCCTGCCTGCAAGACAGAAAACCACCCCCCAGGACATCAAATTTCAGCAGAACAAATTAACCCTTTACCATCTCATTCCCTCCTTTTATCATTCCACGATAACCAACTAAATGGAGCTGAAGAAGGCACTACCAACTTATTCATAAGAATCTGGCAGCCTGCATTTAAGCAACTTATTGACACACTACATACGATTATAACAAGAATTACTAGTCCATGCAGTAGATAGGATCCCCAGGATCCTCCCAGTCACCACCCTAGCCAGCCATCACCATTCTTGGGACCTTGTCTGAAAATTATCCAACTGGTTCTTAATAGATTGGATGGCGTGGGTAATGTTGTATGATTCATCTGTGTCATGGGTGATGCATTTGTCTCCTACTATTGTACACACTCCCCCTTGTTGGGTCAATTGATAGTCTACTGCACATCTAGTCTGTTGTACATAGATCCTTAACGCCACCAATTCCTGATTAACTGCCTCTAGTCCCCTCACTATACTGTTTCCCAGGATGGTTAACCCACAAGTGAAGAAATTCTGGTTCTTTGTTGCCATTGTTCCCGCTGACCCTCAGAGGGACAATGCCCCCTAGTAGCCATCGCCAAGGGAAGATCCCAGAGTTACTGAGTCCTTCCAATCCACACAAAACTCCTAACAGCTCGTAAAACTATGGGGCATGGGGCAGTGAGTGGTTCTACTGCCCCTACAGCGAACAGGACCGGGAGAGTCAGGGTGGCCAGAGTAAAAAGGTACGGTTGAGAAGGAACAGACACCCTCTTTAGGCCCGGTAGCATTTTATTGCTCAGTTATCGGCAGTCACAAACTGTTTATATCTCCAGTTTCTCTCCTGGCTGGAGTTTCCTCCTGATCCGATCAGTTGGTAATCATACGAAGGATATGAACAAATGGCTGAACTGACATGGGCTCTGTTACAGTTCACACAAATAAATGGTCTTCCTGCAGTAACATTTAAGCACCTTTCCTTGTCACAGGTGCAGGTGACTATTCCATGGCTCACCTGACAATGCCTGCGGCACATCGCCTCGTGCCCAAAAACATTCATGGGAACCAAAGTGTAGGTACAGTCCCATTCCAGTCCTGAGATGCAAAGTGGATAGCTCATGGGATCATAACAAACCGTTCCATTTCTTCCCGGGGTCCCTATGCAGCTAGGGGTCTGAGTCTGAGTCTACCGCTCTATGCACCATCCTGATGGCATCCTTCTAAAACTTCCTGCTTTGACCTACTGCACATCTAGTCTGTTGTGGGGGGGGGGGGATGTGGGGGGCATCTGAATTATCTGTAGTGTATAGGTTGAGGGGGGGTCCACCCAGGGATGGCTACAAATAACACCTACACTGACATGAGAACCTTTTTCCACGTATGGAGTCAGCTATTACGAGGGAGCATAGCTTTAAATTAAGGGGTGGTAGGTATAGGACAGATGTTAGGGGTAGATTCTTTACTCAGCGAGTTGTGAGTTCATGGAATGCCCTGCTAGTAGCAGTGGTGGACTCTCTCTCTTTATGGGCATTTAAAAGGCATGTTTTACCTGTAAATGGAGAATCTTTAGTGACGATGTTAGCTACTCAAAGTATCTTTGCATTTCCTCTCCCATAATAAAATCTACATGAGTGGGTGGGTCTGTGTCAGCATCCCAAGGGATCCTACTGGATCGGCCATAAATTATTTCTGCTGCCGACAGTCCAGTGGTCGGGTGTGGGGTGATCCTCATGATGCAGGGTCAAAGGCAAGACCTTCAACCAGTTGGAGGTCTGTTTCAGACATTAACTTATTTTGGTTTCAAGAGTCCATTTGCCCTTTCCACTATTCCTGCCACCTGTGGGTGGTAAACACAATGGAATTGCTGCTCGCTACGCAGCACCTCAAATAGCTCATTGTGGATTTTCCCGACAAAATGGGGGCCATTGTCTGAACTAAACTGCAGAAGAACTCCAACTCCTTATGATCTTGGTCAAGAGTAATGTTGCTATCGTTGAGGCTTTATTATTGGTGGTTGTAAAGGCTTCAATCCATCTACTAAATACATCAACAAGACAATACTTATAGTAACGTACACACTGCAATTCAATGAAATCAAGCTGAATACACACATGGGCCATCAAGCAAGATGTTCTCCCTGTCACGCACCGCACCCTTAACAGGCATTATTTTGTTGACATTTTAGACATGATTTGACACACTTTTGGGTTGCTTTGGCCAGTCAGGGGTGCGAACAGGTACATGACACATTCCCTCCTTCCCAAGGTGGGTATCAGTATGAAGACAGTCCATAAGCATTGGGAATAAAACATCAGATATAGATACTTGGCCAGCTGAGATGATCCAGAGGCCTTTTGACGATGAGTGCAAACACCCATGCATCTTCCTTATTTGTTTTTCTAGGTCAGGGCATCCCCCTGTAAACACTGCAGTGTTTGAGGTAGGTGGTTGATTTAGCACCTGCCAGTTCCCAGAGGACACCATAGAACTTTTAGCTCCATCAGCTCTGGCACTGCCAATGTCCATATTGTTCATTACATGGGCAGCACATTTGATTATGGCCAATTGCTTGAGGAGGAGGATGGCTTTAAGGAGATTTTGGACATAGTGAGTTCTGAATAGATGTCCCTGAGGAGGTTAGAAATCCACATTTGACCATAGCTGGCCAAAGTTATGGGCCAGGCCAAAAGCAAACTGCGGGTGTGTACAGATTTTCCTGTAGCCAGGATACAAGCCAGTGTTAGAGCAAAGAGTTCTGCTTTGAGCAGATACTGGGGGATTGAAGGAGGCAGATTCCAAGGTGGCGAAGGGTCATGATTGTGTACCCTAAATGGGATACTCCTAAGAGCGATAGAGGAACTACCATCCACAAAGTGGGTAAAATCCGGTGCGGGTAATGGAGCATCTACAAGGTTTGGTCAAGGGCAAATTAAGTGGTTGCTCAAAAAGCAATCATTGGGTGTTCTGGGATCTCCTCTGAAGGGATACTCAGAAAGGTCACTGAGTTCACAGCTGAGCAGTAGAAGGTCAGAAGGGGGTCATTGAGAAGAGCTAACTCATAACAACTCAGACAAGCCTGATAAGGTGTTGGGTCTGATGGGAGGTCAGAAGGACTACAATAGCATGTGATGAATAGACAGGGTTTTTGGAGAGTAATATTGGAAGCAGCTGTTACAAGGGAGTAGATAGCCGGGAGGAGAATTTGTGAGCAGGGTGGGAGGCCCATAGCGATAGAGTGAAGGAGAGTTGAGTAATAGGCCACTGTCTATGCCTGTGGGTTTGGGGTTAAAACAGCAGTTACACAGTCCTCTAGAATAGTGGTATACAGCTGGAAGGGCCTGTCATACAATTATCTTCAGAGTGTTGGGGCCGTTCTTAATTCAGTGAAAGCTGACTTTTGTTCTTCATTTAGGGTGAAGGTGTTTGAGCCAAAGTGGTTAACTATTTGGAGTGTAACATTACATTAGGGAGCCACTGTCAGCAGTAGTTAACTAGGCCTAAGGCAGCACACATTTGCTTGGCGCTTGTGGGCAGGGGGGGTCACGAAAATGGGTGCAAAATGCTCCAGGGTCAATCGTCTATCAGAAACACTCAGCAAGGTTCCCAGGAATGTGACAGTGCTGGGTGCGCTAAATCTTGCTGGCTGGTATGATATATCCTGAAGGGGTCATGCCCGAAACGTCGATTCTCCTGCTCCTTGGATGCTGCCTGACCTGCTGCACTTTTCCAGTAATACATTTTCAGCTCTGATCTCCAACATCTGCAGCTCTCACTTTCTTCTGGTATGAGATATCCCCAACAATGGAGGGCGTTCAGGAGATGGTTGGTATCTGATGTGAGCAGATTCCAAAGGGCTAGCTAGGAGCAAGTCATCAACATATTGGACAATGGTGACGCTGCCCGAGAGCTGAAGCTCCGAAAGCTGCCAGTGCAATACCTGGGAGAATAAAAGTGGGCGAATGGACAAATCCCCGAGGGAAGCATGTCCAAGTGTACTGCTGACCTTTGAAGGAGTAATGGAAAATTATCCATTTACTGTGAAATTTAAAAGAGAATGATTTGCCTAAATTCAATGCAGTACTGAGCTTTGTAAACGATGCTTTGATGAAGGTTTGCAGTTAGCTTATCTCTGTTTGAATTCTGTAAACATTCAACTCGACCTTGTGGTAGTCAAACTCAGCGAAAGCTGAACAACTGTTATGTCTAGGACCGGGGGATGAGAGGATAACAACTCGAGTTTCCACCAGTCTTTGCCCTCGAGAGTCTGATAAGGAACGCTATAAGGCAAGCATCTGTATAATGTTCAGTACTCCTTGCATTGAGGCATCTGGCTTAGTGTAATGAGTCAATCCTGCAGGATTTAAAATAAAGATCCTTTCTTTGCTCTTGCTAATAATTGAGTCAAGTCAATTTAATTTCCATGACAGAAGGTAAAGAGAAAGAGAGAGAGAGAGAGAGAGTAAAGGCTGGATGATTGTATTGATCAGTCTGAGACCATGTCCTAATCACCATCCTGAGCATCCTGGCTTTGGGACAGGTAGAAGGAGGGTGTTGCAGGGTGATTGGCAGGGGACTAGAACACCTTGGAGGGACGTATCTATTAAGGTTGATATCCCTTCTATTGCTTCTGGTCTTAGGGGGTTCTGGGGGTATTGGAGGCAGTTTTGCCCTGGTATAATCTGGATCTTTATAGGGTCTACGGGGAAGTATCCGAGTTCATGTTCGAGGTCAACCAGAGATCAGGAAAGGGATCTTCCGAGGGGTGGTGTTGGGGTTGATGATGGCAGAGTGAGCCCACTAAGGTGAAAGGACTGGAATAAAATCAGTTAAATTCCCCTTGGTCAGTTGTTGGGGCACGTCAATGACACTGTTTACTGCAGCAGTCAGATCCCAGTGTGCTAGGAATCCCTTGGCCTTTGCTTTATAGCCCTTGTTCACAGACAAGGTGGTATGGAGAGAAACCAGACCTGGTTGATGACAGAGGTGGACAGGAATGTCCACTAACAGGACTGATCCTTCCTTACATTCAATGTGCCCATTATGGTGATAGTGACAATGGATCCCAGGAAGGGAACAAAGGTGGCTGCTAGCTCAGTGGAATCATAGCAAAGGGTTACATGGATCAGGGGCCTGCAGGGTTAGAGTAAAATCCTCTGGCCTCAAATTGACATCCCACCACTGGGGGGCACAACTGTTCCAAAATTGTCTCAGTGATATTACTTCTTTTTTTGTTTAGATTAGATTCCCTAAAGTATGGAAACAGGCCCTTCAGCCCAACAAGTCCACACCAACCCTCTGAAGAGTAACCCACCCAGACCCAGCTCCATCTGACTAATACACCTAACACTATGGACAATATAGCATGAAAAAGCACAGCAGGTCAGGCAGCATCCAGGGAACAGGAGAATCGATGTTTCGGGCATAAGCCTTTCTTCAGGAATGAAGAAGGGCTTATGTCCGAAACGTCGATTCTCCTGTTCCCTGGATGCTGCCTGACCTGCTGCGCTTTTCCAGCAACACATTTTCAGCTCTGATCTCCAGCATCTGCAGACCTCACTTTCTCCACAATATAGCATGGCCAATCCATTTGACCTGCACACCTTTGGATTGTGGGAGGAAACCGGAGTACCTGGAGGAAATCCACACAAACACTGGGAGAACGTGCAAACTCCACAGTCACCCAAGGTTGGAATTGAACCCAGGTCCCTGGCGCTGTGAGGCAGTGGTGCTAACCACTGAGCCACCGTGCCGCCCCAATGGTGGTGTCCTCATCAAGGCAGAGAATCTAGACTCAGGAAATACAACAAATCCCTTCCTGCCAGATTGATCCCTAATTCACTGGTTTGAGGAAATTGGACAGAACGGGTCTGGGGGCCAAACCGAACAGTTAGTGGTTCCGTCCGGGGTATGGTCTCTCCTGCCCGGTTAGACCACTGGAGGTTCATGAAGGTTGGTGAGAGCCTAAACCCGTGCCAGCACATACAGGAGGTTTCCAGTGTTGAAGCTGTGGCCCCGGTATCAATCATAAAGGGGATTTCAAAAGAGAAAATGCTGGAAAATCTCAGGTCTGGCAGTATCTGTAAGGAGAGAAAAGAGCTGACGTTTCGAGTCTAACTGACCCTTTGTCAAAGCTCTGACAACCAGCTTTGACAAAAGGTCAGTTAGACTCGAAATGTCAGCTCTTTTCTCTCCTTACAGATGCTGCCAGACCTGCTGAGATTTTCCAGCATTTTCTCTTTTGGTTTCAGATTCCAGCATCTGCAATAATTTGCTTTTATAAAGGGGATTTCCTTGCCCTCAATATTCAAGCAGACTATCAGTTCATCCTCAGGGTCCTTCGTCAATCTAGGGTAATTCAGAAGGGAGGGTAGTCAGGCTGAGAAAGGGTTGCTGGTAGAGAAAGGTTGTCTCCTGCTTTGGGGGTCTGCTTTGCTGCCAATGATTCCTGGCACAACCGAGCTGACTTTGGTGTTGCCAAACAGGGCAGACCACTATGGTTTTGGAAGTGACTTACTGTTGCAGAAAGGGAGCAAAAGGGGCATGGGTGACAGAGGTGCACTTGGCCCATTCGGGTGAGTGGTACACCCATAGCACCATCTGTTGACCCACCCTGGGGTATGACACTGGGCTTCCATATGATGGCACCTGAGAGAGTCAGGGTCTATAACAGGAGCAGAGTCCCTGTGATAGGGCTGACGAGGAGGACGCTGTACAATTTCATATTTGGCCTTAATCTGTATAGAGTCTTTTATGCTATACCAGTAGCAGATAAGTGCCCTTCTCATGTGTGGGCGGGTGTTGCCCGGCCAACCCAAATTGTTGGTCCTAACAGCGGTGACCACCTCTTCTGGAACACACTGCAACAGGAGGGCAATAAATGGAGATGAGGGATTTCCTGCATTTATGGCATTTGTGGAGCAAAACCCATTCCAGAAATTTGAACCCTCCTCCCCCTGCTTTGGGCTCTACTCTAATACTTTAGTTATATCCAGCAGTTGTTCTGCCCCCTATGTCTCTCAAAGAGGTTAGTCTGTTGCCCTGTCTAGGTTTTTGATAGAGTTCTGAAAGTGACCGGGTTGGTGAAACTTTCTGAAGTCTGGTTCTGGTCAGGGTGGGGACGGTCAATACTTGCAGGGGGCTGACGATCAGGTTGTGGAGGAGCAGACTGTGTTAGAGGATAGGGTGAGGGCAATGGTTGTTGGCCCTTGGACTGAGACGGAGGTGACTAAATGCTGGCAGAGGGATTAGGGTATATGGGGGGTCCCGTTGGGCAGAATTTGCCAATCCTCCTCCTGGACGGTGTCATTATTTCTAAACATTATTGGCAGATGAGACATGTCAGGAGATACCTCCATTTTGTTCCCACGCAAGGGTCCAGCTTGGAATTTCAACCCCGATTCCTTATTTTGCCTTCTTTCTCAGTTTCTCCTGTTTCTCTTTTGGCATCATAATCCTCACACTGACTCTACAGCACCTTCCCCAAGACTTAGTGATTCCCTCACGATCACACACTCTAACCCCTTGTTGAGATGGTGTGTTATTCTCCCAGCTGGCCTGTTTACATTTAATCGTTATTTCTTCAGCAGTCTTTCTCCACACAGATATTCAAGTTTGTCATTTAGTCCCAATGTTTCCAAATTGCCTTGTCTGCTTTTAAACATTAATGTCCCAAGTTCCTAACATTGGGCAAATTGCATTTCCCAATTTTTTATTTAAACATCTTAACAGGCCCCCTAACTGTTCCTCACTTTTTGGGGGTGGGGGGTCACCCCAGCATAACCGATGCAAAGGTGTTGCAACACCCGACTTCCCCAATATCTGTCAAATTTTAAAAGTCTCAACTTTCTAAACTTCTCTAAGTAAGAGTTCAGTGTCCTCAGTCTCCACACCCACTTCCAAGGTCCAGACCTTCACATGGGGGGTTTCCCATCTTCTAGGAGAAAGTGAGGACTGCAGATGCTGGAGATCAGAGCTGAAAATGTGTTGCTGGAAAGCGCAGCAGGTCAGGCAGCATCCAAGGAGCAGGAGAATTGACGTTTCTGGCATGAGCCCTTCTTCAGGAATGTTCCTGAAGAATTCCTTCTAATTCCTGAAGAAGGCTCATGCCCGAAACGTCGATTCTCCTGCTCCTTGGATGTTGCCTGACCTGCTGCGCTTTTCCAGCAACACATTTTCAGCTCGGGTTTCCCATCTTAACAACCGGAAAGAATTATAAGAGATAAGATTTATAATCATGTGGCAAGCAACAAGTTGATTTCAGATAGTCAACATGGTTTCGTCAAGGGCAGGTCGTGTCTCACAAACCTCAGAGTTTTTTTGAGGTGACCAAGCATATAGATGTGGGTAGGGCAGTTGCCGCGGTATACATGGATTTCAGTAAAGCCTTTGATAAGGTTCCACATGGTAGGCTGTTGGAGAAAATGCAGAGGCATGGAACTGAGGGTAATTTAGCAGTTTGGATTAGAAACTGGCTTTCTGAAAGAAGGCAGCGAGTGGTGGTTGATGCAAAATATTCAGCCTGGAGTCCAGTTACTATTGGTGTGCCACAAGGGTCTGTTTTGGGACCACTGCTGTTTGCCATTTTTATAAATGACTTAGACACAGGCAAAGGTGGATGGATTAGTAAATTTGCAGACGACACTAAAGTCGGTGGAGTCGTGGACAGTGTGGAAGAATGTTACAGATTGCGGGGGGACTTGGATAAACTGCAGAATTGGGCTGAGAGGTGGCAAATGGAGTTCAATGCAGCTAAATGTGAGGTGATGCACTTTGGGAAGAATAACAGGAAGGCAGAGTACTGGGTCGATGGAAAGATTCTTGGTAGTGTGGATGTGCAGAGGGATCTTGGAGTCCATGTACATAGATCCCTGAAAGTTGCCACCCAGGTGGATAGTGCTGTTAAGAAGGCATACGGTGTGTTAGCTTTCATTCGTAGAGGGATTGAGTTCTGGAGCCACAATATCATGCTGCAACTATACAAAACGCTGGTGCGGCCACACTTGGAATATTGTGTACAGTTCTGGTCCCCATATTTTGGGAAGGATGTGGAAGCATTGGAAAAGGTGCGGAGGTGTTTACCAGGATGTTGCCTGGTCTGGAGGGAAGGTCTTATGAGGAAAGGCTGAGAGACTTGGTTCTGTTCTCATTGGAAAGAAGAAGGCTGAGAGGGAACTTGATAGAGACATACAAAATGATCAGAGGATGAGATAGGGTAGACAGTGAAAGTCTTTTTCCTAGGATGATGACGACGACGTCAGTGCGTACGAGAGGGCATAACGACAAACTGATAGATTTAAGACAGATGTCAAAGGCAGGTTCTTTATGCAGAGAGTGGTAAGGGTGTGGAATGCACTACCTGCTAATGTAGTTAACTCAGTCGCATTAGGGAGATTTAAACCATCCTTAGATAAGCACATGGATGATGATGGGATAGTGTAGGGGGACGAGCTGAGAATAGTTCACAGGTCGGCGCAACATCGAGGGCTGAAGGGCCTGTTCTGCACTGTATTGTTCTATGTTCTAAGGCAGGGTGATTGAGACAGACAGTAGTTATCCTTTATCATATGTGCTATGTTCCAGAGCCTCAAATTCTGGTATTAAAGGACTCTAACCTCCCTTTGAGAACTTATAGTTGAGGACTCTAACCTTCCTGAGACAACTCACTGGTGTACAAGTGCGTACGTTCTCAGATTCCATCACTACAGAGTCCAAGGGAATGACTGAGTGATAGGTTTAGTGAGAGATCAAGGTAAATTTTACCTAGTGGGCCCATCATCTCCCGTTACTGTCTCGCAGACCATCACTTGCTCAAATCTGCCTTGAGGTTTCACATATATGTTTGAATTCCACTCTCATCGCCAAATGTTAGGTTCCTTTCTTGAGATTCTTACAAGCCAGCTTGTAAACAGCCACAATTTTATTCAGCAAGTATAAGCTTTTTTTGGAGAATCACTTAATACTCTTCACGAGGCTTGCTGAGCCATGTCAAAAGATGTCCTTCGATTAAGGGAACAGTCCTCCCTTTAAAACAGGATTTTACATCACAGTCAGTCATGAATGCAATACACCACCCACTGCCATTCCCCATAGTCACATGGCATCCTAAAACACGTGAAGTCATTTCTGGAAATAATCTAATGTGGTTAGATTATTCTTCAAGCAGTGCGTGATTAGGTTTTTCCTTAAACAACAGCATTTACAGAGTATTATTAAATTGTTGTATCGTGCCTGCAAGACAGGAAACACACCCCCCGGAGATCAAATTTCTTAATGTCAGCAGAACAAATTAAGCTTGAACATCTTAGTGGGGCAAGGTTGGATGTGAACCTCCTGTCTACTTCTTCTCCATAACAACTCCAACAACTTCAATTAACTAAAGTGGGCTGATTTGGGCATCCCAAGTTTCTGGGGCTCAGGGAGAACCCCTCCATGATACTGTAGGTCTCTATGTTCAGAAAATGGCTCAAAAGACTAATATCAAAAAACATCCAAAATACTCCTTAAGCAAAGACAGGAAAGAAAATGCAGACATGGAGACTCAGACTCTGACCCATTAAGACCAGGCCTGAGTGCAACTGACCCTACATACTAATATTTATAAATGACATGGATGAGGAGGTTGAGGGTTGAGGGTTGGGTTAGTAAATGTGCAGATGACAAAGGTTCGAGGTGCCAATGATAGTATAGAGGGCTACTGCAGGCTGCAGCGTGACAAACAGGATGCAGAGCTGGGCTGAGAAATGGCAGATGGAGTTCAACCTGGATAAATACGAAGTGACGCATTTTGGAAGGTTGAATTTGAATGTTGAAGATAGGATTAAAGACAGGATTCTTGGCAATGTGGAGGATCAGAGGGATCTTGGTGTTCAAGTACACAGATCCCTCAAAGTTGCCACCCAAGTGGATAGGGTTGTTAAGAAAGCATATGGCGATTTGGCTTTCATTAACAGGATGGGCGCACGGTGGCAAAGTGGTTAGCACTGCTACCTCACGGTGCCAGAGACCCGGGTTCAATTCCTGCCTCAGGCGACTGACTGTGTGGAGTTTGCACACTCTCCCCGTGTCTGCGTGGGTTTCCTCCAGGTGCTCCAATTTCCTCCCACAGTTCAAAAATGTGCAGGTTAGGTGAATTGGCCAGGCTAAACTGCCCGTAGTGTTAGGTGAAGGGGAAAATGTAAGGGAATGGGTCTGGGCGGGTTACGCTTCGACGGGTTGGTGTGGACTTGTTGGGCCAAAGGCCTGTTTCCATACTGTAAGTAATCTAATCTAATATAAAACAGGAAGATTGAGTTTAAGAACCGCGAGGTTTTGCTGCAGCTCTACAAGTCTCTGGTGAGACCACACTTGGAATATTCTGTCCAGTTCTGATCGCCCGACTACTGGAAAGATACAGAGGCTTTGGAGAGGGTGCAAAGAAGATTTACCAGGATGCTGCCTGGACTGGAGGGCTTGCCTTTTGAAGAGAGGTTTGACTAAGCTCGGACTTTTCTCTCTGGAGAGAAGGAGGAAGAGAGGAGACCTGATCGAGTTGCACAAGATAATGAAAGGCATGGATA
Source organism: Chiloscyllium plagiosum (assembly GCF_037043375.1). Lineage (NCBI taxonomy): Eukaryota > Metazoa > Chordata > Chondrichthyes > Orectolobiformes > Hemiscylliidae > Chiloscyllium > Chiloscyllium plagiosum. The sequence goes on from NW_028270140.1 coordinate 156,611,781, forward strand.
GAATCAATAGCCAGAGACTTTTCCCCAGGGCAGGATTGACTGGCACGAGTGGTCATAGTTTTTAAGATATTGGGAGAAAGGTATAGACCAGATGTCAGAGGAGGGTTCTTCACACAGAATTATGAATGCATGGAATGCATTGCCAGCGGTAGTGGTGGAAGCTGAGTCACTGGGGACATTCAAGTGACTGCTGGACATGCGCATTAGGATTATCCTCAGCACAACATTGTGGGCCAAAGGGCCTGTTCTGTGCTGTACTTTATGTTCTATTTCTATGTTAGGAAAAAAAGGTAGTGCGCTTCCTGCGAGATACTCACCACTCCAAGAAATTAACCTGGGTGAATCAGTTGTAAAAAACTGAATCAGAGTCACCTTACAGTCATTTTCAAAAGGGGAGCTAACTTCTTGGATCTCCATTTCCCACTGTAGATCCTTTAGTGTGGTAGGTGTGTCAACAACCCAGCACCAGGTGGTTTGCTCCATTACTCTGCCCATTGGGAGATGTGACACTTATCAAATAACTATATACTTCACGGGCTGGATTGCAGCAAACAAGCTTCTTTTAAAATAGTCTTCAACTTCTGTTCCATCGACAAAGTGCACTTTTTTGTTTGGGGGCAAGGGGTGGTCAGAGGAAGGTGGGAGAGAAATTTTTAAATAGTCTTGGGCCACAAATCATTGCCCTGCTGCAGTGGGGATGCAGACTTCACCACCAAGAACTGGTCTCAGCAGATGACATTATACTGGACAACACCACTGATCCCAACCAGTTCTACATGGTAGGCAAAAGTGGGTACTGTAGATGCTGGAGATTAGAGTGATGCTGAAAAAGCACAGGTCAGGCAGCATCTGAGGAGCAAGAAAATCAACATTTCGGGCAAAAGTCCTTCATCAGTCCTACAAGGTTAAGAGTTAGAGAAGCCATTTTAATATCTCAGATCTGATCGAATTTTCTCAGTGGGACTGGGCCCTGGTTGCCCTGTCAACCACCTTTTTATTCTTTAATAGAAAAGGGTTTTTTAAAGGGTGGATCACATACGTGGGACTTAGAATTGGGATCAGATTTCTCTATAATCACCACAGATTATAAATTTACTTGGCCTTGGTCGCCACTTCTGGGGGAACAGCTGTTGTATTGCAGTTGTTGCTGAGATTCGGCAGGGTTGCTTCAGGAGGGTTGTCAGGCACAATCTACATTTGCAGCTGAGCAGAAACTTGCTCATCTTCAAACCCTGTTCCAGACACTATATTCTGAGTGATTTATCCCCACTGCCAGGTGCACAGCCTCAGCTATTATACTATCCACTGGCTATTTTAGTGCTTTGGATACTCAAGGAGTTGTTGAAAATATTTACCATGACTTGTTAAGCATTTCAAGAGCGCATCCTAGTTTTGGATAAGTGGTAGGAGAAAACAAAATTAAGTGGCTTTGACTCAGACAATGCAGAACAAAAAGGAATAACGAGGAATGTCTTGCAATCATCAAAAACCAGCTGGACATGAGTAGTGCCCCTTTTTGTTAGGCACAAATCCTCATTCCCAATATTATTCTATGGCAACATGCATAAAGTTGGGAAAGCACCTCTGGGGTAATTTCAGGCATTCTTTCAATGTGCAATGCTAATCTTTTAAGAACTGGAGGAAAGCTAAATGTGACAGCATATATACACCTGATAGCAGATGATGACACATCCTTCCCAGATCGTCTCAATGCCTTCTCTGCTCACATTAAGCAGAATTTCAGTGGAGAGTTAATACCTATTCTGACAACTCCTGATGAACCTATCCCAGTCACTGCATCAGAAGTCAGATCAATTTTCCTTTGTGCAAATCCAAGAAAGCGATGGGACCAGACGGTGTACCAGGCCGTGCACTCAGCATGTGCAGATTAACTGACAGAAGTCTTCTCGGACATCTTCAATCTCTCCTTGCAGCAGGCCACTGCCCCTACCTGTTTACAACAGGGCTAACATCATCCCTGTGCCTAAGGTGGCTCATACAGCATGTCTCAATGACTACCACCCAGTAGTCCTAACTTTAGTGGTCATGAAGTGCTTTGAAAGGCTAGTCATGGCATTAATGAACTCCAGCCTCCCCCACTACTCTTGACCCACTCCAAATTTGTCTGTCGGACCAATGGATCCGCATCAGATGCCAAATCACCTGCCCTTAAATCCTCCCTCATATCAAGAACAGTTATGTAAGAATCCTACTCATTGACTACAGTTCAGCCTTCAACACTATTAACCCCTCGAGACCGATTACTTGAGTGATCTCGGACTTAGCCCCACTTTCTGCAACTGGATCCTCCGTGGCCAGTGAGTCAGGAAACTAATCAGTAAGGTTGGGGACAATATTTCATCCTAACACTCAGCACTGGAGAAGGTATAGAAGCCTGAACACATGCACCAACCAGTTTTGAAACATTTTCTACCCTACTGTTAGAATACTGAATGGACTCAAACTCTTAACATTTGCCTGTACCTGTGTTTTTGCCGGTTTACCTATTATTTACTTATCAATGCTCCTTAACTCTGATCTGCCTGTATTGCTCGCAAGACAAAGCTTTTCACTGTGCCTTGGTATACTTGACAATAAATTCAACTGCTTCGTCTCTTGCTCCCCAAGAATCCAGTTTTGTGGTAAATGGTCCTAAAAAGTCTGGACTACAAATCAATTGCAGAGGTGCACTGGAGCTACATCAAATCCAAATCTTGTTTGCCAGTGGAAATGAAGTGTTACAGCCTTTGCTAGTACTACTGTCCTATTGGTGATAGAAGCATGTCTCAACAGGATGTGGTCAGTTGATTCTCTCTCCTGCCCTGGCCATAATATATTTAGCAAGGAACACCCCAAAAATAGACAGTGGCTTGAAAAACCACAAAACACATTACTTTATCTATTCTCAAAGTCCCGTTGGAATAGCCCCATCTCTAGTTGATTTCCACCATTGAAATGGATTAGAAGAAAATACCATTGGAGGATGAAATTTGAATTTGCAACTCTTCAAAATACAAGGATCAATTCTCAGTCCCCAGGGTCTCTTACTAGAAAGCTTTGATCAATATAAACAGATGGTAGGCTCAAATTTCAGCCTCATATGCTTGTCACTTGCTTCGCTCATGGGTTTCCTTAGTGTTAGGAAACAAGCATCCCATCTGATGACATCTGGAGTAAGGGCTAATGCCATTGCTCTCAAACCCTAGACTTGATCCGTATAAAATGCAGAGAAGCTTTCTCAGATGGCTTTTTTCCCCCTCTACAAGCAACAGTCATCGTAAGCTTGAAGAAAAATTCCACTGCCATGGACATTTTGGTGTATCATCAAGTGATTGAAACAAAGTAGAACACTGCTGAATGGTTATGGTCGGAAATCATCATAAAACACCAGGTTACAATCCAACCTGACAAAAAGAGCAGCATTCTAAAAGCTTGTGATTTCAAATAAACCTATTGGGACTATAACCTAATGTCATGTGACTTCTGACCTAATCTACCCCAATCCAGCACCAGCACCTCCACTTCACTCTACGGTTACAACAGACAGACCACCTGAAGTGCATTTGACATTTGTACTTTAAGCTCAGTTTTTTTAACAAACAGTAAAATTGTGTAAATGCAATATCTTACTCAAGGGACTGAAATTTAGTGAGATTGAACAAGCCAGGCTGTTTTTCTTTACAGGGAGAAAGTGAAGACTGCAGATGCTGGAGACCAGAGTTAAAAAATGTGGTGCTGGAAAACCACAGCAGGCCAGGAAGCATCTGAGGAGCAGGAGAATCGACCTTTCGGGCACAAGCCCTTCTTCAGGCTTCCCTGGCCCCCAACACCTTATCTTCACCATGGACATCCAGTCCCTATACACCTCCATCCCCCATCACGAAGGCCTCCAAGTCCTCCGCTTCTTCCTCTCCCGCCGACCCAACCAGTAGCCTTCCACGGACACCCTCCTTCGACTGACTGAACTAATCCTCACTCTTAACAACTTCTCCTTCCAATCCTCCCACTTCCTCCAAACCAAAGGAGTAGCCACGGGCACCCGCATGGGCCCCAGCTATGCCTGCCTCTTCGTCGGATATGTGGAACAGTCCATCTTCCGCAGCTACACTGGCACCACCCCCCTTTTCCTCCGTTACATCGATGATTGTATTGGCGCTACCTCATGCTTCCACAAGGAGGTTGAACAGTTCATCCACTTTACTAACATCCCGACATCAAATTTACCTGGACCGTCTCAGACTCCTCCCTCCCCTTCCTAGACCTCTCCATTTCTATCTCGGGCGACCGACTCAACACAGACATTTACTACAAACTGACCGACTCCCACAGCTACCTAGATTACACCTCCTCCCACCCTGCCCCCTGTAAAAAACGCCATCCCATATTCCCAATTCCTTCGCCTCCGCCTCCGCCACATCTGCTCCCAGGAGGACCAGTTCCAATACCGTACAACCCAGATGGCCTCCTTCTTCAAAGACCGCAATTTCCTCTCCGACGTGGTCGACGATGCCCTCCACCGCATCTCCTCGACTGCCCGCTCCTCCGCCCTTGAGCCCCGCCCCTCCAACCGCCACCAGGACAGAACCCCACTGGTCCGCACCTTCCACCCCACCAACCTCCAGATACATCGTATCATCCTCCGTCATTTCTGCCACCTCCAAACGGACCCCACCACCAGCGATATATTTCACTCCCCTCCCCTATCAGCGTTCCGGAGAGACCATTCCCTTGTCAGGTCCACACCCCCCACCAACTGAACCTCCACTCCCAGCACCTTCCCCTGCAACCGCAAGAAGTGCAAAACTTGCAACCACACTTCCCACATCACCTCCCTCCAAGGCCCCAATGGATCCTTCCATATCCATCGCAAATTTACCTGCACCTCCACACACATCATTTACTGTATCTGCTGCACCCAATGTGGTGTCCTCTACATTGGGGAGACAGACCGCCTACTTGCTGAACGTTTCAGGGAACACCTCTGGGACACCCGCACCAACCAACCCAACTGCCCCGTGGCTGAACACTTTAACTCCCCCTCCCACTCTGACAAGGACATGCAGATCCTTGACCTCCTCCATCGCCAGACCCTGGCCACACGACGCCTGGAGGAAGAGCGCCTCATCTTCCGCCTAGGAGCCCTCCAACCACACGGGATCAATGTAGATTTCTCCAGCTTCCCCTCCCCCCACCTTATCTCAGTCCCACCCCACCCCCAGAATTCAGCACCACCCTCTTGACCTGCAATCTTCTTCCCGACTTCTCTGCCCCCACCTCCTCTCCAGCCTATCACCCTCACCTCCCTCCACCTATCGTATTCCCAGCGCCCCTCCCCCAAATTCCCTCCCCCCTACCTTTTATCTCAGCCCGCTTGGCACACCAGCCTCATTCCTGAAGAAGGGAATATGCCCGAAACGTCGATTCTCCTGTGCCTTGGATGCTGCCTGCCCTGTGTTTTTCCAGCACCACATTTTTCAACTCTGATTTTCTTTACAGCATAGAAGACTGAAGGGGAATCTTAGAAGTCTATGAAAGGCATGGATATGGTGAATGCAGTCTTTTTCACCAGAGTTGGGGAAACCAAGAATTAGAGGTCATCAGTTTAAGGTAAGGTGAAAGAATAAATGGGAATCAGAGGGGAAATTTCTTTTCAGACAGAGGGTGGTACACATATAGAATGTGCTGCCAGCCAAAGTGGTGGACATTAACATTTAAAAAGATATTTGACAAATACGTGGATAAGAAAGATTTAGAAGGATATGGGCTAACTGCAGGTAAACGGGGTTAGCGTGGACTGACATTTTGGTCAGCATGAACCAGTTTGGACCAAAGGGCATCTCTGTGCTGTAGTCTGACCCAAACCCAGGAAAGGAGACAAAAAATTAAAGTTGGTGCAGGGGTTTAAAAAAAGAATAGATTGCTCAAACCTGGACAGAAGGGAGGGTTAGCAGCTTAAATAAATACATTTCTTGTTACTCACAAACATGTCACAAGATTGTTGCTAATTGATGCATAGGATTGTGGTACTAGTGTAATGGAACTCTCTATGCTTTAGAGAAGTACACTCCAACAGTTGATGTGCAACACCATCCAGGACTACATAAATTGTTATAGCATGCACTTCAAGTGATGCAGTACAGACTTTTCCAGCATTTGTATTATGCATTGCAGGTCAGAGTATAATTCACAGACCACTTGGGTATCCATCCAGGACTACATAAATTGTTATAGCATGCACTTCAAGTGATGCAGTACAGACTTTTCCAGCATTTGTATTATGCATTGCAGGTCAGAGTATAATTCACAGACCACTTGGGTATCCAAAACACAAACGGAGTTGCCCAAACTTTTTACCAGAACCATTTCAGAGGGTATCCCCAGTTGTCATATATACCTCTTCGGATAAGTGGAATGAGACAAAACCTTTGGAGTGACTTTGATTCAGACTCAAAGTGGATTATGAAGGAACATCTTGCTAGAGTCACAAACCAGCTGAACATGAGCAGTGTCCCTTTGTCAACCAGAGGTCTTTGTGGGCAATATGCAAAGATGGCAAGGTAACCCATAATTCCCTGAAGGGCTTTTGCCCGGAAACGTTGACTTTCCTACTCCTCGGATGTTGCCTGACCTGCTGTGCTTTTCCAGCACCACTACTCTCGCAACCCATACTTGTCAATTCATAAACTGACACCAGACCCATAGCAAAGTGATTTGACAATTTTCCAGAGGGCAGTTAAGAGTGGGTAATAAATGCTAGCCTGGCCAATGACATCTACAGCCCATGAATGAATTTTAATAAGGGCTAAATGTGTATGCGATCAATTCTACTTTATTGGCACCTACATAATTTTTCATTCCCACTCCTCTAGTTATTCAGACATTGGAGAAGGTGAAAACTGGGTCCTAGGTCATCCATTTGTTCTGGTGTTTTTGAAAGATCGGGAGAAACAAATTCAAGAAAGACTACACTATGATGATTTCCAGCATTGTTACAACTAAAACAATCACTGTATTGGAAGAAATCCTTCTAGAGATATTTTGGTAGTCTTATTGGGATGGCTAGAGTGGCCACCATCCTTGTCTATTGCTTAGATTTTTGAATGCATTTCTGTCCTCAAGTCTTGTTACATTGATGCCTGCAATGGGTCTGAATCACGAGAGAATGCATTGCAAACACCACCTTAAAACCAGTATCCACTGGGGGTCAGATGAGAGAGAGAGAGACTGCTTTTCATACAAGTGGTAGAAATACATTGAAGCTCATCTCAACCAAGACACTTGTGACATCTTTGTCTCTTCTATGCAGTATTGGGTGGTCAGCCTTTTTTATGCTGTCCCCTTAGTTTGTTACTGCCTACTTCCAAGCTGGAATCTGTGGAACCTTATCCATGGAATGTTTCTGGCAAGGTCAGCATTTAAGATTTTTTCTCCTATCTCCCCTTACACTTGTGTTGCATGAATTGTTAATCTATGTCAGAGGACAGTCAACCACATTGCTGTGAACACACAGACCAGACCAAATAAAGCCATGCCCTCTTTTAAAAAGGGTCATTGGTGAACCAGATGGGTCTTTTCATTTAAAAATGAAGCATTCAGGACATCATTGAGGATTAACTTGCAATTTCCACCAGCTGCCATGGTCATGTTTGAACCAGTGTCCCCAGACAAAAACCTTGAGCTACATTAATGTCTAAATTCCACCTCGACTAATGAACCAAATCCTGCAACTTATTCTAAAAGTGAAAGACTTAACAGCAATCTAAGTTTGTTCAATGTATCTTTTCAGATGCATGACACGAATCTTTTCCTATAGACTGTGTCTTATGATTCTGCTCCATAACTACCTAATGAAGGAGCAGCATCCAAAAGCTGCAACTACTAATAAGTCTGTTGGGCTATAAACCTCGTGTTGTCTGATTTGTAATCAGTCCAGCTGCCACGATAACAAGATTGAATAGGCAAACATTATCTTATGTACCTCACTTTAAAACCCCAGATTTTCTTAATATAACTAGGACAGAATAATAAACTCCCCCCCCCCACTTCCAGCCCCCAAACTCCCCCCCCCCCCAATTCCAGCCCCCAAACTCCCCCCCCCCAATTCCAGCCCCCAAACTCCCCCCCCACTTCCAGCCCCCAAACTCCCCCCCCACTTCCAGCCACCAAACTCCACCCCCCCCACACCTCCAGCCCCCAAACTCACCCCCACACCTCCAGACGCCAAACTCGCCCCCACCCCCAAACTCCCCCCCCACACCTCCAGCCCCCAAACTCCCTCCCCCCAACTCCAGCCCCCAAACTCCCCCCCCCACACCCCCAACCCCAAATTCCCCCCCACCCCCAAACTCCCCCCCCCACACACCTCCAGCCCCAAACTCCCCCCCCCACACCTCCAGCCCCCAAACACCCCCCCACACCTCCAGCCCCCAAACTCCCCCCCCCACACCTCCAGCCCCCAAACTCCCCCCCCCACACCTCCAGCCCCCAAACTCCCCCCCCACACCTCCAGCCCCCAAACTCCCCCCCCACACCTCCAGCCCCCAAACTCCCCCCCCACACCTCCAGCCCCCAAACTCCCCCCCCCCACACCTCCAGCCCCCAAACTCCCCCCCCCCCACACCTCCAGCCCCCAAACTCCCCCCCCCCACACCTCCAGCCCCCAAACTCCCCCCCACCCCCAAACTCCCCCCCCACCCCCAACCTACCCCCCACACCTCCAGCCCCCAAACTCCCACCCCCACACCTCCAGCCCCCAAACTACCCCCCACACCTCCAGCCCCCAAATTCCCCACAACACCTCCAGCCCCCAAACTCCCCCCCTCCCCCAAACTACCCCCCACACCTCCAGCCCCCAAACTCCCCCCCCAACTCCAGACCCCAAACTCCCCCCACCCCCAAACTCCCCCCCACATCTCCAGCCCCCAAACTCCCCCCCCAACTCCAGCCCCCAAACTCCCCCCAACTCCCCTCCCACCCCCAAACTCCCCCCCCCAACCCCATCCCCCAAATTCCCCCCCACCCCCAAACTCCCCCCCCCACCTCCAGCCCCAAACTCCTCCCCACACCCCCAACCCCCAAACTCCCCCCCCCCCAATTCCAGCCCCCAAACTCTCCCCCAATTCCAGCCCCCAAACTCCCCCCCCACTTCCAGCCCCCAAACTCCCCCCCCACCTCCAGCCCCCAAACTCCCCCCCCCCACTTCCAGCCCCCAAACTCCCCCCCCCACTTCCAGCCCCCAAACTCCCCCCCCCACTTCCAGCCCCCAAACTCCCCCCCCCACTTCCAGCCCCCAAACTCCCCCCCCACTTCCAGCCCCCAAACTCCCCCCCCCACTTCCAGCCCCCAAACTCTCCCCCCACTTCCAGCCCCCAAACTCTCCCCCCACTTCCAGCCCCCAAACTCTCCCCCAATTCCAGCCCCAAAACTCCCCCCCACTTCCAGCCCCCAAACTCTCCCACTTCCAGCCCCCAAACTCTCCCCCAATTCCAGCCCCCAAACTCTCCCCCAATTCCAGCCCCCAAACTGCCCCCCCAATTCCAGCCCCCAAACTCTCCCACTTCCAGCACCCAAACTCTCCCCCAATTCCAGCCCCCAAACTCTCCCCCAATTCCAGCCCCCAAACTGCCCCCCCACTTCCAGCCCCCAAACTCCCCCCCCCACTTCCACCCCCCAAACTCCCCCCCACTTCCACCCCCCAAACTCCCCCCCACACATCCAGTCCCCAAACTCCACCCCACACCTCCAGCCCCCAAACTCCACCCCACACCTCCAGCCCCCAAACTCCACCCCACACCTCCAGCCCCCAAACTCCACCCCCCTCACACCTCCAGCCCCCAAACTCCCCCCCACACCTCCAGACGCCAAACTCCCCCCCCACCCCCAAACTACCCCCCCACCCCCAAACTCCCCCCCCACACCTCCAGCCCCCAAACTTCCCCCCCCAACTCCAGCCCCCAAACTCCCCCCCACCCCCAACTCCCCTCCCACCACAAACTCCCCGCCCCACACCCCCATCCCCCAAATTCCTCCCCACCCCCAAACTCCCCCCCCACACCTCCAGCCCCAAACTCCCCCCCCCACACCTCCAGCCCCCAAACTCCCACCCCACACCTCCAGCCCCCAAACTCCACCCCACACCTCCAGCCCCCAAACTCCCCCCCACACCTCCAGACGCCAAACTCCCCCCCACCCCCAAACTCCCCCCCCACCCCCAAACTCCCCCCCCACACCTCCAGCCCCCAAACTCCCCCCCCCAACTCCAGCCCCCAAACTCCCCCCCACCCCCAACTCCCCTCCCACCGCAAACTCCCCGCCCCACACCCCCATCCCCCAAATTCCTCCCCACCCCCAAACTCCCCCCCCCCCACACCTCCAGCCCCAAACTCCCCCCCCCCACACCTCCAGCCCCCAAACTCCCCCCCCACACCTCCAGCCCCCAAACTCCACCCCACACCTCCAGCCCCCAAACTCCCCCCCCACACCTCCAGCCCCCAAACTCCACCCCACACCTCCAGCCCCCAAACTCCACCCCCCTCACACCTCCAGCCCCCAAACTCCCCCCCACACCTCCAGACGCCAAACTCCCCCCCCACCCCCAAACTCCCCCCCCACACCTCCAGCCCCCAAACTCCCCCCACCAACTCCAGCCCCCAAACTCCGCCCCACCCGCAACTCCCCTCCCACCGCAAACTCCCCGCCCCACACCCCCATCCCCCAAATTCCTCCCCACCCCCAAACTCCCCCCCCCACACCTCCAGCCCCAAACTCCACCCCCCCACATCTCCAGCCCCCAAACTCCACCCCCCCACACCTCCAGCCCCCAAACTCCACCCCCCCCACACCTCCAGCCCCCAAACTCCACCCCCCCCACACCTCCAGCCCCCAAACTCCACCCCCCCCACACCTCCAGCCCCCAAACTCCCCCCCACACCTCCAGACGCCAAACTCCCCCCCACCCCCAAACTCCCCCGCCCACACCTCCAGCCCCCAAACTCCCCCCCACCCCCAACTCCCCTCCGACCGCAAACTCCCCGCCCCACACCCCCATCCCCCAAATTCCTCCCCACCCCCAAACTCCCCCCCCCACACCTCCAGACCCCAAACTCCCCCCCCACACCTCCAGACCCCAAACTCCCCCCCCCCCAATTCCAGCCCCCAAACTCCCCCCCCACTTCCAGCCCCCAAACTCCCCCCCCCCCCACTTCCAGCCCCCAAACTCTCCCCCCCCCACTTCCAGCCCCCAAACTCCCCCCCACACCTCCAGCCCCAAACTCCCCCCCACACCTCCAGACGCCAAACTCCCCCCACCTCCAGACGCCAAACTCCCCCCCACCCCCAAACTCCCCCCCACCCCCAAACTCCCCCCCCACACCTCCAGCCCCCAAACTGCCCCCCCCCAACTTCAGCCCCCAAACTCCCCCCCCCCACACCTCCAGCCCCAAACTCCCCCCCCACATCTCCAGACCCCAAACTCCCCCCCCACACATCCAGACCCAAACTCCCCCCCCCACTTCCAGACCCAAACTCCCCCCCCCCACTTCCAGACCCAAACTCCCCCCCCCCACTTCCAGACCCAAACTCCCCCCCACCCCTCCAGCCCCCAAACTCCCCCCACCCCCAAACTCCACCCCACCCCCAAACTCCCCCCCACCCCCCAAACTCCCACCCCACCCCCCAAACTCCCCCCCACCCCTCCAGCCCCCAAACTCCCCCCACCCCCAAACTCCTCCCCACCCCTCCAGCCCCCAAACTCCCCCCCACCCCATCAGCCCCCAAACTCCCCCCACTCCCAAACTCCCCCCCACCCCTCCAGCCCCCAAACTCCCCCCACCCCCAAACTCCCCCCCACACCTCCAGCCCCAAAACTCCCCCCCACACCTCCAGACGCCAAACTCCCCCCCCACACCTCCAGCCCCCAAACTCCCCCCCCCCAACTCCAGCCCCCAAACTCCCCCCCACCCCAAACACCCCTCCCACCGCAAACTCCCCGCCCCACACCCCCAAACTCCCCCCCCCCACACCTCCAGCCCCAAACTCCCCCCCCCACACCTCCAGCCCCCAAACTCCCCCCCCCAACTCCAGCCCCCAAACTCCCCCCCACCCCAAACACCCCTCCCACCGCAAACTCCCCGCCCCACACCCCCAAACTCCCCCCCCCACACCTCCAGCCCCAAACTCCCCCCCCCACACCTCCAGCCCCCAAACTCCCCCCCCACACCTCCAGCCCCCAAACTCCCCCCCCACACCTCCAGCCCCCAAACTCCCCCGCCACACCTCCAGCCCCCAAACTCCCCCGCCACACCTCCAGCCCCCAAACTCCCCCCCCACACCTCCAGCCCCCAAACTCCCCCCCCCACACCTCCAGCCCCCAAACTCCCCCCCCACACCTCCAGACCCAAACTCCCCCCCCCCAATTCCAGCCCCCAAACTCCCCCCCCCACTTCCAGCCCCCAAACTCCCCCCCCCCCACTTCCAGCCCCCAAACTCCCCCCCCCCACTTCCAGCCCCCAAACTCCCCCCCCCACTTCCAGCCCCCAACCCCCCCCCCCCACTTCCAGCCCCCAAACTCCCCCCCACACCTCCAGCCCCCAAACTCCCCCCCCCCACTTCCAGCCCCCAAACTCCCCCCCCACTTCCAGCCCCCAAACTCCCCCCCCACTTCCAGCCCCCAACCCCCCCCCCCACCTCCAGACGCCAAACTCCCCCCCACACCTCCAGCCCCCAAACTCCCCCCCCACCCCCAAACTCCCCCCCACACCTCCAGACGCCAAACTCCCCCCCTCCCCCAAACTCCCCCCCCACACCTCCAGACGCCAAACTCCCCCCCACCCCCAAACTCCCCCCCCACACCTCCAGCCCCCAAACTCCCCCCCCCACTTCCAGCCCCCAAACTCCCCCCCCCCAATTCCAGCCCCCAAACTCCCCCCCCACTTCCAGCCCCCAAACTCCCCCCCCACCCCCCCAAACTCCCCCCGCCCCTCCACCCCCCAAACTCCCCCCGCCCCTCCACCCCCCAAACTCCCCCCGCCCCCCAGACTCCCTCCAGCCCCCAAACTCCCCCCCACCCCTCCAGCCCCCAGACTCCCCCCGCCCCTCCAGCCCCCAAACTCCCCCCGCCCCTCCAGCCCCCAAACTCCCCCCAAACTCCAGCCCCAGCCCCTCCAGCGCCGTTCCCGTCTTTTTCTGGCGGCCACACGCCGCCTTTCCCCAGGCCCCACCCTCTTTGTTTAATTTAATCTCTACTTTTTAAATCTCTCTGTCTCCCGCACGGGGCCGTCTCTGGGGAACGGGCGTCACCGGCCGCGCCTTAAATACCCGCCGCCGGTTCGTGGCGGGAGTTGCCATGGAGACGGGATCTGACGGTTGGTCTTGGCGCTAAAATTAAAGTCGCGAGCGCTCGGGTGATCAATGGGAGGCCATAGAGGAGACAAGGGTGAGTACTCAGAGAGTCAGGGAGAGAATAAAGCACCAACCAGAAACGTGGGGCCCACGGGAAGAAAATTAATTGGAAAAGCGATGCCCAGCACTTGTAATGTCAGGGAGGCTGTGGGACATTTCAATGTTAACCACCAAGAATGGCTTGGCAGCAACACCACTTACTGAGCTGACCCTAAGGCACATAGCTTCCTCCTGCCTGGGTCTGCACAAGTGAGAAGGAATGAACAACTTGGAAAAAAATGTACTTGACTTCATCCTAACAATGATCATTCTACAATCCTTGTGGAGACAAAGTTGCAACACCACATTGAGAATATCTTTCATCCTATTGCACAGCATTATCACATTGCTAAATGCAATAGATTTCTGACAGATCTTGCAACTCAATTCTGGGCATCCATGAGGTGCTGTTGGCCATCAATCAAATTGTGCCCTAAGGCAATCTGTAATTGCATGGCCCAGCATACTCATCAAGTCAAGAGATCGAACAATTAAGAGGTTCAATGGAGCAACACTGGGTACACCTACAAATGATGTGTCAGCATAATGAAGTGACAAAATACAGTTAATTGCGAAACAGCAGATAGTCATACAGATATACAGTATGGAAACAGACCCTTCAGTCTAATTTACACACGCCAACCAAATATCCTAATCTAATCTAGTCCCATTTACCAGTACTTGCCCATATCCCTCTAAACCCTTTCTGTTCATATACCTTTTGAATGTCATTGTATCAGCCTCCACTACTTCCTCTGGCAGCTCATTCCATGCACACAACACCCTGTGTGTGAAAAAATTGCCCCTTATACCCCTTTTAAATCTTTCCCCTCTCACCTTAAACCTCACCCTCTGGTTCTGGACCCACCCTGGGGAAAAGACCATATCGATTTACTCTTTCCAAGTCCCTCATGGTTTTATAAGGGCACCCCTCAGCCTCTGACACTCCAGGGAAAACAGTCCCAGCCTATTCAGCCTTTCCCTGTAGCTCAAACCCTGCAATCCTAGCAACAACCTGACTGTGTGGAGTGTGGGTGGCATGGTGGGTGGCACGGTGGCATAGTGGTTAGCACTGCTGCCTCACAGCGCCTGAGACCTGGGTTCAATTCCTGCCTCAGGCGACTGACTGTGTGGAGTTTGCACGTTCTCCCCGTGTCTGTGTGGGTTTCCTCCGGGTGCTCCGGTTTCCTCCCACAGTCCAAAGATGTGCAGGGTCAGGTGAATTGGCCATGCTAAATTGCCCGTAGTGTTAGGTAAGGGGTAAATGTAGGGGTATGGGTGGGTTTCGCTTCGGTGGGTCGGTGTGGACTTGTTGGGCCAAAGGGCCTGTTTCCACACTGTAATATAATCTGATCTAATGTAATCTAATCTAAATGTTTTCTGAACCCTTTCAAGTTTCACAACATCCTTCTGATAGGAGGGAGACCAGAATTGCACACAATGATAGATAGGGCCAAGTGATTTCGCAACCAACAGTTCAGACCTAAGCTCTACAATTTGCTGTGTCTGGTCGTGAATAGAGGCAGACAATTAAACAACTCCCTGGAGGAGAAGACTGTATAAACATCTCCATCCTCAATTATGGAGGACCTTAGCACATTAGTGCAAAGATAAGGCTAAGCATTTATGACAGTCTGCATTGAGAAGTACCGAGTGAAAGGGTTTAGAGGGGGTGATTTCTTGGAATTTAATCCAGCAAAGTTTTGTTTGTAGTAACATGTCGAAGGCTCAATTTAGGACAGCACAGTGCTGGATCTGATTCTGGGGAAAAAAGCTGGATGAGTGTTTAATATAGCAGTGGGGGAACATTTTCGTGATAGTGAAAACAACATGGTTCAAATTACTTAAGGACAAGTGAAAAGGTGGCTTGCAAAAAACACTTTGGATGGGGGGAAAGGCATAATTTATTAAAATAAAGCAGAAACTGGCCAAAGCTGACTGGGAACAGTTCCTTGCAAATAATTCTATAGTGGAGCAGTGGGGGCATTCCAGGTTGCTGCAGGAGGAAGGGCAGGAAATTGCAGGAGCTCTGACAAAAAATTTTAATTCCTCTCTGGCCTTAGGTGAAGTACCAGAGGACTGGAGAATGACTAATGCAAGTCAGGAAAAGGAACGACTAGCAAATGGTAGCCTCTTAAAAGTGCAATTTGAAGAGTCAAGGGACAGTATGTCCCTGTTAGGGTAAAGAGAAAAGCTGACAGGTATAAGAACCCCTCGCTGACGATGGATATTGAAGCTCTAGTCAGGAAAAAGAAGTAGCTATCGGGCTCAAGTGAATCCCTCGATGACTTTAAATAGTGTAGCAGCACACTTAGAGTCACAGAGATGTACAGCATGGAAACAGACACTTCAGTCCAACTAATCCATGCTGACCAGATATCCTAAATTAATCTAGTCCCATTTACTAGCAATTGGCCCATACCGCTCTGAGCCCTTCCTATTCATCCAGCTGCCTTTTAAATATTGTCATTGTTCCAGTCTCCAATACTTCTTCTGGCAGTTCATTCCATTTACTCACCACCCTTTGTGTGAAACAGTTGCCCCTTAGGTTATTTTTAAATCTTTCCCCTCTCATCCTGGAGATTACTTACATTGTGGAAACAGGCCCTTCGGCCCAACAAATCCACACCGACCTGCCGAAGCGCAAATCATTCAGACCCATTCGCCTACATTTACCCTTTCACCTAACACTACAGGCAATTTAGCCTCGCCAATTCACCTAATCTGCACATTTTTGGATTGGGAGGAAACCCACGCAGACACGGGGAGAATGTGCAAACTCCACACAGAGACTCGCCTGATGCGGGAATTGAACCCGGGTCTCTGGCGCTGTGAGGAAGCAGTGCTAACCACTCTCCACCGTGCCGCCCACAAGTCCCCCAACCCAGGGAAAAAACAATGACTGCAGATGCTGGAAACCAGATCCTGGATTTGTGTGGTGCTGGAAGAGCACAGCAGTTCAGGCAGCATCTGAGGAGCAGTAAAATCGTGACGTCACGGTGTGAACCCAGGGAAAAAGCCTTGTCAATTTTCCCCATCCATGCCCCTCATGATTTTATAAACCTCTATTTTATAATCCTCAGCCTCCGATGCTCCAAGGAAAACAGCCCCAACCTATTCATCTTCGGCCTATAGCTCAAACCCTCCAACCATGGCAACATCCCTGTAAATATTTTCTGAACCTTTTCAAGTTACAGAACATCCTTCCAAAGGAGGGAGACCACAATTACACACAATACTTCAAAAGTAGCCTAACCAATATTCTGTACAGCCACAGCATGACCTCTCAACTCCTATACTCAAAGCTTTGACCAATAAAGAAAGCATTTCAAACACCTTCTTCACTATCCTATCTACCTGAAACTCCACTTTTAAGGAACTATGAACCTGCACTCCAAGGTTTCTTTGTTGAACAACACTCCCCAAGACCTTACCCTTAAGTGTATAAGTCTTGCCCTGATTTGCCTTTCCAAAATTCAGCATCTCACATTTATCTAAATTTAACTCCATCTGCCACTCCTTGGCCCATCTGATCAAGATCCTGTTGTACTCTAAGCTAACTTCTTTGCTGTCCACCACTACATCTTGGTGTCACTAAATCATTTACAGGTTTACAAATGATGAAAAGTAGTGGACCCAGCACCAATAGTTTTGGCACAACATTGCTAACAGGTCTAGATGGGCTTCAGTTTGGCTTCACAGGTCAGCGTGACATCGAAGGCCGAAAGGCCTATACTGCACTGTAATGTTCTATGTGCTATAAGGTCACCGTCTCAGCGCTAGCTCCAAGATATTTGCAGAATTCACCAACTTTTATACACATGGCAGGTGACTTTGGCACTATCGGATCCATTATACAAAATGGCACAGGAACAGAGCCCACCAAGACTGCGCTGATTCCTACTCTTTTTGTTTAAGACATGCTACTTGTTGCCCTAATGTGGTTTCTGTCCTCCTGTTCCATTTCCTGTTCAGGAAATCAAGATGCACCTTAAATGTTTCTAACATGACTGCTTCCACTGTTTGGGCAAGCAATCCATTGCAGTAATCGATTTTAGTAACATTCCATACCCCAAATGGGTTCCCTTGTTCATTGATACAAGTGAGAATGTCTCTCCTGCAGAAATGATTGACCTGTTTACGTCTACCCAGCCTTCAAATCTCGACCCTCCCTTTGGTACCCTGGTTGGAGAGAAGTGGACATAGCTGAAAATGTGTTGCTGGAAAAGCGCAGCAGGTCAGGCAGCATCCAAGGAGCAGGAGAATTAACGTTTCAGGCATGAGCCCTTCTTCAGAAGGTGATGCTCCTTGGATGCTTCCTGACCTGCTGCGCTTTTCCAGCAACACATTTTCAGCTCTGATCTCTAAGCATCTACAGTCCTCACTTTCTCCTAGGAGAAGTAGACATATCCCTGTTAAGTCCATCATAATACTACTAATCTCCCTTGGTAACCCCATTCTGTCATCTTACCGGAGGCAAGTTTAGAGACACACGGTGTATCGATAGCAGAGCCGGCAATACAGAAGTACAGATTAAAGTTTTTAATCAGTCCTTCTTAGTCCTTTTCCTCTTTCTTCCTTTGGTGCATCTTCCACCGTTTACAGTCGCTCAGGTGAATCCAGCAATCTTTTCCCTTGACTTTCACTGAGGTGGGCATTCGAATCAACACCTAGAATTCAAAGTTTGTGCGAAGATTTGTAGCTCGGGTGCTCGTTGTTGTGGTTCTGTTCGCCGAGCTGGAAGTTTTTGTTGCAAACGTTTCGTCCCCTGGCTAGGCGACATCATCAGTGCTTGGGAGCCTCCTGCGAAGTGCTTCTTTGATGTTTCCTCCGGTGTTTATAGTGGTCTGTCCCTGCCGCTTCCGGTTGTCAGTTTCAGCTGTCCGCTGTAGTGGTTGGTATATTGGGTCCAGGTCGATGTGTTTGTTGATGGAGTTTGTGGATGAATGCCATGCCTCTAGGAATTCCCTGGCTGTTCTCTGTCTGGCTTGCCCTATGATAGTAGTGTTGTCCCAGTCGAATTCATGTTGCTTGTTGTCTGCGTGTGTGGCTACTAAGGATAGCTGGTCATGTCGTTTCGTGGCTAGTTGATGTTCATGTATGCGGATTGTTAGCTGTCTTCCTGTTTGTCCTGTATAGTGTTTTGTGCAGATCTTGCATGGTATTTTGTACACTACATTAGTTTTGCTCATGTTGGGTATCGGGTCCTTCGTTCTGGTGAGTTGTTGTCTGAGCGTGGCTGTTGGTTTGTGTGCCGTTATGAGTTTCCATGAATTCGACTGGGACAACAATAACTTGTTTAGTTGAGCGCTCAATCTTCGATAATTTAACCCATCATGTGGATTGTCGCAACAAATATTTCCTAACTGGTACCAAAGACCCATTTATCAAGTGTTTGTCCCATTTTGTCTAAATGTACTCTAACCATTTTAGATTTACCAACAGTACACGCAAATCAATTCCGGATAGTCATCCACATTCCTGCATGCTGTTTGTGAGACAGAATGTCGCCCCCACCCACTTCCAGAATGTTCAGCTTCTTGGAGAAAGACAGTATAGTTTAACCCTTTAACATTACATTAATATCCAGAGAGATAGTACAACTTAATCTTTTAACATTACAAAGGAAGCTCAACACCTCACAAAATGATGGCTGAGAGTTCACAAAATGGTGGCCCAGGGACAAACACCAACGCAGACATATAACTGCCACTGGTTTGGAAACACATGTCATGCAGCAATAAATTGGTGGTAGAAAGGAGCTGTGGGCAGAAACTGCAACATAATAAAGAATATATTAAGTGGGTGTGTTTGAGGAAGACAATACAAATATCATGCAGTGAAAGTACAGGAAGAAATTCTAAACACTATGAAAGGGGAAAGAGAAAAGCCCAAACTTACAATCCAGTGAGAACATAGAAAGGTACAGCACAGATCAGGCACTTTGGCCCACGATTTTGTGCCGAAGGTTAACCCTAATGTAAAATAAAATAACTTAACCTATGCACCCCTCAACTCACTGCTATCCATGTGAATGTCCAGCAGTTGCTTAAATGTCCCTAACGACTCAGCTTCCACCACCACCGCTGGCAACGCATTCCATGCATTCACAACTCTCTGCGTGAAGAAACGTCCCCTCTACACCT